>NW_027172573.1:0-600000 GCF_018151085.1 Drosophila tropicalis
AGTCCTCCATAGACTCTTCTGATGTGGTGTTATATTCTTTTTGAGTTAAATTTGTGGAGGTAGTTGGGAGGTTTGTGTTAGAGAATTTGGTAATTTTGTTAGTTTGGGGTTGTTTTAAATATTCAGTGGTTTTAGGCGAGCAGCCCAGAGTAGCATAGTCGAAATCGGCTGATGCGTTTTTGTTATTATACCCTTGCAAAAAAGGGTATATTAATTTTGGTCAGAAGTGTGCAACGCATAGAACGAAGCATCTCCGACCATACAAAGTATATATATTCTTGATCAGCACGACGAGACGAGTTCAACTAGCCATGTCCGTCCGTCCGTCCGTCCGTCCGTCCGTCCGTCCGTCTGGATCAACGCAAACTCCTCCTAGACCGTAAGAGCTACAGAGCTGAAATTTTGCACGTAGGCTTGTATATACTGCAGGCGTTGTATATCTCGGATTCAGCCGGATCGGACCACTATATCATATAGCTCCCATACAAACCCCAAAGTCACGAACAGTGACTTTTCTTAATAACTTCGTTATTTTCTATGCTATTATCGTGAAACTTAATATTAGAGAGTTTACTACGCCTATAAGCGACTATGCCAAATTTGATCAAGATCGGGTGACTATATCATATAGCTTCCATACAAACGGCCAAGTCACGAACAGTGACTTTCTCAATAACTTCGTTATTTTCTGAGCTATTGTCGTGAAACTTAATATTAGAGAGTTTACTACGCCTATAAGCGACTATGCCAAATTTGATCAAGATCGGGTGACTATATCATATAGCTTCCATACAAACGGCCAAGTCACGAACAGTGACTTTCTCGATACCTTCGTTATTTTCTGAGCTATTGTCGTGAAACTTAATATCAGAGAGTTTACTACGCCTATAAGCGACTATGCCAAATTTGATCAAGATCAGGTGACTATATCATATAGCTCCCATAGGAACGATTGGTCGAAAACAGTGACTTTGATCAATATCTTCGTTATTTCCTATCATTGTAGGCCTTTCTTTCTCAAGCTTAAGTTTTTTTAGATAAAACGTTCTTCCACATTGATGGCTAATAGGTAAGGATAGAGTTACCAAAAAAGTTGCAAGGGTATACAAACTTTGACGCGGTCGAAGTTAGCCCCGGCCCTCTGGTTTTCGTGTTGTTTTTGCTGATAAGACAGCGGCATAGAGGTGTTTGATGATGTTGTTGTTGTTGTTGTTGTTCCTTCATTTGTGACAGTAATTGTCTTATCTTTGCTTAGTTTGTTGTGATTTGGGCTTGAGTTGTAGTTTTTGTTGTTATTTTGATCAGATGTTTTTTCGTTTCTATTTTGTCCAGCCATCGTCAAATTAAATAAACAAATTAAAATCGGAATTTTCCCAGGGCCTCTTAAATCCATCAGAGATAATAATGTTGAGCTACAAAATTCGGTTGATATTGGTAATGCTTTTGGAGCTATGTGGTCCAATTATTCCAGCGATGAAAACTTCTCTAATGTGTATAAAGTAAATAAAGAAAACTTCCTCTCTCTAGCATACTCGCCCAATCACATTTCCGCAGATGCTAAGTATCTTGATGCTCAGATCACATCGATTGAGCTAGAGTCAGCCCTGCAGCACGCTAAGGGGAAATCTCCTGGTTATGACCGCATTTCATACCCTATGCTTCGAAACTTGCCAATAGAAGGAAAGCAAAGATTGCTAGAAATTTACAACAAAATGTTAGATGCTATCCGCATACATGGAGAACGGCCATAATAATCCCAATCCCTAAGCCAAACAAACCTTCCCACGAATTATGATCCTTCCGTCCCATATCCCTACTCTCTTGCTTGAGCAAAACACTGGAAAAAATTCTTGCCAAAAGGATCTTGTGGTTTATTAGCAAAAATAAACTTATCAGCCCCAACCAAACTGCATTCAAACAACAACACAGTACCATGGACTCACTATTGCATATCCATCATTACGCGTCAGATGCTCTTTCCACCAAAAATCATGTGACCATTCTGGCTACTGGCTAGTGAAGGCTTTCATGACCAAGCGATCCATCCGTGTTAGAGTTAATAATACTTTAACTAATTTCTATGCATTACACAACGGCATTCCACAAGGATCACCACTCTCAGTGGTATTGTTCATGATTGCCTTCCACTCCCTAGACAATATAATACTAAAACACAAAAAAATACAACTCTCCGTTTACGCGGATGATGCTATAATATACAGCAACTGCAAAAATACAAATTCACTATTTCTTACTTTTAAACAAATACTCATGGATATCGTTGAATGGGGTAATTTCTCAGGGGCCACTCTTGCCTTAAACAAATGTAAATTATTTCATATTTGTAAAAAACATCGTTGTACATATCCAACTCTAACTGTAAATAACACAACATTAGAATATACATCTAGTCTTAAAGTTCTCGGCCTTACACTCGACAGTCGACTTACACTTAAGCAACATTGTGTTAATCTTAGAGATAGCCTTAACAAGCGCCTTAATATCATTAAGTTTCTTGGGTCTAAGCGCTCTCTTGTCCATCCAACATCTCTAATTCATGCGACAAGAGCCCTAATACTGGATGGTGTGCGCCATCCAACATCAAATTGTTCTCCCCCGCATACCATGCAGCAGTACGGCGTAGCATTGGCGCCTTCCCCACAACTCCGACGAAAAGCCTTTTAGCGGAAGCTGGGCTTCCTGAAGTACAGACGAGAGCCGCGCAACTGACTTTTAAGCTTATACCTAAAATTCTCTGCTCGACCAACCAAATTCTGCTAAAAGACTTCAATACAACGGTTAAACAGCGACGAAGTTTCAAAGTCATGTCTACTATACGCAGATGTTCCAGTTTCTTCAAAAAACATCAACTGGATATGCCATATCGTTGGAACAAAATCAGCCCATCTCCTCCTTGGCAACTTCTGGGCCACACCGTGAACACGTCTCTCAACTTATTAAAAAAATCAAAAACAACAAAAAATGTATTTCAGCAAATGCTAGCTGCCGAAACGGAAAAAGTCCCCAACTGGATCTGGCTTTACAGTGACGGATCGAAAACAATTGACTCCACGAGCTTCGCAGTCGTTAGCCAATCTGGAACCCTCGTCTCATCTGGAATTCTCCCCTCATACTTCTCAATATTTTCTGCCGAAGCGGTTGCAATCCTTAAAGCAATTAAACACGCTCTCGAACTCAAAGGCAAATTCATAGTATGCAGCGACAGTCTTTCTATACTCAATGCAGTCAATAACATATACAACCAAACTAGCCTGATATGTGAAATTCGACATCTTTGCATAAAACACGCTAGCAAAATAAAACTCCTTTGGGCTAATGGTCACATGGCCGTAAAAGGTAATGAGCTTGCAGATGCAGCGGCCAAACTGTCACCCCTGGTGTTAGAGAAGACTTATGGCGCAACATTAAGGAGATACTAAGAAAAAAGGAAATCACTCAATGGGACAGTTACGATCATAGGCTTAAACAATTTAACCCAAGCATGGAACCAGTCCGATACCCACCTTCATGCCACAGAAAACATTGCGATATCATCACCCGCCTGAAAACGGGGCACTCCGCCTTAACCCACGACCATCTGCTAAATGGAAAAGCTATGCCCAGATGCCCGAAATGCGAGGGAGAATTATCAACCAAACACATATTGGATACCTGCCCACAACTGCATAATTCAAGGATTTGTCCATTTGGCCAAACCCAACCCACCTCTCTTCTTATTTCACCCACACCCAATAACATAAAATTAGTAATCAACTTCCTAGATGTAAATAACTTACTCAATAAGATATAAGTTAACGGTCGAGTCGATGGCCTTAGCAGCTAGCACTTTTAACCCGTTAGTTATTATATTATTTTGTATAATAATTAATAATAAAAAATAATAATAATAAAATAGTTCAGAATACAATATTCGGCTGCCAGAGCAGCTGAATATTCCTCGAATTTATAATTTGAGTAAAATATTCGCCTAATATTTGGCGTTTGCCATCACTGAAATCCAGCTTTAGCCGATTATTTCCGCTTTTCAACACTGAAATCTCGAGTAAGTCAATATTTACCGACAACCCCTTCAATATCGATTGTTTTTTATCGATTGTTAATCGAAGCTTTGCCCATGCCTAACAGTACACGTGGTGCCGAATTGTGTGACGCTTAAACAGTTGCTTTTTGGCTCTCGAGATGAGAGCAACAGCAACTTAAACTATTTTTGGTATTACTTTTCCCTTCCTTTACCTTTCTTAAATTTAACTTTTTTTAAACGCATTACCCGGTACGGTTAAAGAGCGAACAATAACTTCGACTTTTAAATTAAACTACGGTTGCAAACGATGACAGTTATGGCCAACAATCAACTATATTTATAGTTTTATATTTTTTTTAGTCACAACTTGTATTTATCCTATTGCATCCGGTTCCCGCTTACTCTGAAGTCTCTCACCGTGAATTCAGACCTGAGTTTTCACTTGTTTCTACTTGCTGTTGATCCGGAACGGATGGCAGTTGATCGAAGCTAATGGACATATCTTCACCTTTTCGGCTTGAACAGGTAGCAACATGGCCCTGTACAATTCGAGAATTCGCAAATGTTAGTAACAGAGTTAGGCTTACGTGCTGCATATAAGGAACAGACTAAGAATTTCATCCCATCAGCTTATAGTTCTGCTCCAGAAAGTACAGATTCATCATCGAATTTGAAGTCTACTTTAAGTTCAACAATGATGTCAATTACCCAAGAGGAAGATTAGAAACTGCTATCCAAATTGTAAAGAATAAAAATTTAATGTTTTGTTTTAAATATATGTACATATATTTCATTTCATTTTATTACGCTTGGTCATGATTATGAAAAGTAATTTCCTTACCATTACCAGCCTTCCCGGATTCCATGATTAAGTTAACAGTCAGCATTTTTTCACTTTTTTTACTTTTCAGTTTTCACTTTTTACTTTTTAGAATCTTCAAAGGTAAAGTTTTTGTTTTATTTTTGATGTTGACTCTCTGAGGTCACGAAGTTGAATGATTTATTTACTGTACTCCCTGAACGGGTCGAATTTTCCAAACATCCCAGGCCTTCTTGGATCTCAAAAATTGTTCAGTTACTTCTGTCTAACTGAAAAACAAAGATATGTCGGAGACTGAATCAAAGCCTACTATGGTTCGTTTGTAAGAATAGTCACAATTTTCTTGCGAATGCTTTCCAACTCAGTAGTCCACGCAAAACTTTCCCTTCCTGATGTTAGGGAATACAACGGCTTTATGACTTCAAAGCATCCGGGTACGAATTTGCGAAAATAGGATGCAAGACCAATAAACTGTCGTACACCATAAACCGTCTGTGGCGGTGGCAACGATGTTAACGCAACAATCTTTCGCGAGTTTGGTCGTGTTCGTGGGGGGGCGGAAGGATCCAAATGAAATACAAGGAGTTGGCGGGTGCCAATTTCTTCAGTTTGTGGTGAGCGAGTGGTGAATTAAAACGCACGAGAAACTTCGGTTAACTAAATGTAGGTTTTATTATTTATATAATATTCACAGGTAAACCGGCACACACGGAAATGGTTCGGGTTGAAAGTGATTAACAAATCGTAAAAAATGCAAGAGAACGGGTGTTCGGGTGAAAGGCTCGATTCTTAGTGATGGCGGTGCCCATTGGAAAAAATCAAGTCACTCCTCCTGGTGTGACCGTAGACGCCGAGGATCAAAAAACCCTCCTCACTCCTCACCGCTCACTGCTCTTCGCCGCTCACTGCTGTTCACCCGGTGGCGTGAACATACCGCCCCCCTTGCAACATGTTGCAATTGTCACCCTGGACATATAAAGGATGGGGGACGGCAACGTCCTGGAGCGCCTAGATCCCACAGGAGCCGGAGACGACCCATCCGAACACGGTGCTCTGGGCTGCGGGAGTACCGCTATGACCGGGCACACAGCCTGGTTGGATGACCTCAGGATAGAGGTCTGCCCCGAGCACCACGGATACCGACGCCGGCCGATAGAAGTAGGGGTCGGCCAGGATCAGGGTTGCGAACTTCTCTCGGACCGGCGCCGCCACTTCCCGGATGGGAGTGCGGATGAGCAAGTCCTCTTCGACCCGGAATATAACGTTCCGTCGGAACGTCTTGTCGGACCTCGACTCGAGGACGGCCGTACAGGCTTGGTCGACCCCGACCGTGGTCACAGCTAACCCCAGGGACCGGGCAAAGGAGAGATTGATGCGGCTCTCAGCCGCACACGCATCAAGAAGGACGCGGGTCTCGAAGGATTTCGAGCCATTGCCCAACCGTAGGACTGCGGTGGGCAGGACAGTCGTCGTCCTGGCGTGGAGCAGGGAGGATAACGAAATCTCGGGTGCGCCTTCTGGGGAAGCGGAGCGGTCGGACGATGATCGGGAACGGGGTTGTAGCGGGGGTGCAGCACGACTGGAGGGGGTGATCGGCTGCGACGCCGGGCGGAGGCACGTCGTCTCGGCGGTTGGTCGGCCATGTGGAGCAGGGTATGGTGCCTTTGCCCGCATCGTCGGCAACCATGGCGAGTCCGACACGCGTCGGATGAATGCTCGTGGGCCAAGCAATTGGGACAATATTTATTGATGAGCACCGCCCGAAGCCGCTTTTCCCCTCGGAGGTTTAGGAAGCGCTGACACTGCCGGAGTGCATGAACCCCCCGACAGACCCGGCATCGGTACACGTTCGTGCCCTGTGGAGCTCGTTTGCTGCGGTGGTGCGGCAGACGCGTGGGGGCCATGTCGCTATGAAAGGGCGAGCTGAATGAACTGTAACGAAAGAAATTACGTATGGGGGAGTGGATTAGTCTATGCACGGGAACGAGAAACATGCACGGAGACGAGGACATTCGGAGGAAACATAGAGGGATTAGGAGTCACGATAAGGTTTTAGACTCAGGACTCCTGCTGTCTTGCAACAGAATGAGCTTCGCTACGGGTCTTCGGATAGACCCACGCGCGGTGGTGACATCAGCCACTCGGACGAGGCCGTCAGCCCCGGGCAGAGTGCGCTCAATTCGCCCTAAGCGCCACTCGTTGGAGGGGAGATGATCTTCGGACACGATCACGAGGTCGCCGGTCTGGATGCTGCGAGTCGGTGATTTCCACTTGTTCCGTTTGTGAAGCTCCTTGAGGTACTCACTCTTCCAGCGGCGGCAGAAAGCCTGCTGGATTGCCTTTAGTCGCTGCCATCGGTTGATCAGCGACATAGGCTCGACCAGAATTTCCGGTTCCGCAATGGCTAAGAGTGGTCCTCCAATCAGGAAATGTCCCGGGCTTAGGGCCAGTAGATCCTCTGGGTCCTCACTCATGGGAGAGATTGGCCTGGAGTTTAGGCACGCTTCGATCCTACACAGGAGAGTGGAAAGTTCCTCGAAGGTGTATTTGACAGTGGACGAGGACTTGTAAAACAGGGTCTTAAAACTTTTGACCCCTGCTTCCCACAGTCCTCCCATGTGGGGCGCGCTTGGCGGAATGAACTGCCAGGATAGGATGTGCTGGGGGAATGCCTTCATTATTTCAAGCTTGGTGGCGTTCAGGAAATCTTTTTCGAGCGCCTTTGAGGCCCCTACGAAGGTTTTGCCGTTGTCGGAGTAAATGCGCTGTGGACATTGTCTCCGTGCGACAAACCGAGAGAAGGCTGCCAGAAATCTTTCAGTGGTGAGGTCGGAGGTAGCCTCGAGATGGATTGCCTTCGTGCTGAAACACACAAAGACGCAGACATAACCCTTAGTTATGAGACACGCACGCCCGGTGTAATTTTTGATCTCGAACGGCCCTGCGAAATCAATGCCCGTGTGGGTGAAGGGCCTGGAATACGTGATGCGTTCTCGAGGGAGATCACCCATCATCTGGGTCTGTAGTCGTCGACGATGAACGATGCAGACCTTGCACCCCTTGATGTGGGACTTTACCATGTTCTTTATCCGTGGGATCCAGAATTTGGTGCGCAAATACCGCACCATCAGTTGATTGCCGCCATGCAACGTGATGCGGTGGGCGAATGCGACAAGCAGGCGAGTGAAATGAGTACTATATGGGAGGAGAATAGGGTGACGTTCATCATATCGGAGGGACTCAGCGGCCCGGAGTCGTCCGCAGGAGCGGAGTAACCCATGCTGGTCGAGAAATGGGTTCAGATTGAGTAGAGTGCTGGATGATGGCAGGGGTCGCCCTTCGCCCAGGGCCCGTATCTCCGCGAGGTATTCCCGCCGCTGAGAGGTCCGAATCAAGGCGCGCTCGGCGGAAAGAAGTTCGTCATTGGTGAGGCGAACCGTGGAAGGCGTCGAAATCCTCTTGGTGGCGAAGCGTAGGATGTACGCGATGACTCGTAGAGCCCTACCATAATTCGAGAACCGTTCGCTGACGTCCTCGAGTAGCGTGGTCGCGGTGGTGTGGCACTGGACCCGTTGCTCCAGCTGGGTGTCTGGGAGTTCGTTATGGGGAGTTGGCCAATACTCGGGGGCTCTCTGGAGCCAGTCCGGCCCATGCCACCAGAGGCTGCTGGCCGATAGCTCGGCCGCGGAGACTCCACGGCTCGCCAGATCCGCGGGGTTGTCCTCGGAGCGCACATGTGACCAGCTTTGGCCACTAGTGCTTTCGGAGATCCTGGATACGCGATTGGCCACGAAGGTGGACCAACTGCACGGAGGTTTATTGAGCCAAGCCAACACGATGGTAGAGTCGGTCCAAAACTGGGAGGTTGCAGGTCGGATTGGAAGTTCAGGAACGATCGACGCCCAGAGATCGGCTAGCAGAACCGCTCCGCACAACTCTAGCCGAGGCAGCGAGACTGTTTTGACTGGAGCTACACGGGTCTTAGCCGTTAATAAATGGACGTCTACTTGATTGCCGTACCGAACCCGCACATATAGGGCCGCTCCATACGCTTTCTGTGACGCGTCACAGAAGCCATGAAGCTCCCACGAGAGCTTATCGCTGGTGTTTAGCCAACGGGGAATGCGGAGTCGACTGAGGCCTGGGTAATCCTGCAGGAATTCATGCCATTGCTGCAGCAGGAGAGGCGGCAGAGCATCATCCCAGCCCAGTTCGGTAAGCCAGATTTGCTGCATGAATATCTTCGCTCGGATGACAAATGGGGCTAGCCACCCAGCGGGGTCGAAGAGCTTAGCGATATGAGACAGAACCTGCCTCTTGGAGATCGACTCCTTCAAGGGGGGGGTCCGCTGTGGTGAAGAAGAAGACGTCCTCAGCAGCTTGCCATCGAATACCCAAGGTTTTTGCGGTGCTCGCGTCTTCCAGCTCGAGAAAGTCCTCTCGCAGCAGGTGCTCTCTCGGAATGGCTTGAAGTACTTCCTTCTTATTGGAAGTCCACTTCCGAAGCGGGAATCCCGCAGATTGGAGGACCGCTTGAAGCTCTCGTATGGCGAGACGAGCGTCGGCTTCAGTGTGAGCGCCGGCAAGGACATCATCAACATACATGTAGTTCCGAAGGATTTCGCTCGCCTGAGGATACATCGTTTGCACGTCTTGTGCCAGTTGTAAAAGGACTCGGATCGCCAAGAATGGCGCGCAGTTAACCCCAAACGTGACAGTTTGTAACTCGTAATCCTGAATATTGCCGCAGCGGTCTCGGTAGAGGATCCGCTGAAAGGGGGTATGCCTGGGATCGACTCGGATTTGTCGATACATCTGCGTTATGTCGGCATTGAAAACGAATTGAAAGAACCGCCATTTCAGTACCTGAAGCGTGAGGTCGGCCTGAAGAGTAGGACCGGTGTGCAAGACATCGTTGAGGCTGACGCCTTGTGTGGAGGGGCTCGACGCGTTAAATACCACGCGTACCTTAGTGGTGGTGCTATCGGGCTTAAACACCGCATGATGGGGGAGATAGAAGTTTTTCCCATCTTGAGGCGGCGTCACCCGAATCATATGACCCAATTCCTCATATTCTTGAATAATGGCATCGTACTGCGTTTTTAGAACCGGATCCTTGAGAAGGCGTGCCTCATTCCGCAGGAATTGAGCCAGCGCGATCGGTCTTGAGTGGCCCAAGTCAACGCTATTCGGACCTTTGAACGGTAGGGACACAACATATCGGCCGTCCTTTCCCCTTTGGGTGGTCTCCTGGAAGTTCCGCTCGCAGAATGCGTCATCCTCCTTTTCCGGCTTTGCGGGAAGGTCTTCCACCTCCCAAAACTTGGTGAGGAGTACATCAAGCTTTGCTTCGGGACTAACTCGCGTCTGTGCCGCGAAAACGGATCTAGACACCGGGGGGTCAGGAGTGATAGCCCCACACAGAACCCATCCAAAGATGGTTTCTAGCCCGACAAAATCACCAATATCCTTTTTGATCCGTTCTCCGAGGATGTGGGGAAACAGGTCTACACCGATGATCATGTCAATAGGCGCGGGCTTGTTGTAGTACGGGTCAGCCAGGGGGCGATCGAGGCACTGCGTCGGAACCGTATTAAGGAATGGAGCTGTTGGAATGGCCCCTGACAATTTGGATACGACCAGGGCGGAGACCTCAATCTTGTTCAATCTGTCACACGGGGGAGACAGCATTAGCAGACACACCTTGTCGGCGCAGCCTCCATCACTCTGGCCCATGCCAGTAACCGCGGCGTCTACTGGGTAGAAGGGGGGCTGGACCATGCTGAAGACGCGTTCGGAGAGAAAAAGTTGAATCGGCTCCCGAGTCGATCAACGCCCGAATATGATGATCCACACCACGATGGTGCAGAGTGACAATCGCAGTGCCTAAAAGGCCTCTGCCTGGGGTAGATGCAAAATAACTTTGAGCATTTGTGAGCTGGTCGCTCGCGGACGGGCGCTCTGTGACGCTGGATGGTGGGACTTGCGCAGCGGATGGCGAGGGCACGGACACATCACTAGGATGCAACAGCGTATGATGACGTTCCTTGCAGGTATGGCAATTATGCGCACTGGAGCAGCCCTTCACTTGATGACCGCGGGCAAAACAGTTCAGACAAAGTCCCTGCTGTCTAATGGTTTCCAGCCGCCTCTGAACAGGCATATCAAGGAAACTAGGGCAGAGCCGTATTGGGTGATTTTCCCGATGGCACAGCTTGCAAGACGCCGATTTGAGCTGAGCTTTCGCTGGAAACGCTTGGACTTTCATCGTTGCAGAGGATTTGCGGGGGCCAATGGGGATGGCTTGGACACTTGGGGCCGACTTATGTTCGTCGGTGGCATCCAGGACCCGATACCGATCGGTAAGAAATTGGTTCAAATCGGACCACGTTGAGACGACAGTCTTATTGGGCACTGATTGCTCCCACAGGAGGATTGTGGCCTTCGGCAATTTACTAGTGCAGATGGCGATAAGTAGGACATCCCAATTCTCAGTACTAACACCCGAACGCTCAAGTGCGGTAAGACACCCTTGAAACGCGGTCTGCAGCTCTCGCAAGGATTTGCCCGACTCTTGTGCCACCGCGGGAATCTGAAGGAGTTGTCTGGCTTGAGTCATGACCAGCAGACGGCTGTTTTCGTACCGTGCGGTGAGGTTCTCCCACGCGGCCTGGAAACCCTCATTCGTCAGGGGGGACTTAGCCACGATGGTTCTCGCTTCCCCTCGCGTCTTGGCGTTCAAGTGATAGAGCTTCTCCACTTGTGACAAATACGGATTGGCGATATAAATGGCGGCGAACAAATCGCGGAATGTGGGCCATGCTAGGCTGTCGCCATCAAATGTCTCTACCTCACACGGAGGAACTCTATGCCCCGGTGGCCCCGACGGAGCGGTTGGCTGACGCCTAAGAGTCGTCATCTGTACCGAGAGCTGTTCGATGCGTTCTCCGAACAACGTCCCGCATCGCACATATGCCGCGTAAGCGGATTCGTGCTTCGCCTTGATGTGGCTTATGTTTGCCAAGCTTTCCTCGTCGGCTTGGATTGTCAAGGCCTTGTGACAACGGGAGTATTCCATCTCGACAGTTGACCAAAGGGATTTGAGCTGCTCTAAGTGCATTTTAATGGAAAACAAGGGCACTTCAGAAGTTAGAGCTTCACTCTCGCGAGCTTCAAACAGAGTCAATGCGTCGCACGCTATAACGAAATCGGAAAGGGACATTCTGGAGTGTTCTCTACGCTGTTGTGATACGGATCGGGTGACGGGAGCGTCAGAACAGTGCGTCACAACAACGTGCGGAATCTGGGTCTGAGTTGAAAGCTTGGAACGACCTTGGTGTTCCCTCGAGTCTTTAACCGAGAATCTGCGACCCTCAGGTAAGCTGGACGAAGACGGACGGGACCTTGGGGATTCGCTGCGGCTGCGAACTGACGAGAACTTGCGCGAAATATCCGTACGCTTCACGGTCACCGGAGTTGTCGGAGGCCGAACCTTCTCCGGAGTTGCAGAGGGAGACGAAAGACTGTTGGACTTCGGCGCAGTCTTGGACGGCTCCGTGGACATACTCAGGGGACGAGCTTACCGACGAACACCGCGTTTGTGCGCGTCCCTTTTTTTGTTTTGGAAGTGAGAAGTGGACTGTATGGGGACGCAAGAACTTCCTCACTGTGCACCGCAGGATTGCGGGAGAATTTTCTCGCGTGTGGCTCGGAAACGAAGCCTCTTTAATGGGGATAGATGCGGAATAATATACGAACGCACGAATGCGGATTGAAAATTACCGATGGGAGTACGTATAAAACAAAACACGGATGAAATATATAAACAAAGATGTATAGGATAAAAGGAAAATACGTTTTTATATAAATCTGGATCTGGATATATATGTGTGCGCAGAATAATGGCCGGAAAAAATTGTATATATAATTTATAAATATGGACGGAGATATAAATATGGGCCCGATAGTGCTGGAAAAAATATATATATATGTATTTATTTAGAAATATGGGCGGATATATATATGAGCGCAAAAGGCTGGCCGGAAAAAATATATATATAGTTTTTAAAGCTGAACGGATATATAAATATGGGCCCGATAGTGCTGGAAAAAATTTATATGTGTTTATTTATAAATATGGGCGGATATATATTGAGCGCAAAATACTGGCCGGAAAAAATATATATATAGTTTTTAAATATGAACGGATATATAAATATGGGCCCGATAGTGCTGGAAAAAATTTATATGTGTTTATTTATAAATATGGGCGGATATATATATGAGCGCAAAATACTGGCCGAAAAAATTATATATATAATTTATAAATATGGACGGATATATAAATATGGGCCCGATAGTGCTGGAAAAAATATATATGTATTTATTTATAAATATGGGCGGATATATATATGAGCGCAAAATACTGGCCGAAAAAATTATATATATAATTTATAAATATGGACGGATATATATATGTGAGCGCAAAAAGTTGGCCGGAAAAATTATATAAATGATTTATAAATATGGACGGATATATAAATGTGGGCACGATAATGCTGGAAAAATATATATGTATTGTTTTATAAATATGGGCGGATATATAATTAGGCGAAAAAAAGAGAATCGGAAATAATGTGATTTAAATTTGGCGCGCTTGAGCCGCCTATCGATATCACGACTCGACTCACGTGTCACCACTACTCCGAAAACAGCTGTCGGCCGCTGTTTATATATTTGGTTTTTGATTTTGTTGTTTAATTATGTATGTGAATAATTTTTTTTTTTTTGTGGTTGTGCGGAAAAACCAAGAACAAGTGTTGTGCGGAAAAACAAGCGAGTGTTGTGCGCAAATAAAACAACCGATCAATGCATATGGACAGATGCTTTGATCTATGTGTGTACGTACATGCATAAGTACACAGGTGAGTATAGATATGTATGCACACGCGTTGTTCACAACAACAAAAAAAACGTAAGTAATTGTAATTTAATTGGATGTGGGGTTGTGTTAAATCAATGCGCGACACCGAAATGTATTATGCGTTGTGGATATGTACATATGTATGTGCAATGTATGACTATGTAAGCATATACATATGTATGTATGTACGTATGTAAGCAAGTGCACCGGTATCCAAAGACGCGCGTGAGGAAATTAATTTCGCACCTAATTCGAACGCGCAAGAAATCGCGGTGCATACGTGAAGTGCTATTTAAAAAAAAAGAATATTTTTTTTGCCTTTTGTGTCGTGGTAAATGTGCGAAGGGATTGTATGTATATGGATATGTATGTACATATGCGCGTACATCAACAGGTGACGATGTATGTATGTACGTAGATACGCGCGTGTGGAAATAAGTTTGGCATTAAAGATTATTATTCCAACACATAAGAAAACGCGGTGAACACTTTGATTTTTATTTTTCCCTATTTTTTATAACACTTTAATAATTTTTTTTTTTTTTTTTTTTAAACTTTTACGCGGATTTGGCAAACAGCTGTGGAAATTACATGTACATGTGAATGCATATGTAAAAAAGGTGGATTTGGACAAGTGCGAGGAAAAAAAAACATAAATGAAAATGGATAATCGTGGAATGTAAAATGAGAACGTTGGACAATCACGCTAAGGATTAGGAACTACCATGAAACCTTGGAACAGGTCAGGTATGTACATACAATATGTAAAAGTGTGTAGGTCGCTATGGAGAAGCGGGAAAACCTCACACTTTTAGTAGTATGTAAATGAAATGAATAATGAAATTTTGTACTTATCAGGAATTCCGCCGATGCAAGCTGGAGGAGCGGAAGGATATCCGGCTCGAAGGACCAATGTTCGTGGGGGGGGCGGAAGGATCCAAATGAAATACAAGGAGTTGGCGGGTGCCAATTTCTTCAGTTTGTGGTGAGCGAGTGGTGAATTAAAACGCACGAGAAACTTCGGTTAACTAAATGTAGGTTTTATTATTTATATAATATTCACAGGTAAACCGGCACACACGGAAATGGTTCGGGTTGAAAGTGATTAACAAATCGTAAAAAAATGCAAGAGAACGGGTGTTCGGGTGAAAGGCTCGATTCTTAGTGATGGCGGTGCCCATTGGAAAAAATCAAGTCACTCCTCCTGGTGTGACCGTAGACGCCGAGGATCAAAAAACCCTCCTCACTCCTCACCGCTCACTGCTCTTCGCCGCTCACTGCTGTTCACCCGGTGGCGTGAACAGGTCGAATTTCCCCTGCTCCTACTTCATATCCCAGATATTGAACGACTGTTTTTAAGAAACTACATTTGTTAACATTAAAAATGAATCCAGCATCTGTGAGAATGTCTAGTACTATTTTTAACCTTTCCAATCCTAATTCGACTGTGGGTGACACGATCATGATATCGTCCATGTAAACAATCACGTATGAATAGGCCAAGTCACCCAAGGCACGCATGACTGCCGTTCTAGTTAAAACTAAATGACTAATTGGCAATTTACATTTAATAAGAGAGTATTGAGTATGTGTACTTTCACGTATATGTATTTATAGGTAAAATCAAAGTAGGCCAAAAATCAGTTCTGCTGCGAATATTTATTCGACTGCTGCTTTGGTGACTTTAGCTTTGTTCGTTTTTGATAAAATCAGTTTTGTTTAATTTGCGGGGGCGGAAGTGGGCTTGGCAAAATTTTTAAATAGCCAGTTTCTGTGCGTTTATTAAACTAGTCTGCATACCAAATTTGATGTCTCTAGCTATTATACTTTTTAAGAAAAACAGTTTTATATATACTTTATAGGGTCGCAGAAGCTTCCTTCTGCCTGTTACATACATTTTGGCGACTTTAATATACCATTTCACCCTATGGGTGTATGGTATAAAAAACACGTCTGTACACGGCGGCAGTTAAATTATTATTTTGAATAGTGTTTCCCCATATTTGTGATTTGGCGTTAAGATCTCCTCCTATGATTGCTAAACAATTAGTCTGGTTTGCCCTCATTAGAATATCTTTGCATCCTTTCTCAAAAAGATCATCATTAAAACTTTCTTAGTGGACACTGAAATTACCTCTACTTCACTAATGCAATTTAATTGCGTAAATTTTATATATTTTTTTAGATATATGTATGCCTACTCCACCATATCCATCTGCTCTGGGGTTGCAAATAAAGTTGTCATTCGCTAAACTACAATTAGCATTATTTGTAACCCAGATTTCAGATATAATCGCTATATCAATGTCGTTGTTTATTAAAAATATTTCTAGTAGATGTTTATTATTGTTATGTGTTAAGCTCTGTATATTGTACTGTAGAATCTTCATATGTCTATTATAATAAGATGTTAAGTGTAAGGCACTAAGTAAGGATTAAGGTTTGAATTGAATTAAGTTGGTTTATTTTTATAATACCTATATATTTTTGTGTTAGTTTGTGCGATTCTATTTCTTAGTGTCTCTAAAAATTTATGGTGGTCTGAATTTAGTTGAATGTTCGGATTAGTTATAAATGAGGAGATGTCTATAGCCAGCTGTGATTAGCCTTCTTCTGCCATTTCAAGAGCAGAGGGGCTGTCAGTAAGCTGATTAGATTGGGATGTAATGGGTGGGAGTGTTGGTTTAAATCTGTTGTTTGCATGTGTGTTATTTCTCATTTAAAGTAATTTTGTGTTCATTTAGAGTCGCTTTCTAGGTACTCATTGTTTCAGAAGAGTTTCTCTCTTCGTTTCGTCTGTTTTGCATGTTTCCTAATGTTTTATTGTATGTGATGTGAGCGTGTAGTTGTTATGTTGATAATTTTGTGTTGTTCTGCAGAATTGGGGTTGTAGATGTCTTTTGCCATGTTGGAATGGCAAACTGTGTTGTATCATTAGTGCCTATCGTATTTTGTCTTTGGAAAAGAGCTGGATATTTAATTTTTACCTCATTTCTGGATAGATTCTCCATTGTCATACATTTCTGTATGGCAAATGCTCTCTTGCGAGCTGGGCAGTCGATTGAGGTAGCTTGGTGGTTTTCTTTGCAATTGATACAAATAGTTTGTGTGCAGGTTTCTTCTTTATCATGTGACAGTGAGCATTTGCTGCACTTTTGGTCTAACTGTTTGCAGTGCTGCGCAAAGTGATTAAATCTGAAGCATCTGTAGCATTGACTAAAAGGTACAAAAGGACTTACTGGAACTTTTGACTATAGGAAAGTTATTTCTGTTGGTATTTGAGATCCTTTAAAAACTATTTTAACTCTAGATGTTGCAACTAGATTGTCCTTCTCCTTTCTACGCACACGAATAATCTCGTGTATGTCCACTGGTGCTGAGATATACTCCTTAAGTTCTTCGTCTGCGAATCTTGTGGGGATCTGGAATATGATTCCAGGTTTGTATAGGAAATGCTTTAGTAACTTGGGCGATTAAAATTCTACCTTGCAACGTCCATATCCTATTTTATTGACAGCTATTGTGTCTTTGACTTTTAGTTTAAACAAAACTGCATTTAGCTCTAATGGATTAATTGGTAATCTGCATTTACTGCTCTCTTTGTTATTTTCATCTACTCTGTCTGCATACACCACAAATGGTCCCTTGTGTGTGTTGTTATAATATGGCAAATCGGCTTTTTGCTTCTGCTTTTGCTGTCAGATTTTCTGATTTCGGTTTTTTGCTGTCGTTTTTGCTTCGACTATTCATAGTTTTCGAAGCAGAAGCCTCAGCACACAGAAAAACTGTCGACAGTTTTCGCAGTTTTCAAACCCTGAATTACACTCACCGCTCGTGGTCCTTAACTTTTAATCCGCCACGCCTTTCTACACGCCATGCATCGATGCACTGCTTAGCTCAATATTTGGTATCAACATCTCTTCGTTGAGGGCCTGACGATAAAAGGATCTGTGCAGCTATTAAGCAAAGGTCATGTGATAATAGCACGATCCTAACAGTGCCGGAGGGTAAGACCGACCATTCGATTGAGCAGCAAAGTATCCATCACGGGATCCTAAAACTTATCAGGTGCGTCGGTACACTCATCTTCAGTCTGTTGAATGGTAACATAGATCTCATGGGCTCGTAGCGTTAACGCCTTACAGTGCTCCACCTCAAAGACTGAGCTTAGCGCTTGACATTTGATTCTTATGAAGGCCTCATTGCGGATACGCACATCAAAGGAACGCTCATCGGCAGCCAAGGCCTGAGCGAATCTATCACAGTCCAAGTGGAGATATTTATCAAAGATCTAAGTAAACTACGCGGCTCCCAACCCTATTTCGCTGAATTCCCTACTTTCAGATCTTAGCATTTGTATTAGATTAAAATTAGGCATACAGCTAAGTTGATCGACCAACTTAGCGCGCAAAATTGTTCTTTGATCAACTGTCTCACGTACCACCGTTAAATAGGAGACGCTCATCTGTAGCCAATTGGGTGAGACGACTCTGTTGCTGATCAGCTCTCATTTTACTTAAATTCTGTCTGTCCGTCAATAACTGTTGCGTCAGATGTATAAGTTAATATAGTTCTTTAACTAATTTGGATCGACCGATTCCGTTTATTTGTACATAAAAGACTAAAACTAAAAGTACAAAATGTTCTTATGCTAAGCTAGCCCTGACCTATAATCGCTGTGTCAGCAATTATGCTGCATGGATCAAGTTCGTCGCGACGTCCGCGCGTGTAGCGTTGTCAGCGGAGAAGCGATTGCATGGGAAGCAGAAATATAGTTGCAGGTTTGCTGCCCATGCAGAATTTAGGCCGATGACTTATGTCAGGCCGGATGTGTTAACTTATATACCAAACCCAATGAGGTGTAAAACTTGCCAGCTGCTTGGCCATACAGCTAAACACTGCAATAATGAACCACTTTGTGGTAATTGCGCTTTACCTCCCCATTCGCCTGATAACTGCACACAAACGAAATGCGTCAACTGCTCAGAAGATCACCCATCTTACTCTCGCCAATGCCCCAAATATCAGCAGCAAAGAGAAATTTTGAAAATTAAGACAGCAAAAAAATGTACAATGCGCGAAGCTAAGTTAATCTTCAATGCAACAACAACAAAGCAATCCAACCCTTCTTCCTACGCTGCAGTGACGATGGCTGGACACAATAGAAACGAAAAAACATCTGATCAAAATAACAACAAAAACTACAACTCAAGCCCAAATCACAACAAACTAAGCAAAGATAAGACAATTACTGTCACAAATGAAGGAACAACAACAACAACAACATCATCAAACACCTCTATGCCGCTGTCTTATCAGCAAAAACAACACGAAAATAACAAAAACGCATCAGCCGATTTCGACTATGCTACTCTGGGCTGCTCGCCTAAAACCACTGAATATTTAAAACAACCCCAAACTAACAAAATTACCAAATTCTCTAACACAAACCTCCCAACTACCTCCACAAATTTAACTCAAAAAGAATATAACACCACATCAGAAGAGTCTATGGAGGACTCTGATACGTAATTAGATATAAACTTTTTCCACTGCATATAGTATCCACTTTACGCCTTCCAAATAATGACCCTTACAATTCTGCAATGGAATATAAACGGTTATTTAAACAATTACATCGATCTAGTATTATTAATTAAACAAGCAAAACCGGATATTATATGCCTACAAGAGACTAATATCAAATCTAACAATACTAATGTTGCAACTCCCAAACCATTTATTGGTTATTTTTTTCAATAACTCTCCCAATCACCATGCGAAGCATGGCGTGGGTATACTTATACGTCAAAACATCCCACACAAAACTCTCAACATAATCTCGATCACTTGCTCCATGGGCATCGAGGTTTTATCCCACCCTAATATTTAATTCCTATATACCCCCCCAACCAAAGACTAATAGCCTCAGATTTAATAAATATTGTAGAGTCAGCTCTTAAGCCTATAGTCTATGTCGGGGACTTCAATGCTTGGAGTCCTCTTTGGGGGTCCAGCTCTCGCAATCCCAAAGGTTATCAAGTTGAAGATCTCATAGTCAAAACAAACTTAGCTATTTTAAATGACGGCTCTGCCACCCACCATTCAACTCACAACTCTTTTACTAACATTGATCTGAGTATGACTTCCGTATCGCTAGTACCATACAGCAAATGGTCCATTTCCCAAAATTTACGCGGGAGCGATCATTTTCCTATTACTATTAACCTTCTGACTCATTTAAAACCTGAAAAGGTTCCACCTATAATTAGGTTCAAAACTGACTACGCCAACTGGAATATCTTCCAATCGGTTTATAAAAAACACTTCCAGTTCCCTTCGACCAACGACTTGAACCTCTTCGTTGCCAGAATTACGAAGCCAACGTATCCATTCCACAAAGCAATCCTAAAAAACAGATAAGAAACCATGTTTGGTTCAGCCCAAGTCTCCAAGATCTTAGAAAACAAAAGCAAACTCTCTGGCATAACTATAAAACCATTCGAAACTCCACCAATTTAGTAGCCTACAAAAAAGCGAGAGCCCTGTTTAAAAGAGAAGCTATTAGAGATAAACGAGATTCTTTTTGCAATTTTACTTTTAACATTAACCCACTTTCCACAACAAAAAAATTATGGGCGGATATAAACAAATTAAAATCGGAATTTTCCCAGGGCCTCTTAAATCCATCAGAGATAATAATGTTGAGCTACAAAATTCGGTTGATATTGGTAATGCTTTTGGAGCTATGTGGTCCAATTATTCCAGCGATGAAAACTTCTCTAATGTGTATAAAGTAAATAAAGAAAACTTCCTCTCTCTAGCATACTCGCCCAATCACATTTCCGCAGATGCTAAGTATCTTGATGCTCAGATCACATCGATTGAGCTAGAGTCAGCCCTGCAGCACGCTAAGGGGAAATCTCCTGGTTATGACCGCATTTCATACCCTATGCTTCGAAACTTGCCAATAGAAGGAAAGCAAAGATTGCTAGAAATTTACAACAAAATGTTAGATGCTATCCGCATACATGGAGAACGGCCATAATAATCCCAATCCCTAAGCCAAACAAACCTTCCCACGAATTATGATCCTTCCGTCCCATATCCCTACTCTCTTGCTTGAGCAAAACACTGGAAAAAATTCTTGCCAAAAGGATCTTGTGGTTTATTAGCAAAAATAAACTTATCAGCCCCAACCAAACTGCATTCAAACAACAACACAGTACCATGGACTCACTATTGCATATCCATCATTACGCGTCAGATGCTCTTTCCACCAAAAATCATGTGACCATTCTGGCTACTGGCTAGTGAAGGCTTTCATGACCAAGCGATCCATCCGTGTTAGAGTTAATAATACTTTAACTAATTTCTATGCATTACACAACGGCATTCCACAAGGATCACCACTCTCAGTGGTATTGTTCATGATTGCCTTCCACTCCCTAGACAATATAATACTAAAACACAAAAAAATACAACTCTCCGTTTACGCGGATGATGCTATAATATACAGCAACTGCAAAAATACAAATTCACTATTTCTTACTTTTAAACAAATACTCATGGATATCGTTGAATGGGGTAATTTCTCAGGGGCCACTCTTGCCTTAAACAAATGTAAATTATTTCATATTTGTAAAAAACATCGTTGTACATATCCAACTCTAACTGTAAATAACACAACATTAGAATATACATCTAGTCTTAAAGTTCTCGGCCTTACACTCGACAGTCGACTTACACTTAAGCAACATTGTGTTAATCTTAGAGATAGCCTTAACAAGCGCCTTAATATCATTAAGTTTCTTGGGTCTAAGCGCTCTCTTGTCCATCCAACATCTCTAATTCATGCGACAAGAGCCCTAATACTGGATGGTGTGCGCCATCCAACATCAAATTGTTCTCCCCCGCATACCATGCAGCAGTACGGCGTAGCATTGGCGCCTTCCCCACAACTCCGACGAAAAGCCTTTTAGCGGAAGCTGGGCTTCCTGAAGTACAGACGAGAGCCGCGCAACTGACTTTTAAGCTTATACCTAAAATTCTCTGCTCGACCAACCAAATTCTGCTAAAAGACTTCAATACAACGGTTAAACAGCGACGAAGTTTCAAAGTCATGTCTACTATACGCAGATGTTCCAGTTTCTTCAAAAAACATCAACCGGATATGCCATATCGTTGGAACAAAATCAGCCCATCTCCTCCTTGGCAACTTCTGGGCCACACCGTGAACACGTCTCTCAACTTATTAAAAAAATCAAAAACACCAAAAAATGTATTTCAGCAAATGCTAGCTGCCGAAACGGAAAAAGTCCCCAACTGGATCTGGCTTTACAGTGACGGATCGAAAACAATTGACTCCACGAGCTTCGCAGTCGTTAGCCAATCTGGAACCCTCGTCTCATCTGGAATTCTCCCCTCATACTTCTCAATATTTTCTGCCGAAGCGGTTGCAATCCTTAAAGCAATTAAACACGCTCTCGAACTCAAAGGCAAATTCATAGTATGCAGCGACAGTCTTTCTATACTCAATGCAGTCAATAACATATACAACCAAACTAGCCTGATATGTGAAATTCGACATCTTTGCATAAAACACGCTAGCAAAATAAAACTCCTTTGGGCTAATGGTCACATGGCCGTAAAAGGTAATGAGCTTGCAGATGCAGCGGCCAAACTGTCACCCCTGGTGTTAGAGAAGACTTATGGCGCAACATTAAGGAGATACTAAGAAAAAAGGAAATCACTCAATGGGACAGTTACGATCATAGGCTTAAACAATTTAACCCAAGCATGGAACCAGTCCGATACCCACCTTCATGCCACAGAAAACATTGCGATATCATCACCCGCCTGAAAACGGGGCACTCCGCCTTAACCCACGACCATCTGCTAAATGGAAAAGCTATGCCCAGATGCCCGAAATGCGAGGGAGAATTATCAACCAAACACATATTGGATACCTGCCCACAACTGCATAATTCAAGGATTTGTCCATTTGGCCAAACCCAACCCACCTCTCTTCTTATTTCACCCACACCCAATAACATAAAATTAGTAATCAACTTCCTAGATGTAAATAACTTACTCAATAAGATATAAGTTAACGGTCGAGTCGATGGCCTTAGCAGCTAGCACTTTTAACCCGTTAGTTATTATATTATTTTGTATAATAATTAATAATAAAAAATAATAATAATAAAATAGTTCAGAATACAATATTCGGCTGCCAGAGCAGCTGAATATTCCTCGAATTTATAATTTGAGTAAAATATTCGCCTAATATTTGGCGTTTGCCATCACTGAAATCCAGCTTTAGCCGATTATTTCCGCTTTTCAACACTGAAATCTCGAGTAAGTCAATATTTACCGACAACCCCTTCAATATCGATTGTTTTTTATCGATTGTTAATCGAAGCTTTGCCCATGCCTAACAGTACACGTGGTGCCGAATTGTGTGACGCTTAAACAGTTGCTTTTTGGCTCTCGAGATGAGAGCAACAGCAACTTAAACTATTTTTGGTATTACTTTTCCCTTCCTTTACCTTTCTTAAATTTAACTTTTTTTAAACGCATTACCCGGTACGGTTAAAGAGCGAACAATAACTTCGACTTTTAAATTAAACTACGGTTGCAAACGATGACAGTTATGGCCAACAATCAACTATATTTATAGTTTTATATTTTTTTTAGTCACAACTTGTATTTATCCTATTGCATCCGGTTCCCGCTTACTCTGAAGTCTCTCACCGTGAATTCAGACCTGAGTTTTCACTTGTTTCTACTTGCTGTTGATCCGGAACGGATGGCAGTTGATCGAAGCTAATGGACATATCTTCACCTTTTCGGCTTGAACAGGTAGCAACATGGCCCTGTACAATTCGAGAATTCGCAAATGTTAGTAACAGAGTTAGGCTTACGTGCTGCATATAAGGAACAGACTAAGAATTTCATCCCATCAGCTTATAGTTCTGCTCCAGAAAGTACAGATTCATCATCGAATTTGAAGTCTACTTTAAGTTCAACAATGATGTCAATTACCCAAGAGGAAGATTAGAAACTGCTATCCAAATTGTAAAGAATAAAAATGTGTTTTAAATATATGTACATATATTTCATTTCATTTCATTACGCTTGGTCATGATTATGAAAAGTAATTTCCTTACCATTACCAGCCTTCCCGGATTCCATGATTAAGTTAACAGTCAGCATTTTTTCACTTTTTGTACCTTTCAGTTTTCACTTTGTTAACGTCAAGAATGTCTCGACCACGCGTTACTTTAACGCCCGAAGGTTTTACCGATACAAAAATAGAACATTCAGCACGAATTGATTTTAAACTTATTTATTACAAACTGAGTATAGAATAATTATGATGGTGTTTCTTAGATACAACAAATTATAAAGTTTATCCATATATATTAAGCCCTAAGGCTCCTAGCCTCGAGCTTCGTTTCGTGCCAATTATCGGATGTTTATTTTAACGTATCGTTCCTGTGCAATTTTCTTCTATACTGACGCCTCGTCTCACTTCTTAGAGCTGGTTTCTGCCTCGATAAGTCAGGGTTGCATTCAGGTCGATACATACTAAGTCTAAAGGGAAAACGATCAGGGCTACCTAAATCCAGGGCATTGGCACTGACGTACCGCCTCCACAACATCCCGCCTACCGTAAAACTACTCGGGAGTTTTACCCAAAACGTCTAATACAGCAAGCTTAGACACTGGTCGTTTTAAAATTCCGGCATTTGTTTGTACTTCAGCAACTCGTATTAGCCCATCTCTTGCTGGAATAACTTTCACGATGATTCCCCTTTTCCAGCTTGCCCTTGGTTGGTTTTCGTCACATATTATGACTAAGTCTCCCATCTTGATGGGTCGAATCGGTGCGAACCACTTTGTTCGCTTTGTCAGAGTTGGTAGATATTCCCTTATCCATCGTTTCCAAAACGTATTTTTTAATTGTTGACAAATCCTATATTGTTTTCGATGACAAAAGTTGTCTTCCTCTCCAGGGGTTTGTGTCGAATTGGTTGTGCCAAGCAAGAAATGATTAGGTGTTAATGGACCTGGATCGTCTTTATCCACTGGAATGTGTGTAAGTGGTCTGCTATTTATGATATTTTCCGCTTCGATAAGCAAACTTCTAAGTGTTTCAACCTGGGGAGCCTTGTCTTGCAATGTTATTACCAAAACCTTTTTAACTGACTGAACTAGGCGTTCCCAACATCCTCCTGAACTTGGGTTTGCTGGACAATTGAACTTCCATTCTATGCCTTTATTTGCCATCTCTTCAGCGATGTAGTTCCAGTCAAATAGGTCTTTGACTTCCCTTATTAGACGATCAGCTCCAACAAAATTTGTTCCCATATCCGACCGTATTCTGATTGGTATACCACGCCTGTTTACGAAGTTTCGAATACATAAAATACATGCGTCTGTAGACAAATCCGCTGCTAATTCCAAGTGTATAGCTCGTATGGTAAGGCACGTAAATAGAGCCACCCATCGCTTTTCATGTCGACGGCCGATCGTTACAGTAACTGGCCCAAAATAGTCAAGTCCTACATAGGAAAATGGTCTTTGGTAAGGAGTGACACGATCGGTCGGTAACTGACCCATCAGAGTCGCTTGCGGTTGAATTTTTCTATTTTTACAAAACTGGCAAACTGTTTTTGCCCTTTTTACAGCAGCTCGCAAGCATATTATCCAAAATTTTTGACGAATCTCAGTGATAATGAGTTCATCGTTTTGATGGTGGAATCTCTCGTGATACGATGTTACTATTAAATCAGTTAGTTTGTGTTTTTTGGGTAATATGATAGGTTGACGAGGACTTTGCGATAGTGCTGTTGCATAGTCAAGCCTACCGTTGACCACTAAGATCCCGTCGGCATTCATCGTAGGAGTTAAAGAGAAGATGCTACTTTCATTTGATACGCATGAATTTGCTTGTAAATCAGCTAGTTCCTTATGATAGATTTCCTTTTGCATGATTTTTACTAATGTATTTTCTGCATCTTGCAATTCCCTCGAAGAAAGTGTTGTTACATCATTATCACATTGACGTTTCAATATCCGTTGTTTAAATCTCAATATCCATCCCATTGTTCGCTTCAGTTTCAAATACTTAGAAAATCTGTTTAGGTCAATAATATTTTCAACAGAAGTTGTTAAATATACCCGTTTTACTTCAGAGGAATCGTTTTCAACGTAGATCTTTTCCTGTACTGGCCAGCTAGATTCATCCTTCAGTAAAAATTCGGGGCCTCTTGTCCAAATATTACCTGGCTCGTACTTAATTTTTACCTTTGTTCTCGTGGCTTTATCGGCAGCATTTAAATGTGTTGGAACCCCTCGCCAATCATTTTCGTTTGTTGTTTCCAGTATTTCATTTATACGGTGAGCCACAAATTGTTTATATTTCCGATGATCTGATTGAATCCAAGCTATAACAGTCTTTGAATCCGACCATAATGTATATTTCTGTACGTTAACAGAATGACTTTCCAGGATCAGAGTCTTAAGTCGGGTACCTAAAACCGCTGCCTGAAGCTCTAATCGGGGAATAGATAAAGTCTTTATTGGTGCGCATCTAGTTTTTCCCGCGACGAAAATTGTTTCGATAAGTCCATCAAGTATTATTCTCCAATAACCAACGGCAGCAAAGGCTTGTTCACTAGCATCTACAAAAATATGCAATTCTATGTTAGCTTGAGATGACATAAAATTTCGAGAGTAACATCTGTTTAATCTAAAACTCTTTACATTTTCGATTTGTAAGACCCAATTTTTGAAACGAATAAATAATTCTTCTGGGATCAAATCATTCCAGTGAATGCCTGACCTCCAGACATCCTGAATCAATATTTTTCCATGAATCGTCAGGTCGGCTAACATCCCTAATGGATCATAGATAGACATGACCAAGCTTAGAAGCTGCCTCTTTGTTGGACAATTTTCAGCTTTAAGTATGCTTTGTTCCACGCGATTCATTTTTAAGTCAAAAGTAAATTGGTCTATGTCGTTGTACCAATACATGCCCAATACCTTATCGACAGCCTTCTTATCCATACTTACTGGTAACTTATCAGTTTTATTTTTCTCTTCTTTATTCAATTTGTTTTGTACCCACTTCGAGTTTGAAACAAAGCCTCTTAGTTCAAAGTGAGCTAATTCATGCACCTTTTTTACTTCAGAGCTTATGTCGTATGCCTTTTGCTCAGATACAAAGCTTGCTACAAAGTCATCAACGTAATGATTATTTTGTATTGCATCCATTACTTCCTTTGAACTCGTACTGTTTTGCGCGTTTATATTTTTTACATATTGAGCACAACACGGAGAACAAGTGGCTCCGAATATCATGACCGTCATCTTATAAGTATCGATTTCTCTTGTTGTGTCACCATGTCTCCATAAAAACCGTAAGCAATCCTGATCTTCCTGTCGAACTCGCACCTGCAAGAACATTTCCTTGATATCTGCACAAACTGCCACTGCTCCTTGTCGAAATTGGAATAAAATTTGAGTCAATGGCGGATTTTCATCGGGTCCTTTTAATAATCTTGAATTCAATGAAACTTCTTCGATTGAGGCTGCTGCGTCGAATACTAGTCGTAGCTTTCCTGGTTTGTTCACGTTGTAAACGGCGAAATGAGGTAGATACCATGTCTTAGAACTGGTTACACAAGTTTGAAGTTTTGTCATTTTGACGGCATATCCTTTCTTCACAAAGTCCATAATGGCTTCATCGTAGGTCTTTACGCTATTTGAGCGAATAATTTTATGCTCTATTAATTGGAGTCTTTTCAAAGCCATACTGTAACTGTCGGGAAGATTTAATGTTTCTTTTGACCATAACAATCCGGTTTCATATTCTCCTTCTAATTTTACTGTTGTGTTTTGAAGTATCTCTTTAGCTCGAATTATGTCACTTAACTCGACTCTACAGACTTAATATACGGCCGTACTCCAAAATTCTCAGTTGTAAAATAATCTGCCATCAAATCGTGCATTTCCCTGTTCATTTGGTCCTCCAAAGAATTCACATGAAATACTGATGTCACTAACGGGCTTGTATTAGAATGGTCTGCTCTTGATCCAAAAATCACCCATCCCAAAGGTGTTTTTGATGCCACTAGTCTTGGACCGATATCAACGCTTCGTATAGTCTTGACCAGGTGGGTATTATCTATGCCGATCGGTATTGTTGGTTTGGCATCTGTGTAACTTGCTATTGGGAGGTTCGCAACTCGAATATACTCTTCCGGTAATGTTTGATGATCCATTGATTGTAGAGGTAATTCCAAATCAGGGATTGTAGTGCCTTTTAACTTTAACCAATTTTTATTTCCATTAATACCTCTTATTTTTAGATGACATACTGTCGTATTCAAGTTAATGGCATGATTCTTAATCCAATTTAATGTTAAACGATCCATGTTTTCTTTTACCCCTAGCTTTTTAGCTAAATTCTCGTTAATTAACGTTACGTTGGAACCCTCGTCCAAAAACGCGAACGTTTTAACTAATGTATTCTGCGGGCCCATTAATTCGACTGGCAGGACTTTAACTAACAACCTTTTCATGCTAGATTTGACTGTATGTGTCGCTGCTTCTGCTTTATCTTCTTCTACCGTCTGTCTATTAGGGTTGTGCAACGATTTGTGATGTGAACTCTTGCAGCCACTGATGTTACATCTTCGTTTGAACTTACAGGATATCATATTGTGGTTGCGTTTTAGACAGCTGAAACAAACCCCTAATTTCTTGACCATGTTCCACTTTTCATTTACATCAGCCTTTACATATACATCGCATTCAGACAAAGAGTGGTCACCATTACATTCGGTGCAAACTTTTGTATATTTCTTATCCTTCTTTTGATATTCGCCAGTATTTGTTTGCATTACCAGTTTTGGATTGTGACGACAATCTCCTTTTGAAGTGGGCCTGTTCGAAGTTGTCATTAATGTTACCTTCGCAATCGTCTTGCTATACTATTTAACCAATTACTAAAATCCATCAAATTGGCGTATGGATATATTTGAGATGAAAACTCTTGCCACTGCATGCGTTTTGACATCGGCATTTTTGAAACTAATTGATCCAGCAAAGATGGATTTTGCAGGTGTAATACTGCATTTGAAGATTGCAAAAATATGACCAAATTTTTTACCTTTGTGGCAAATGGAATCATCCTTTCTAGATTATTCTCTGGGATTTGGGGTATATCATTGACCATTTCTAGCTGACTTTTAATAAGCAACTCTGGTCTTCCGTACATAAACTGTAGGTGCTCGATAATATGTGGCACGTTTGCCGGATTCACTAATAGCCCTTTTACCTCCTCTTTTGCCGCTCCCTTTAAGCTTTTCTGTAAACGTATTACATTTTCCAGTTGGGTATAACCATAAGCAGCGGAGGATTCTATGAACATTGTAATAAATACTGGCCAATCTTCTGCCCTACCACTAAATTCTGGCAGATCCATAATTCTGTGCCCCGACATATAATTATGTGGGTATTGTTCCTGACTAGCCTGACCAACCCGAACGCAACCCGTAACATTACCAGACTCACCCGTACCAACATTAATGGGGAAAGGTTCGTAGACACCAGATATTCCGGTTGTAGTTTTAAATGGCGTTTTGTTTTGTGTAGCACCATCATCGGTAGCACCCTGTGTGCCACTCGAAGCATGCGGAGCGCCCATTATGGCTCCATGACGTTGTGCGCCGTCTATATTTGCAGCACCCTGTGTGCCGCCCAAAGCATGCGGAGCGCCCATTATGGCTCCTTGACGTTGTGCACCGTCTATATTTGCAGCACCCTGTGTGCCGCCCAAAGCATGCGGAGCGCCCATTATGGCTCCATGACGTTGTGCACCGTCTATATTTGCAGCACCCTGTGTGCCGCCCAAAGCATGCGGAGCGCCCATTATGGCTCCATGACGTTGTGCACCGTCTATATATGCAGCACCCTGTGTGCCGCCCAAAGCATGAGTCTTCTCCAATTCTGAAATGCAGTCAGTTATAGATTCATTAGCAATTTTTAAATTAACTATTTCACTTTGCACTAAATGAATTTCTTGTATTTGTTGTTCTTGTCCATTGTGGATAGCTTCAATTTTTGAACTTTGTGACGCAATTTGTTCTTGCAATTGCGTCATCATTCTTTGCACACTTTCCAATATATTCGTATTGTCTTCTCTTTCTTTTGGCGCTTTGCTTTTATTGGAAGCGTCTCTTTCTATCTCGCTCTCTCCCGCGGTAGACTCGTTTACCGCCGATTTCGGCGTTTCCTCCGCGTCCATATTGATACGCTTTTTTCTCCCACGTGTTTTCATTTTATTGCTCATAGTTCACATTTCTAGTCAATTCCGACACCATCAAAGCACTTTTACATATTATTTAAGTTAAAATAAAGAATGTTAACGTCAAGAATGTCTCGACCACGCGTTACTTTAACGCCCGAAGGTTTTACCGATACAAAAATAGACCATTCAGCACGAATTGATTTTAAACTTATTTATTACAAACTGAGTATAGAATAATTATGATGGTGTTTCTTAGATACAACAAATTATAAAGTTTATCCATATATATTAAGCCCTAAGGCTCCTAGCCTCGAGCTTCGTTTCGTGCCAATTATCGGATGTTTATTTTAACGTATCGTTCCTGTGCAATTTTCTTCTATACTGACGCCTCGTCTCACTTCTTAGAGCTGGTTTCTGCCTCGATAAGTCAGGGTTGCATTCAGGTCGATACATACTAAGTCTAAAGGGAAAACGATCAGGGCTACCTAAATCCAGGGCATTGGCAGTAACGTACCGCCTCCACAACACACTTTTTACTTTTTAGAATCTTCAAAGGTAAAGTTTTTGTTTTATTTTTGATGTTGACTCTCTGAGGTCACGAAGTTGAATGATTTATTTACTGTACTCCGTGAACGGGTCGAATTTTCCAAACATCCCAGGCCTTCTTGGATCTCAAAAATTGTTCAGTTACTTCTGTCTAACTGAAAAACAAAGATATGTCGGAGACTGAATCAAAGCCTACTATGGTTCGTTTGTAAGAATAGTCACAATTTTCTTGCGAATGCTTTCCAACTCAGTAGTCCACGCAAAACTTTCCCTTCCTGATGTTAGGGAATACAACGGCTTTATGACTTGAGAACATCCGGGTACGAATTCGCGAAAATAGAATGCAAGACCAATAAACTGTCGTACACCATAAACCGTCTGTGGCGGTGGCAACGATGTTAACGCAACAATCATTCGCGAGTTTGGTCGAATTTCCCCTGCTCCTACTTCATATCCCAGATATTGAACGACTGTTTTTAAGAAACTACATTTGTTAACATTAAAAATGAATCCAGCATCTGTGAGAATGTCTAGTACTATTTTTAACCTTTCCAATCCTAATTCGACTGTGGGTGACACGATCATGATATCGTCCATGTAAACAATCACGTATGAATAGGCCAAGTCACCCAAGGCACGCATGACTGCCGTTCTAGTTAAAACTAAATGACTAATTGGCAATTTACATTTAATAAGAGAGTATTGAGTATGTGTACTTTCATGTGTATGTATGTATGGATGAAATCAAAGTAGGCCAAAAATCAGTTCTGCTGCGACTATTTATTCGACTGCTGCTTTCGTCGACTTCCGAAATTGGCCGAAAGCAACAGTCGGAACAGTTCCTAGTCTTCAATTGTACAAGTTGGCTGTTGCCATCAAAGCAATCTGTTTCGAATTTTTCCTGATGCTATAAAAATTTTCTATTTCGGTTATTTGCTTCTGCTTTTGCTGTCAGATTTTCTGATTTCGGTTTTTTTGCTGTTGCTTTTGCTTCAACTATTCATAGTTTTCGAAGCAGAAGCCTCAGCACACAGAAAAACTGTCGACAGTTTTCGCAGTTTTCAAACCCTGAATTACACTCACCGCTCGTGGTCCTTAACTTTTAATCCGCCACGCCTTTCTACACGCCATGCATCGATGCACTGCTTAGCTCAATATTTGGTATCAACATCTCTTCGTTGAGGGCCTGACGATAAAAGGATCTGTGCAGCTATTAAGCAAAGGTCATGTGATAATAGCACGATCCTAACAGTGCCGGAGGGTAAGACCGACCATTGGATCGAGCAGCAAAGTATCCATCACGGGATCCTAAAACTTATCAGGTGCATCGGTACACTCATCTTCAGTCTGTTGAATGGTAACATAGATCTCATGGGCTCGTAGCGTTAACGCCTTACAGTGCTCCACCTCAAAGACTGAGCATAGCGCTTGACATTTGATTCTTATGAAGGCCTCATTGCGGATACGAAGGAACGCTCATCGGCAGCCAAGGCCTGAGCGAATCTATCACAGTCCAAGCGGAGATATTTTTTAAAGATTTAAGTAAGTAAACTACGCGGCTCCCAATCTTATTTCGCTGAATTCCTTACTTTCAGATCATAGCATTTGCGGCCAGCTAATTGCATACAGCTAAATTGATCGACCAACTTAGCACGCTAAATTGTTCTTTGATGTCACTAGTTAGATAGTGAAACAGATCAATTGCCTCACGTACCACCGTTGAATAGGAGACGCTCATCTGCAGCCAATTGGGTGAGACGACTCTGTTGCTGCTCAGCGCTCATTCTACTTAAATTTAGTACGTCCGGCAATAAATGTTGCGTCAGATGTATACGCTTCAAATTCTCCAAGGATTCATCGGGCAAGAATTTAGTATCATTCATCAGCATATTGGCGAATTTAACAAACTGATTGCCCACACGCGATTCATAGATGACTGCCTGACGACAAATAGGACCCTTCCACAAAGATTTCAACAATTGGTATTTTATTATAAACTTATCACAGAATTCTGAGCTATGACTTGATGTCTTTTCTTTCTTTCCATTCGTGCTGTGCGGAAAGCGCATCACTCGGTGTGGGTTGCTGCAGAGGCAACTGGGATATAAATGGCCCTTCAATGGGCCGACCCTTAAGTTGGTACAACATAAATTCGCAAACAGTGGAATAGAATTCAAGGCATCGTTGCAATAAACCAGAATCCAATAATGTATTCTAATTATGTAGTATAACGATTGGGATAACGTGAATTAGCCCAATGTACTTTGGGACGATCCAATTCATCGATGAGCTTCTGCTATTCGCACTTTCTGGCGATACCGTTGAATAGATAGCCCAAATGATGAGCCTGAAGGAGGACCGTCTTGGTGATAAATCGCTAAGACTGAAAGTATGCTATCTGTACTTCAAAGTATGAATTACACGGGTTTGAAAAAAAACCCAAGGTGTCAAACAAATATCTGCTGACAATTCTTGATGCCCGCAGATAGTCTTGAGTTGTCATTCCTAAGTGCCATAGCTCTTTTGCTGTTTTGTACTTATACCACGCACCCATTGGGTGAAATGGTATATCAAAGTCGCCAAAATGTATGTAACAGGCAGAAGGAAGCTTTTCCGACCACATAAAGTATTTATGTATATTCTTGATCAGTGTCAACAGCCGAGTCGCTCTCCCTCCGTCTTTCCGTCCGTCCGTCCGTCGATGTGTCCGTCCGTATGAACACCTACATCTCGGAGACTATAAGAGTTAGAGCCATTAAATTTAGTATGTAGACTCGTGTAGTATGTACAGTGATAGAGTTTACTTAAAATTTTTGCCACGCCCCTTTCCGCTCGCGGAATTAAAAAAAATCGGTCATCTCAAAGACTATTCTAGCTAGAGTCACCGAATTTGGTATGTAAAGGAATAAATTCGGCACACTAGTTAGTCTTATAAATTTTTACCAACCTACCAAATTTGATTAAAATCGGACTAAAAACGTGTGAAATATGCATATAAAAGTGTTTTACTAGGCGGTTCAAGAGGCCGGAGTTGGCCGTAGGCTAGCGGCGGCGCTAGAGTGTGTCTATTATTGTGAGTGAGCAAGATAGATTAAGCTATAATAAAACATGTAATATAACTAGCTAGCCTCCGATTAGCCTGTTATCTGCCTCTGCAAACAACGTTCTTTCTGGCTCATCGGCACTTGTTGGCGAGTCAAAAAACTAACTTCGTCCCTAACTCTGGGCTATCAGAATGTACGTGGACTAAAGTCTAAACTCTCTAGACTATGTAGATAGATTAGCTTTTGACTTTCATATTCTTGCCTTTACTGAAACTTGGCTGAAGCCTGATATTGCCGATTCTTCAATTTTCACTTCAAAATATTTAACATACAGACATGATCGGACTATCCGTAATGGTGGTGGTGTTTTGATCGCTGTTGATTCAGCGTTCTCGTCTGAAATTGTCCAGTCTTCCAATCAGAAGATTGAATTTGTTTGTGTTAAAATTTTTTAAAACTCTTTTTCTGCCTATATTACTTGTTCGTATATTCCACCACAGTCCGACTTGGCACTATACATTCACCATCTGCAAGCTATTCAACTTATTTCCTCATATCTCTCTGACAAAGACTTGCTCGTTGTTTTGGGAGATTTTAATTTACCTGAGATTGCCTGGACCCTTTCATAAGGTTCTTTATTAATGTTGTCCTCCTAGTCACATTGTTTCATAGATGGTCTGCTTGAGTTATCCCTAACTCAAATCATGTCCGGAATAGTCGTGACAGATCACTAGATCTGGTATTTGTGTTGGATTCTTCCAACTGCGATGTTTCCAGGACTTATCCCTTAGTCATCCCTGAAGACAACTTTCATCCAACTCTGGATGTAATCATTGACCTTCCTTTTGGGGTTATGACTAAATATAATAACTCGATGCCTCCAACCCGATGTTTTCGCAAGACAAACTTTACTAAACTCAAAAAACTTTAGTTAGCTAATGATTGGTCATATCTGTATACTTGCACGGATATGGACTCTGCCATTGCTGTCTTCTTTAAACTCTTAAGCCGTTCTTCAATGTTTGTGTTCCGCATGTGACCCAATGATGGTGTGATAGACCTCCTTGGTTCTCACGTGAGTTATGTAACTTGAAGAACGTAAAATCAAGATGCTATAAAAGATTTCAAAAATCCGGTAAAGCATCGGGTTTTTCCCTTTATGTAGTTGCTCGATCAAATTTTATGCTGCTAAATTCACAATGCTATAAAGATTATCTTAAGCGTTGTTAACTTAAGTTTCCTCTCGATGCTAGCAATTTTATAACATTGTCAATGTAAAACTTAAGACATCAGTGCACCCGTCTTACTTGTCTTCCGAAAACAATAAAGCTGACACTGATCAGGCAATTCCCGCTATGTTTGCTGATTCCTTCAAAACAACTTATTCCTCTTCGATTTATCAAGCAAATCCTCCTTACCTTCATCACTTGCAATCGTTTAGCTGCATTTTAGACCCTGTGCTTGATGAAAGTTCGGTTCTTAGCGTGCTCAGTTCCGTAAAACCAGTATACGCACGTGGCCCTGACGGAATACCAGGCTGCGTGTTAAGGTTTTGTGCAGAGGCCCTATGTAAGCCAATACTTAAGTTATTTACACTGTCCGTCACATCTTCCGCCTTCCCGTCTACATATCTGTAAGGAATCATATATTATTCCTCTTCATAAAAAGGGGAAAAAGTCCGAACCCTCCAATTATAGGGGCATTTCTAAATTGTCTGCCATCCCCAAAGCATTTGAGAAAATAATAACATCTCAATTGCAGCATTTTTGTAGCTCAATTATTTCGTCATCGCAACATGGCTTAAAGAAACGTAGATCGACAACTACTAACTTATTAGAATTTAAATATCACTCTATCAAACTGACGTCATTTATACTGACTTCAGCAAGGCCTTTGACTCTGTTAATCATACTTTGCTTTTATATAAGTTGAACACACTTGGCATCCCTTCCCTTTTGCTTGATTGGATTCTTCTAAACGTATTTTTCTAAGCGTACACAAAAGGTCCTCTTTAAGTCTTCATTTTCTAGGACTATCGATATGACCTCTGGAGTACCTCAGGGTAGTCATTTGGGTCCATTGCTATTCACTCTTTTTATAAATGATCTTCCATTGATAGTGACACATTCTCGTATTCTTATGTACGCGGATGATGTAAAGCTTTACTTCAGTTTTAAAGACATATCGTCTTCTTGCCTGCTTCAATCCGATCTTAATGACCTTTGGTGTGAAACCAATCCATTAAACCTCAACGGCTGTAAATGTAAAGTTATGTCTTTTTATAGATGCACTCCATACTTAGCAACTTATTATATAAATGGCACTCCCTTAGAGCGGTTAGATATTATCAATGACTTGGGTGTTCTTATGGACCATAAGTTAACTTTTAATCCTCATATTTCTGCTACAGTTAGTAAAGCTATGAATGTTCTTGGATTTGTGAAACGATGGTCAAAAAGAGTTTGACAATCCGTACACAACCAAAATTCTGTATACTTCATTAATCCGTCCTATCTTAGGGTACGGATCCTGCATATGGTCACCTCAATATGAGACGCACCAAAGTAAAATTGAATCTGTGCAAAAGCAATTTCTGCTTTTTGCTCTTCGCGGTCTAAATTGGGATCGCAACGTCAATTTGCCATCATACTCCAGTAGGCTTCTTTTAATCAATCTTCCTTCTTTAATTAATCGTAGAATAATGCTTGGTACTATTTTTATTCACAAACTTTTAATTAAAGAAATAGACTCTCCTGAGCTATTGAACTAGTTAAACCTATCTGTACCTACTAGAAATTTTATTCCTCTATCCTTGAAACACTGTACTTCTAACTATTCCCTGCGTGAACCTTTTCGAGTCCTATGTTCTGATTACAATCTTCTGTATCCCGTAATCAGATCAGAAGCCTCTCTTCCCCTTGTAAAAACCTCTATCTTAGCACACTTAGCTCGTAATTAGCTGTAGCAAATAATATTTTATCTGTTTGTCCGTTTTATTTGTATTTGTCCAATCGATCGTGCCGTCCGATATTCACCCCACGGTCGGTCGGGCGGGAGGTGGATAGCTCTCTGCTTGGGCTCGCGCGAAACAGGATATGTCCTGGTGTCATATGGGCCACTTGTACGTTATTCGCATTTTAGGCGTCAACGTCCAGACAATACGTTTGGTCTTCAAAATTTAAAATACTTGTTTCACCTGGTGCATGGTATACCGAAGTCGGCGAGACGACTTACTTACAGTACAGTCCGTTAACAGTGTTACATTTGGATGTAGACCCCTAGTTACCCCAAAGGGTATATGAACTAAAGGCATTACAGGCTTTCCATATTCTTACTTCAATGTGTTTTATCAAATAGAGTGAACTGCACCGTATATTTTGGGTTGGATAATTTTACTGCTGATCACATCCGGAAACCTTCCATTGACGAGGATGACTACTACGTCATCGGCATGGGCGATGGTCTTCACTGGGCCCATATTTCACGTTCGTAGGGCAAGGCACCTCCTTGGGTTGTGTCTCTGCTTACGTTTCGAGTGAACAGCTCTTAACATTATGTGAGCCGAGTGCAGATAGAACTTTCGATGTCCAGAAAGGTCGCATTGATGTGTCCTTTATACTGCAGTGAGGATGAGTACGACATCATGCGCAAAGTAGTCTCCTCTCGAATGCTCTTTGGCAACCACCTTCCACAATCTCGCTCTTTTACCACAATGACTTCATTTTCATCGCTGTGCAAATCTCTAATTTAAGCTTCCTCCGAGACGTTTGTATGCTTCCCGAACCTTCATCCTAAACGATTCAAGGATATAATTGAAAATTGGTTTTATTTCCTCTCAATTCATTTCAATTACCCCATAAGATAGCGGGAGTAGTAGGTAGGCTTAGTTCTAAACAAAGATTAAATTATTATACATGCTATCGGTAATCAATTTTGCTAATCTGCCAGTCGGTACCAGTGACTCCGAAAATAATTCCAACATTAAGTGCTTAAATGCAATTCAATCCAAAAATAATTAAAATTAAGTTTAACAATACTTTGTTCCATTCGTGTTTTGATAGAAGTGCAATATTATCCACAATTTGGTTGAAAATCGCCTACAATTGCTTTTGACATGGATTTCTATCCATTGTATATATTCAAAGGGTATTCTTTGGGGAAAAAAATAGATTTTCGGCTTTAGAAATGCAGTAACTTTAAGGATTTATCAAATCAGTTTGCAAAGAAGGACGAAAAAGTAACAAACTACTCGAAATATAGATTTTGAGGGTGTCCAAGCATCCAAACCATATCCCCAGAACCGTCCCTGCGTTAATTAGTTTATGAAATAAGAATATGCCAGAAATAAGTCAGAATGCAAAGGATGATGATTATTTGGATCACAATGGATTTGAAAGGATTGAGGATATTATTTTAACTAGAATGACCATCCAGGCATCGAAATAAGGTAGCCAGATACGGCCAGGGGAGGGCAGCTGCTCCCCAAAACTAGGGGGCGTTAAATTTCTTAAGAATTCAAATCAAAATGTATTAGGTACGACCAGAGGGCCGGGTCTGTTCGATTTGTCAAAGTATAAGTTCTTGAACCAACTATATTAACGGCATGTGCTATATCTCATAATAAACAAACTGCGCCGATTCAAGAGCCGAGTAGCAAATTCCCATCAGGCATCTTTCTCTGTTAACATTTTCGTTTATCGTATTCATATATCGTATTTTGTTGAAATTGAATCGAAACTTGGATAGCTCCTGTTGGCGGCAGTGTGCACTCTTTGCGGGCAATATTCGCTAGGGGGCGGTTGGGGAAAAGTAGTTAAAATCATTTGCGTACATTTAGGCTGACTTTTTAATTGGTTACCAAACTATTTAAACCTATTTACTTAAGTTACTCGGGCCCAAAACGCGCTTTAACTACACTCCTCGAATACTCCTCGATTTTATAATTCAATATTTTAGGTACGGCGTCGGCCACTTGACATCCTGCCGTAGAGATCTTTTGTGTGAGTTTAAAATTACAAGTTTTTTTTTTTTTAAAAAGTCTGTGGCTGAATGTAATTCTTGTCATTAATAGGTAAGTTGTTTGGTGAAGCCGCTTCACTCTAGAGCCTAGACAGGCTGCGTTTCTATAGTCTGCGAAGCTTATAGAAAATTGCTTCAGCAGACGGCAAAAGTTTTTGTTGTTACAGGCGGATATACCCTTGCAGAGGGTGTTTTGAAATTGGTCAGATGTTTGTAACGCCCAGAATGATACGTTTCCGACCTCATAAAGTGTATATACAATTGCGAACTTAAAAATAGCACCACTTGCTGAGGTCACGTGTTCAAAGGATTCCTAAGCATAGTTTAAGGTTCAAGGAACGTTTGAATACGTTTTTGAACGCTTAACATTTCCTACTGATGGAAGCAAAAAATAATTATATTATTATCCAACGTTTTGAAAGTTTTTTATAAAACTTCTTAAAAAACTCAACAAATATCCGAAACTAAAAATAGCACCACTTGCAGTATTTTGCAAAAAACCGTCATATTTAGCAGGATTGCAATATAAAATATCAAAGAAGTTAAATTCGGCTATGCCGAAGCTTATATACCCTTGCAGTCCTTGACAATAATAATTTTCCATGTTCAAAATTTGTTTTCTGCAACTCAATTCATCAATATACAAACAAAACAATTTTACTCTTCAAACTACAATTTGTTCTTCTTCTTCCCTCATTCCCCAAGCAAAGCAACGCACTCATACACATACAGTTTATGTAGCGTTGCGTCTGCGTGTGTATGCATGTGCTCTGTTGATTTGATGATGACGTAGTATGCAGCAAGCAGCGCTGCCGGCAGCGATTGAACCGATTTATATTGACTGTAACTTGTGTTCTATTTATCCGATCGGATTGAAATTTGGGATGGGATCTCATGTTTTATATCCAATACTATCACATTAGCAAATTTCATGGGGAAACTCCAATTTTTATGAAAATGTTTCTTCAACGCATACACACGGACGGACAGACGGACATGGCTATATCGACTCAGTTTCTCATGCTGAAACGTCTCCTTCTGCAAACATCTGACCAATTTTATAATACCCTCTGCAAGGGGATCAAAATTAAATTAATGTTGAAATGAAATGAAATATATGTACATATATTCAAAACACATTTTTATTCTTTACAATTTGGATAGCAGTTTCTAATCTTCCTCTTGGGTAATTGACATCATTGTTGAACTTAAAGTAGACTTCAAATTCGATGATGAATCTGCACTTTCTGGAGCAGAACTATAAGTTGATGGGATGAAATTCTTAGGCTGTTCCTTTTATGCAGCACGTAAGCCTAACTCTGTTACTAACATTTGCGAATTCTCGAATTGTACAGAGCCATGTTGCTACCTGTTCAAGCCGAAAAGGTGAAGATATGTCCATTAGCTTCGATCAACTGCCATCCGTACCGGATCAACAACGAGTAGAAACAAGTGAAAATTCTGGTCTGAATTCACGGTGAGAGACTTCAGAGTAAGCGGGAACCGGATGCAATAGGATAAATACAAGTTGTGACTAAAAAAAATATTTTAGAAATAAAATTTTAGAATTAATTAGACATTGTTATATAATGTAGAGATAGTTGATTGTTGGCCATAACTGTCATCGTTTGCAACCGTAGTTTAATTTAAAAGTCGAAGTTATTGTTCGCTCTTTAACCGTACCGGGTAATGCGTTTAAAAAAGTTAAATTTAAGAAAAGTAAAGGAAGGGAAAAGTAATACCGAAAATAGTTTAAGTTGCTGTTGCTCTCATCTCGAGAGCCAAAAAGCAACTGTTACAGCGTCACACAATTCGGCACCACGTGTACTGTTAGGTATGGGCAAAGCTTCGATTAACAATCGATAAAAAACAATCGAGGGGTTGTCGGTAAATATTGACTTACTCGAGATTTCAGTGTTGAAAAGTGGAAAAAACGGCTAAAGCTGGATTTCAGTGTTTGCAAACGCCAAATATTAGGCGAATATTTTACTCAAATTATAAATTCGAGGAATATTCAGCTGCTCTGGCAGCCGAATATTGTATTCTCAACTATATTTGTTCTATAAAATCAAGAAATATTGTAAACTCAATTATATTTTCGTTTGTTGAGAATAGTACGAGCAGCGTTTTGGACCCAAGTAGCTTAAGTAAATATTTGCCAATTTTAATTTTTATACCCTTGCAGAGGGTATTATAAAATTGGTCAGATGTTTGTAACGCACAGAAGGAGACGTTTCCGACCCCATAAAGTATATATATTCTTGATCAGCATGAGAAGCTAAGTCGATATAGCCATGTCCGTCTGTCCGTCTGACCGTCTGTCCGTCGGTGCGTACGCGTTTTACTCAGCCATCTTAAGAGCTATCGGGATGAAATTTTTTTTGGGAGCTTTTTTTACCCGGGTGAGATAAAGTATGAAAATCTTTGGGATCGGACTACTATATCATATAACTCTGGAACAAAAATTTTTGCAAAAATTGGAGTATCCCCATGAAATTTACCAATATAATAGAATTTGATATAAAATCTCAGATCCCAAAATTTGACCCTGATCGGATAAATATGTAGAACACAAGTTACAGTCTATATAAATCGGTTCAATCGCTGCCGGCAGCTCTGCTTGCTGCCTACTACGTCATCATCAAATCAACAGAGCACATGCATACACACACAGACGCAACGCTACATAAACTGTATGTGTATGCGTGCGTTGCTTTGCTTAGGGAATGAGGGAAGAAGAAGAACAAATTGTACATAGTATGAAGAGTAAAATTGTTTTGTTTGTATATTAATGAATTGAGTTGCAGAAAACAAATTTTGAACATGTGAAATTATTATTGTCAAGGACTGCAAGGGTATATAAACTTCGGCATAGCCGAATTTAACTTCTTTGATATTTTTTTTTTAGTTTGGTTATCTAATTTAATTATTCTTCATCCGAATCAATTAAAAGCGTGATGGCTGCAAATTATCTTTTACATCTTCTTTGTGTTTCGTGGGGTAAAAGTTTGGGATTTAGTGGCGGATTGTCATAACTGTACATGGAAATCTTTTTATCAAAGTGTTTCTTATCATATGGATGTGGATTAATGGATTATGGTGCCATATTGTGGGAGCTAAAATATTCCAATTTAATAATTGTTTTCTGAGTTTTGCGTAGATGGTCTTATGTTTGCCAATGCCAATACTCTAGCATTTTAATTACAAATAGTTGCCATTAAAAAAATGTATTGTTGCTCTTTTAAGCAAAACACCTTCCGATACAACTTTCTGCCAAAACTTTGCGCGAACTCCTAAGGCCTCAAAGGATATTCCTAAGAAAGGACAAACATTCATTCGTTTCTTAGAGCCACACACATTTGAGTCAAAAAGGCTTCACACACACACACACACAAGAGGCCAAAAAGGCTTTCATGCCATTACATTTCCACCGAAATTCAAGATAGTACCTGAATCTCAAGAACTAAAGCTGATCCTAAAAAACTGATCGCAGATTCCGGATTAGCTGGATTATAAATCAATAACAATATGCGATTTGTCCTGTGTTTTAACATGATTTTCAAAAAAGTTTTATGTCTTCTCTTGTTCGTTTTTTTCTCAGAATACTTCTGGCAAACATATTATGGTGTACCACATGGAATTGACCAGTTTTGCCGAAGAATCAGAAGACCATTTGTCCTCGAACACCCACACGGTCGATTGTTGCTTTGTTTATACCTATAAAGATGCATTGAAAAATTTGACCTTTTTCTTTTGCCAAGTTTCCATTTGCCAAAAACATAACCTCATCTGGACCACAGTGCAATGGAAAATTCAGATTGCACCTTGCAACACTTTCAATTAGTGTTGCCTAGGCCAGATATATACACATTTAGCAGCTTTCGTAACGATTGAACATTTTCAAAACAAAGCAAACACTATGAATATGAAACTTTATAAGTTTTAAGAAACAATTCTCAAATCTTTCCATAGTTTACACATTTATACAGAAATTCAAATAAATATTTATCCATAAAATTATACACAATTTCACAAGTACAAAAAAGTATGGGTAGACACTTTTATTCCGCCGCGCCTTTCTACACGCCATGCATCGATGCACTGCTTAGCTCAATATTTGGTATCAACATATCTTCGGTAAGGGCCTGACGATTAAAAGGATCTATACAGCTTTTAAGCTAAGGTCATGTGATAATAGCACGATCCATAACAGTGCCGGAGGGTAAGACCGACCATTGGATCGAGCAGCAAAGTATCCATCAAGGGATCCTTAACACTCATCTTTAGTCTGTTGAATGGTAACATAGATCTCATGGGCTCGTAGCGTTAACGCCTTACAGTGCTCCAAGCCAAGGCCTGAGGAAATCTATCGCAGTCCAAGCGGAGATTTTTTTCAAAGATCTAAGTAAGTAAACTACCCGGCTCCCAACCCTATTTCGCTAAATCCCGTACTTTCAGATATTAGCGTTTGCGGCCAGCTAATTGTATTAGATTAAAATTAGGCATACAGCTAAGTTGATCGCCCAACTTAGCGCGCCAAATTGTTCTTTGATGTCACTAGTTAGATAGTGTAACAAATCAACGCTAATCTGCAGCCAATTGGGTGAGACGACTCTGTTGCTGATCAGCGCTCATTTTACTTAAATACTGTCTGTCCGGCAATAACTGTTGCGTCAGATGTATACGCTTCAAGTTCTCCAAGGATTCATCAGGCAAGAATTTAGTATCATTCATCAGCAAATTGGCGAACTTAACAAACTGATTGCCCACACGCGATTCACGGATGACTGCCTGACGACAAATAGGACATTTCCACAAAGATTTCAACAAATGGCTAATATGGTATTTTATTGTAAACTTATCACAGAATTCTGAGCTTTGACTTGATGTCGTTTCTTTCTTTCCATTCGTGCTGTGCGGAAAGCGCATCACTCGGTGTGGGTTGCTGCAGAGGCAACTGGGATATAAATGGCACTTCAATGGGCCGACCCTTAAGTTGGTACAACATAAATTCGCAAACAGTGGAATAGAATTCAAGGCATCGTTGCAATAAACCAGAATCCAATAATGTATTCTAATTATGTAGTATAACGATTGGGATAACGTGAATTAGCCCAATGTACTTTGGGACGATCCAATTCATCGATGAGGTTCTGCAATTCACACTTTCTGGCGATACCGTTGAATAGATAGCCCTAGAGACGTCAAATTTGGTATGCAGACTAGCTTAATAGACGCGCAGATATTGGCTATTTAAACATTTAGCCACGCCCACTTCCGCCCCCGCAAATTAAACAAAACTGATTTTCTCGAAAACCAACAAAGCTAAAGTCACTAAATTTAGTATGTACACTGGCTAAGCATGCGCGCAGAGTATATATATATTTTGCCACGCCCACTTCCGCCTCCATAATTTAGAAAAACCCGATTTATTGACTATCCCATTCAAATTCGGCAGACTAATTAATCTTATCTATGTATTTCTAGAAACTAGAAACATGCAAAATATGCGTATGAACGTATGTTAGTAAGCGGTCCACAAGGCCAGAATTGGCCGTTGGCTAGTGGCGGCGCTAGAGTGCTCGTGTGTCTATAGAGTGACCGAGATAGCCATAGTATGAAGCATATAAAAACAATAGACATACATTTGGTTTTCGAAATTTAAAAGAATTTGTTTCACCTGGTGTATGGTATACCCAAGTCGACTCGTCGACTTACTTACTTCATTATAAATGATCTTCCATTGGTAGTGACACATTCTCGTGTACTTATGTACTCGGATGATGTTAAGCTTTACCTCAGTTTTAAAGACAAGTCTTTAAAGTCTTCTTGCCTGCTTCAATCCGATCTTAATGACCTTGGTGTGAAACCAATCCATTAAACCTCAACGGCTGTAAATGGAAAGTTATGTCTTTTTATAGATGCACTCCATACTTAGCAACTTATTATCTAAATGGCACTCCCTTAGAGCGGTTAGATATTATCAATGACTTGGGTGTTCTTATGGACCATAAGATAACTTTTAATCCTCGTATTTCTGCTACAGTTAGTAAAGCTATGAATGTTCTTGGATTTGTGAAACGATGGTCAAAAGAGTTTGACAATCCGTACACAACCAAAATTCTGTATACTTCATTAATCCGTCCTATCTTAGGGTACGGATCCTGCATATGGTCACCTCAATATGAGACGCACCAAAGTAAAATTGAATCTGTGCAAAAGCAATTTCTGCTTTTTGCTCTTCGCGGTCTAAATTGGGATCGCAATGTCAATTTGCCATCATACTCCAGTAGGCTTCTTTTAATCATCAATCTTCCTTCTTTAATTAATCGTAGAATAATGCTTGGTACTATTTTTATTCACAAACTTTTAATTAAAGAAATAGACTCTCCTGAGCTATTGAACTAGTTAAACCTATCTGTACCTACTAGAAATTTTATTCCTCTATCCTTGAAACACTGTACTTCGCTGCGTGAACCTTTTCGAGTCCTATGTTCTGATTTCAATCTTCTGTATCCCGTAATCAGATCAGAAGCCTCTCTTCCTCTTGTAAAAACCTCAATCTTAGCACACTTAGCTCGTAATTAGCTGTAGTAAATAATATTTAATCTGTTTGTCCGTTTTATTTGTATTTGTCCACGCGATCGTGCCGTCCGATATTCGCCCCACGGTCGTAGAGTGAACTGCACCGTATATTTTGGGTTGGAGAATTTTACTGCAAACCTTCCATTGACGAGGATGACTACTACGTCATCGGCATGGGCGATGGTCTTCACTGGGCCCATATTTCACGTTCGTAGGGCAAGACACCTCCTTGGGTTGTGTCTCTGCTTACGTTTCGAGTGAACAGCTCTTAACATTATGTGAGCCGAGTGCAGATAGAACTTTCGATGTCCAGAAAGGTCGCATTGATGTGTCCTTTATACTGCAGTGAGGATGAGTACGACATCATGCGCAAAGTAGTCTCCTCTCGAATGCTCTTTGGCAAGCACCTTCCACAATCTCGCTCTTTTACCACAATGACTTCATTTTCATCGCTGTGCAAATCTCTAATTTAAGCTTCCTCCGAGACGTTTGTATGCTTCCCGAACCTTCATCCTAAACGATTCAAGGATATAATTGAAAATTGGTTTTGATTCCGCTCAATTCATTTCAATTTCCCCATAAGTTAGCGGGAGTAGTAGGTAGGCTTAGTTCTAAACAAAGATTAAATTATTATACATGCTATCGGTAATCAATTTTGCTAATCTGCCAGTCGGTACCAGTGACTCCGAAAATAATTCCAACATTAAGTGCTTAAATGCAATTCAATCCAAAAATAATTGAAATTAAGTTTAACAATACTTTGTTCCATTCGTGTTTTGATAGAAGTGCAATATTATCCACAATTTGGTTGAAAATCGCCTACATTGCTTTTGACATGGATTTCTATCGATTGTATATATTCAAAGGGTATTCTTTGGGGGAAAAAAAATAGATTTTCGGCTTTAGAAATGCAGTAACTTTAAGGATTTATCAAATCAGTTTGCAAAGAAGGACGAAAAAGTAACAAACTACTCGAAATATAGATTTTGAGGGTGTCCAAGCATCCAAACCATATCCCCAGAACCGTCCCTGCGTTAATTAGTTTATGAAATAAGAATATGCCAGAAATAAGTCAGAATGCAAAGGATGATGATTATTTGGATCACAATGGATTTGAAAGGATTGAGGATATTATTTTAACTAGAATGACCATCCAGGCATCGAAATAAGGTAGCCAGGTACGGCCAGGGGAGGGCAGCTGCTCCCCAAAACTAGGGGGCGTTAAATTTCTTAAGAATTCAAATCAAAATGTATTAGGTACGACCAGAGGGCCGGGTCTGTTCGATTTGTCAAAGTATAAGTTCTTGAACCAACTATATTAACGGCATGTGCTATATCTCATAATAAACAAACTGCGCCGATTCAAGAGCCGAGTAGCAAATTCCCATCAGGCATCTTTCTCTGTTAACATTTTCGTTTATCGTATTCATATATCGTATTTTGTTGAAATTGAATCGAAACTTGGATAGCTCCTGTTGGCGGCAGTGTGCACTCTTTGCGGGCAATATTCGCTAGGGGGCGGTTGGGGAAAAGTAGTTAAAATCATTTGCGTACATTTAGGCTGACTTTTTAATTGGTTACCAAACTATTTAAACCTATTTACTTAAGTTACTCGGGCCCAAAACGCGCTTTAACTACACTCCTCGAATACTCCTCGATTTTATAATTCAATATTTTAGGTACGGCGTCGGCCACTTGACATCCTGCCGTAGAGATCTTTTGGGTTAGTTTAAAATTACAATTTTTTTTTTTTTACAAACTCTGTTGCTGAATGTAATTCTAGTCATTAATAGGTAAGTTGTTTGGTGAAGCCGCTTCACTCTAGAGCCTAGACAGGCTGCGTTTCTATAGTCTGCGAAGCTTGCAGAAAATTGCTTCAGCAGACGGCAGAACTTTTTGTTGTTACAGGCGGATATACCCTTGCGGAGGGTGTTTTGAAATTGGTCAGATGTTTGTAACGCCCAGAATGATACGTTTCCGACCTCATAAAGTGTATATACAATTGCGAACTTAAAAATAGCACCACTTGCTGAGGTCACGTGTTCAAAGGATTCCTAAGCATAGTTTAAGGTTCAAGGAACGTTTGAATACGTTTTTGAACGCTTAACATTTCCTACTGATGGAAGCAAAAAATAATTATATTATTATCCAACGTTTTGAAAGTTTTTTATAAAACTTCTTAAAAAACTCAACAAATATCCGAAACTAAAAATAGCACCACTTGCAGTATTTTGCAAAAAACCGTCATATTTAGCAGGATTGCAATATAAAATATCAAAGAAGTTAAATTCGGCTATGCCGAAGCTTATATACCCTTGCAGTCCTTGACAATAATAATTTTACATGTTCAAAATTTGTTTTCTGCAACTCAATTCATCAATATACAAACAAAACAATTTTACTCTTCAAACTACAATTTGTTCTTCTTCTTCCCTCATTCCCCAAGCAAAGCAACGCACTCATACACATACAGTTTATGTAGCGTTGCGTCTGCGTGTGTATGCATGTGCTCTGTTGATTTGATGATGACGTAGTATGCAGCAAGCAGCGCTGCCGGCAGCGATTGAACCGATTTATATTGACTGTAACTTGTGTTCTATTTATCCGATCGGATTGAAATTTGGGATGGGATCTCATGTTTTATATCCAATACTATCACATTAGCAAATTTCATGGGGAAACTACAATAGCAGTTTCTAATCTTCCTCTTGGGTAATTGACATCATTCTTGAACTTAAAGTAGACTTCAAATTCGATGATGAATCTGTACTTTCTGGAGCAGAACTATAAGCTGACGGGATGAAATTCTTAGGCTGTTCCTTTTATGCAGCACGTAAGCCTAACTCTGTTACTAACATTTGCGAATTCTCGAATTGTACAGAGCCATGTTGCTACCTGTTCAAGCCGAAAAGGTGAAGATATGTCCATTAGCTTCGATCAACTGCCATCCGTACCGGATCAACAACGAGTAGAAACAAGTGAAAATTCTGGTCTGAATTCACGGTGAGAGACTTCAGAGTAAGCGGGAACCGGATGCAATAGGATAAATACAAGTTGTGACTAAAAAAAATATTTTAGAAATAAAATTTTAGAATTAATTAGACATTGTTATATAATGTAGAGATAGTTGATTGTTGGCCATAACTGTCATCGTTTGCAACCGTAGTTTAATTTAAAAGTCGAAGTTATTGTTCGCTCTTTAACCGTACCGGGTAATGCGTTTAAAAAAAGTTAAATTTAAGAAAAGTAAAGGAAGGGAAAAGTAATACCGAAAATAGTTTAAGTTGCTGTTGCTCTCATCTCGAGAGCCAAAAAGCAACTGTTACAGCGTCACACAATTCGGCACCACGTGTACTGTTAGGTATGGGCAAAGCTTCGATTAACAATCGATAAAAAACAATCGAGGGGTTGTCGGTAAATATTGACTTACTCGAGATTTCAGTGTTGAAAAGTGGAAAAAACGGCTAAAGCTGGATTTCAGTGTTTGCAAACGCCAAATATTAGGCGAATATTTTACTCAAATTATAAATTCGAGGAATATTCAGCTGCTCTGGCAGCCGAATATTGTATTCTCAACTATATTTGTTCTATAAAATCAAGAAATATTGTAAACTCAATTATATTTTCGTTTGTTGAGAATAGTACGAGCAGCGTTTTGGACCCAAGTAGCTTAAGTAAATATTTGCCAATTTTAATTTTTATACCCTTGCAGAGGGTATTATAAAATTGGTCAGATGTTTGTAACGCACAGAAGGAGACGTTTCCGACCCCATAAAGTATATATATTCTTGATCAGCATGAGAAGCTAAGTCGATATAGCCATGTCCGTCTGTCCGTCTGACCGTCTGTCCGTCGGTGCGTACGCGTTTTACTCAGCCATCTTAAGAGCTATCGGGATGAAATTTTTTTTGGGAGCTTTTTTTACCCGGGTGAGATAAAGTATGAAAATCTTTGGGATCGGACTACTATATCATATAACTCTGGAACAAAAATTTTTGCAAAAATTGGAGTATCCCCATGAAATTTACCAATATAATAGAATTTGATATAAAATCTCAGATCCCAAAATTTGACCCTGATCGGATAAATATGTAGAACACAAGTTACAGTCTATATAAATCGGTTCAATCGCTGCCGGCAGCTCTGCTTGCTGCCTACTACGTCATCATCAAATCAACAGAGCACATGCATACACACACAGACGCAACGCTACATAAACTGTATGTGTATGCGTGCGTTGCTTTGCTTAGGGAATGAGGGAAGAAGAAGAACAAATTGTACATAGTATGAAGAGTAAAATTGTTTTGTTTGTATATTAATGAATTGAGTTGCAGAAAACAAATTTTGAACATGTGAAATTATTATTGTCAAGGACTGCAAGGGTATATAAACTTCGGCATAGCCGAATTTAACTTCTTTGATATTTTTTTTTAGTTTGGTTATCTAATTTAATTATTCTTCATCCGAATCAATTAAAAGCGTGATGGCTGCAAATTATCTTTTACATCTTCTTTGTGTTTCGTGGGGTAAAAGTTTGGGATTTAGTGGCGGATTGTCATAACTGTACATGGAAATCTTTTTATCAAAGTGTTTCTTATCATATGGATGTGGATTAATGGATTATGGTGCCATATTGTGGGAGCTAAAATATTCCAATTTAATAATTGTTTTCTGAGTTTTGCGTAGATGGTCTTATGTTTGCCAATGCCAATACTCTAGCATTTTAATTACAAATAGTTGCCATTAAAAAAATGTATTGTTGCTCTTTTAAGCAAAACACCTTCCGATACAACTTTCTGCCAAAACTTTGCGCGAACTCCTAAGGCCTCAAAGGATATTCCTAAGAAAGGACAAACATTCATTCGTTTCTTAGAGCCACACACATTTGAGTCAAAAAGGCTTCACACACACACACACACAAGAGGCCAAAAAGGCTTTCATGCCATTACATTTCCACCGAAATTCAAGATAGTACCTGAATCTCAAGAACTAAAGCTGATCCTAAAAAACTGATCGCAGATTCCGGATTAGCTGGATTATAAATCAATAACAATATGCGATTTGTCCTGTGTTTTAACATGATTTTCAAAAAAGTTTTATGTCTTCTCTTGTTCGTTTTTTTCTCAGAATACTTCTGGCAAACATATTATGGTGTACCACATGGAATTGACCAGTTTTGCCGAAGAATCAGGAGACCATTTGTCCTCGAACACCCACACGGTCGATTGTTGCTTTGTTTATACCTATAAAGATGCATTGGAAAATTTGACCTTTTTCTTTTGCCAAGTTTCCATTTGCCAAAAACATAACCTCGTCTGGACCACAGTGCAATGGAAAATTCAGATTGCACCTTGCAACACTTTCAATTAGTGTTGCCTAGGCCAGATATATACACATTTAGCAGCCCTCGTAACGATTGAACATTTTCAAAACAAAGCAAACACTATGAATTGTGTCAAGAGAAACTTATTCTAGTTTTATAAGTTATAATAAACAATTCTCAAATCTTTCCATAGTTTACACATTTATACAGAAATTCAAATAAATATTTATCCATAAAATTATACACAATTTCACAAGTACAAAAAAGTATGGGTAGACACTTTTATTCCGCCGCGCCTTTCTACACGCCATGCATCGATGCACTGCTTAGCTCAATATTTGGTATCAACATATCTTCGGTAAGGGCCTGACGATTAAAAGGATCTATACAGCTTTTAAGCTAAGGTCATGTGATAATAGCACGATCCATAACAGTGCCGGAGGGTAAGACCGACCATTGGATCGAGCAGCAAAGTATCCATCAAGGGATCCTTAACACTCATCTTTAGTCTGTTGAATGGTAACATAGATCTCATGGGCTCGTAGCGTTAACGCCTTACAGTGCTCCAAGCCAAGGCCTGAGGAAATCTATCGCAGTCCAAGCGGAGATTTTTTTCAAAGATCTAAGTAAGTAAACTACCCGGCTCCCAACCCTATTTCGCTAAATCCCGTACTTTCAGATATTAGCGTTTGCGGCCAGCTAATAGTATTAGATTAAAATTAGGCATACAGCTAAGTTGATCGACCAAATTGTTCTTTGATGTCACTAGTTAGATAGTGAAACAGATCAACTGCCTCACGTACCACCGTTGAATAGGAGACGCTCATCTGCAGCCAATTGGGCTGTCCGGCAATAACTGTTGCGTTAGATGTATACGCTTCAAGTTCTCCAAGGATTCATTAGGCAAGAATTTAGTATCATTCATCAGCAAATTGGCGAACTTAACAAACTGATTGCCCACACGCGATTCACGGATGACTGCCTGACGACAAATAGGACATTTCCACAAAGATTTCAACAAATGGCTAATATGGTATTTTATTGTAAACTTATCACAGAATTCTGAGCTTTGATTTGATGTCGTTTCTTTCTTTCCATTCGTGCTGTGCGGAAAGCGCATCACTCGGTGTGGGTTGCTGCAGAGGCAACTGGGATATAAATGGCCCTTCAATGGGCCGACCCTTAAGTTGGTACAACATAAATTCGCAAACAGTGGAATAGAATTCAAGGCATCGTTGCAATAAACCAGAATCCAATAATGTATTCTAATTATGTAGTATAACGATTGGGATAACGTGAATTAGCCCAATGTACTTTGGGACGATCCAATTCATCGATGAGGTTCTGCAATTCACACTTTCTGGCGATACCGTTGAATAGATAGCCCTAGAGACGTCAAATTTGGTATGCAGACTAGCTTAATAGACGCGCAGATATTGGCTATTTAAACATTTAGCCACGCCCACTTCCGCCCCCGCAAATTAAACAAAACTGATTTTCTCGAAAACCAACAAAGCTAAAGTCACTAAATTTAGTATGTACACTGGCTAAGCATGCGCGCAGAGTATATATATATTTTGCCACGCCCACTTCCGCCTCCATAATTTAGAAAAACCCGATTTATTGACTATCCCATTCAAATTCGGCAGACTAATTAATCTTATCTATGTATTTCTAGAAACTAGAAACATGCAAAATATGCGTATGAACGTATGTTAGTAAGCGGTCCACAAGGCCAGAATTGGCCGTTGGCTAGTGGCGGCGCTAGAGTGCTCGTGTGTCTATAGAGTGACCGAGATAGCCATAGTATGAAGCATATAAAAACAATAGACATACATTTGGTTTTCGAAATTTAAAAGAATTTGTTTCACCTGGTGTATGGTATACCCAAGTCGACTCGTCGACTTACTTACTTCATTATAAATGATCTTCCATTGGTAGAGACACATTCTCGTGTACTTATGTACTCGGATGATGTTAAGCTTTACCTCAGTTTTAAAGACAAGTCTTTAAAGTCTTCTTGCCTGCTTCAATCCGATCTTAATGACCTTGGTGTGAAACCAATCCATTAAACCTCAACGGCTGTAAATGGAAAGTTATGTCTTTTTATAGATGCACTCCATACTTAGCAACTTATTATCTAAATGGCACTCCCTTAGAGCGGTTAGATATTATCAATGACTTGGGTGTTCTTATGGACCATAAGATAACTTTTAATCCTCATATTTCTGCTACAGTTAGTAAAGCTATGAATGTTCTTGGATTTGTGAAACGATGGTCAAAAGAGTTTGACAATCCGTACACAACCAAAATTCTGTATACTTCATTAATCCGTCCTATCTTAGGGTACGGATCCTGCATATGGTCACCTCAATATGAGACGCACCAAAGTAAAATTGAATCTGTGCAAAAGCAATTTCTGCTTTTTGCTCTTCGCGGTCTAAATTGGGATCGCAATGTCAATTTGCCATCATACTCCAGTAGGCTTCTTTTAATCATCAATCTTCCTTCTTTAATTAATCGTAGAATAATGCTTGGTACTATTTTTATTCACAAACTTTTAATTAAAGAAATAGACTCTCCTGAGCTATTGAACTAGTTAAACCTATCTGTACCTACTAGAAATTTTATTCCTCTATCCTTGAAACACTGTACTTCGCTGCGTGAACCTTTTCGAGTCCTATGTTCTGATTTCAATCTTCTGTATCCCGTAATCAGATCAGAAGCCTCTCTTCCTCTTGTAAAAACCTCAATCTTAGCACACTTAGCTCGTAATTAGCTGTAGTAAATAATATTTAATCTGTTTGTCCGTTTTATTTGTATTTGTCCACGCGATCGTGCCGTCCGATATTCGCCCCACGGTCGTAGAGTGAACTGCACCGTATATTTTGGGTTGGAGAATTTTACTGCTGATCACATCCGGAAACCTTCCATTGACGAGGATGACTACTACGTCATCGGCATGGGCGATGGTCTTCACTGGGCCCATATTTCACGTTCGTAGGGCAAGACACCTCCTTGGGTTGTGTCTCTGCTTACGTTTCGAGTGAACAGCTCTTAACATTATGTGAGCCGAGTGCAGATAGAACTTTCGATGTCCAGAAAGGTCGCATTGATGTGTCCTTTATACTGCAGTGAGGATGAGTACGACATCATGCGCAAAGTAGTCTCCTCTCGAATGCTCTTTGGCAAGCACCTTCCACAATCTCGCTCTTTTACCACAATGACTTCATTTTCATCGCTGTGCAAATCTCTAATTTAAGCTTCCTCCGAGACGTTTGTATGCTTCCCGAACCTTCATCCTAAACGATTCAAGGATATAATTGAAAATTGGTTTTGATTCCGCTCAATTCATTTCAATTTCCCCATAAGTTAGCGGGAGTAGTAGGTAGGCTTAGTTCTAAACAAAGATTAAATTATTATACATGCTATCGGTAATCAATTTTGCTAATCTGCCAGTCGGTACCAGTGACTCCGAAAATAATTCCAACATTAAGTGCTTAAATGCAATTCAATCCAAAAATAATTGAAATTAAGTTTAACAATACTTTGTTCCATTCGTGTTTTGATAGAAGTGCAATATTATCCACAATTTGGTTGAAAATCGCCTACATTGCTTTTGACATGGATTTCTATCGATTGTATATATTCAAAGGGTATTCTTTGGGGGAAAAAAAATAGATTTTCGGCTTTAGAAATACAGTAACTTTAAGGATTTATCAAATCAGTTTGCAAAGAAGGACGAAAAAGTAACAAACTACTCGAAATATAGATTTTGAGGGTGTCCAAGCATCCAAACCATATCCCCAGAACCGTCCCTGCGTTAATTAGTTTATGAAATAAGAATATGCCAGAAATAAGTCAGAATGCAAAGGATGATGATTATTTGGATCACAATGGATTTGAAAGGATTGAGGATATTATTTTAACTAGAATGACCAGGGGAGGGCAGCTGCTCCCCAAAACTAGGGGGCGTTAAATTTCTTAAGAATTCAAATCAAAATGTATTAGGTACGACATTCCCATCAGGCATCTTTCTCTGTTAACATTTTCGTTTATCGTATTCATATATCGTATTTTGTAGAAAATGAATCGAAACTTGGATAGCTCCTGTTGGCGGCAGTGTGCACTCTTTGCGGGCAATATTCGCTAGGGGGCGGTTGGTGAAAAGTAGTTAAAATCATTTGCGTACATTTAGGCTGACTTTTTAATTGGTTACCAAACTATTTAAACCTATTTACTTAAGTTACTCGGGCCCAAAACGCGCTTTAACTACACTCCTCGAATACTCCTCGATTTTATAATTCAATATTTTAGGTACGGCGTCGGCCACTTGACATCCTGCCGTAGAGATCTTTTGGGTTAGTTTAAAATTACAATTTTTTTTTTTTTATAAAGTCTGTGGCTGAATGTAATTCCAGTCATATGCTAGGTAAGTTGTTTGGTGAAGCCGCTTCACTCTAGAGCCTAGACAGGCTGCGTTTCTATAGTCTGCGAAGCTTATAGAAAATTGCTTCAGCAGACGGCAAAAGTTTTTGTTGTTACAGGCGGATATACCCTTGCAGAGGGTGTTTTGAAATTGGTCAGATGTTTGTAACGCCCAGAATGATACGTTTCCGACCTCATAAAGTGTATATACAATTGCGAACTTAAAAATAGCACCACTTGCTGAGGTCACGTGTTCAAAGGATTCCTAAGCATAGTTTAAGGTTCAAGGAACGTTTGAATACGTTTTTGAACGCTTAACATTTCCTACTGATGGAAGCAAAAAATAATTATATTATTATCCAACGTTTTGAAAGTTTTTTATAAAACTTCTTAAAAAACTCAACAAATATCCGAAACTAAAAATAGCACCACTTGCAGTATTTTGCAAAAAACCGTCATATTTAGCAGGATTGCAATATAAAATATCAAAGAAGTTAAATTCGGCTATGCCGAAGCTTATATACCCTTGCAGTCCTTGACAATAATAATTTTCAAACTACAATTTGTTCTTCTTCTTCCCTCATTCCCCAAGCAAAGCAACGCACTCATACACATACAGTTTATGTAGCGTTGCGTCTGCGTGTGTATGCATGTGCTCTGTTGATTTGATGATGACGTAGTATGCAGCAAGCAGCGCTGCCGGCAGCAATTGAACCGATTTATATTGACTGTAACTTGTGTTCTATTTATCCGATCGGATTGAAATTTGGGATGGGATCTCATGTTTTATATCCAATACTATCACATTAGCAAATTTCATGGGGAAACTACAATAGCAGTTTCTAATCTTCCTCTTGGGTAATTGACATCATTCTTGAACTTAAAGTAGACTTCAAATTCGATGATGAATCTGTACTTTCTGGAGCAGAACTATAAGCTGACGGGATGAAATTCTTAGGCTGTTCCTTTTATGCAGCACGTAAGCCTAACTCTGTTACTAACATTTGCGAATTCTCGAATTGTACAGGGCCATGTTGCTACCTGTTCAAGCCGAAAAGGTGAAGATATGAACGCGCTCGTTTTTGTGCTTTCCGCGAGGCTTCTGAAGCGGCACCCAGTAACAAGGATAAGGAAAATGATCAAAAATAGGCCACACTTTTAAGTAGCGTTAATTAAACGCTCGCTGATGTCAACAAGTCAAACCGATTTCTTGTCTATAATGTGTCCAATTGGAATCTTTTAGAATGGCATTTGTGCTTGTTTACCTCTTTCATTTTAGAAGGTTCAACTCTGATATATTTCTCGTTTGATCCAGCGTTTCAATAGTCAAGACGTTTGCAGTTGAAGCTTTTTGTTAAGTCTAAAATCCATACTAGATTCTGTTCCCTGTTCTTCGCCAGGGAAAGATGTAACCAAGCTCCTGCTCAATTTTACAGATATGTACGTAAGCAACAGAGCCACAACTAACTTGATGCTAATCACGGAATAGTGCCCAACGAAATTTAGCAAGGAATTCTTTGCGACCTTGGGATGCATGACAAAGTGTCCGTTGAAGATCCCCAAAGTAGCTGCAAACGGCTCCCAACGATCTGATTGACTATATAATACACGACGATATCCACAATAACTTGCCTACTCCAGATTACTGTTCCTATCTTCTCCACACGTAAGAGGTGCAGCGTAATGTTGCTGTCGAGAAAGTAACCAAAATGGATGTATACTAACATTTACGAATGCTCGAATTGTACAGAGCCATGTTGCTACCTGTTCAAGCCGAAAAGGTGAAGATATGTCCATTAGCTTCGATCAACTGCCATCCGTACCGGATCAACAACAAGTAGAAACAAGTGAAAATTCTGGTCTGAATTCACGGTGAGAGACTTCAGAGTAAGCGGGAACCGGATGCAATAGGATAAATACAAGTTGTGACTAAAAAAAAATATAAAACTATAAATATAGTTGATTGTTGGCCATAACTGTCATCGTTTGCAACCGTAATTTAATTTAAAAGTCGAAGTTATTGTTCGCTCTTTAACCGTACCGGGTAATGCGTTTAAAAAAAGTTAAATTTAAGAAAAGTAAAGGAAGGGAAAAGTAATACCGAAAATAGTTTAAGTTGCTGTTGCTCTCATCTCGAGAGCCAAAAAGCAACTGTTTAAGCGTCACACAATTCGGCACCACGTGTACTGTTAGGTATGGGCAAAGCTTCGATTAACAATCGATAAAAAACAATCGGAGGGGTTGTCGGTAAATATTGACTTACTCGATATTTCAGTGTTGAAAAGTGGGAAAAATCGGCTAAAGCTGGATTTCAGTGTTGGCAAACGCCAAATATTAGGCGAATATTTTATTCAAATTCTAAATTCGAGGAATATTCAGCTGCTCTGGCAGCCGAATTCTCAACTATATTTGTTCTATAAAATCAAGAAATATTGTAAACTCAACTATATTTTCGTTTGTTGAGAATAGTACGAGCAGCGTTTTGGACCCAAGTAGCTTAAGTAAATATTTGCCAATTTTAATTTTTTTTTTTAGTTTGGTTATCTAATTTAATTATTCTTCATCCGAATGAATTAAAAGCGTGATGGCTGCAAATTATCTTTTACATCTTCTTTGTGTTTCGTGGGGTAAAAGTTTGGGAGTTAGTGGCGGATTGTCATAACTGTACATGCAAATCTTTTTATCAGTGTTTCTTATCATATGGATGTGGATTAATGGATTAAGGTGCCATATTGTAGGAGCTAAAATATTCCAATTTAATAATTGTTTTCTGAGTTTTGCGTAGATGGTCTTATGTTTGCCAATGCCAATACTCTAGCATTTTAATTACAAATAGTTGCCATTAAAAAAATGTATTGTTGCTCTTTTAAGCAAAACACCTTCCGATACAACTTTCTGCCAAAACTTTGCGCGAACTCCTAAGGCCTCAAAGGATATTCATAAGAAAGGACAAACATTCATTCGTTTCTTAGAGTCACACACATTTGAGTCAAAAAAATTCAAGATCGTACCTGAATCTCAAGAACTAAAGCTGATCCAAAAAAACTGATCGCAGATTCCGGATTAGCTGGATTATAAATCAATGACAATATGCGATTTGTCCTGTGTTTTAACATGATTTTCAAAAAAGTTTTATGTCTTCTCTTGTTCGTTTTTTCTCAGAATACTTCTGGCAAACATATTATGGTGTACCACATAAAATTGACCAGTTTTGCCGAAGAATCAGAAGACCATTTGTCCTCGAACACCCACACGGTCGATTGTTGCTTTGTTTATACCTATAAAGATGCATTGAAAAATTTGACCTTTTTCTTTTGCCAAGTTTCCATTTGCCAAAAACATAACCTCATCTGGACCACAGTGCAATGGAAAATTCAGATTGCACCTTGCAACACTTTCAATTAGTGTTGCCTAGGCCAGATATATACACATTTAGCAGCTTTCGTAACGATTGAACATTTTCAAAACAAAGCAAACACTATGAATAGTGAAACTTTTATAAGTTTTAAGAAACAATTCTCAAATCTTTCCATAGTTTACACATTTATACAGAAATTCAAATAAATATTTATCCATAAAATTATACACAATTTCACAAGTACAAAAAAGTATGGGTAGACACTTTTATTCCGCCGCGCCTTTCTACACGCCATGCATCGATGCACTGCTTAGCTCAATATTTGGTATCAACATATCTTCGGTAAGGGCCTGACGATTAAAAGGATCTATACAGCTTTTAAGCTAAGGTCATGTGATAATAGCACGATCCATAACAGTGCCGGAGGGTAAGACCGACCATTGGATCGAGCAGCAAAGTATCCATCAAGGGATCCTTAACACTCATCTTTAGTCTGTTGAATGGTAACATAGATCTCATGGGCTCGTAGCGTTAACGCCTTACAGTGCTCCAAGCCAAGGCCTGAGGAAATCTATCGCAGCCCAAGCGGAGATTTTTTTCAAAGATCTAAGTAAGTAAACTACCCGGCTCCCAACCCTATTTCGCTAAATCCCGTACTTTCAGATATTAGCGTTTGCGGCCAGCTAATAGTATTAGATTAAAATTAGGCATACAGCTAAGTTGATCGACCCAAATTGTTCTTTGATGTCACTAGTTAGATAGTGAAACAGATCAACTGCCTCACGTACCACCGTTGAATAGAGAGACGCTCATCTGCAGCCAATTGGGCTGTCCGGCAATAACTGTTGCGTTAGATGTATACGCTTCAAGTTCTCCAAGGATTCATTAGGCAAGAATTTAGTATCATTCATCAGCAAATTGGCGAACTTAACAAACTGATTGCCCACACGCGATTCACGGATGACTGCCTGACGACAAATAGGACATTTCCACAAAGATTTCAACAAATGGCTAATATGGTATTTTATTGTAAACTTATCACAGAATTCTGAGCTTTGATTTGATGTCGTTTCTTTCTTTACCATTCGTGCTGTGCGGAAAGCGCATCACTCGGTGTGGGTTGCTGCAGAGGCAACTGGGATATAAATGGCCCTTCAATGGGCCGACCCTTAAGTTGGTACAACATAAATTCGCAAACAGTGGAATAGAATTCAAGGCATCGTTGCAATAAACCAGAATCCAATAATGTATTCTAATTATGTAGTATAACGATTGGGATAACGTGAATTAGCCCAATGTACTTTGGGACGATCCAATTCATCGATGAGGTTCTGCAATTCACACTTTCTGGCGATACCGTTGAATAGATAGCCCTAGAGACGTCAAATTTGGTATGCAGACTAGCTTAATAGACGCGCAGATATTGGCTATTTAAACATTTAGCCACGCCCACTTCCGCCCCCGCAAATTAAACAAAACTGATTTTCTCGAAAACCAACAAAGCTAAAGTCACTAAATTTAGTATGTACACTGGCTAAGCATGCGCGCAGAGTATATATATATTTTGCCACGCCCACTTCCGCCTCCATAATTTAGAAAAACCCGATTTATTGACTATCCCATTCAAATTCGGCAGACTAATTAATCTTATCTATGTATTTCTAGAAACTAGAAACATGCAAAATATGCGTATGAACGTATGTTAGTAAGCGGTCCACAAGGCCAGAATTGGCCGTTGGCTAGTGGCGGCGCTAGAGTGCTCGTGTGTCTATAGAGTGACCGAGATAGCCATAGTATGAAGCATATAAAAACAATAGACATACATTTGGTTTTCGAAATTTAAAAGAATTTGTTTCACCTGGTGTATGGTATACCCAAGTCGACTCGTCGACTTACTTCATTATAAATGATCTTCCATTGGTAGAGACACATTCTCGTGTACTTATGTACTCGGATGATGTTAAGCTTTACCTCAGTTTTAAAGACAAGTCTTTAAAGTCTTCTTGCCTGCTTCAATCCGATCTTAATGACCTTGGTGTGAAACCAATCCATTAAACCTCAACGGCTGTAAATGGAAAGTTATGTCTTTTTATAGATGCACTCCATACTTAGCAACTTATTATCTAAATGGCACTCCCTTAGAGCGGTTAGATATTATCAATGACTTGGGTGTTCTTATGGACCATAAGATAACTTTTAATCCTCGTATTTCTGCTACAGTTAGTAAAGCTATGAATGTTCTTGGATTTGTGAAACGATGGTCAAAAGAGTTTGACAATCCGTACACAACCAAAATTCTGTATACTTCATTAATCCGTCCTATCTTAGGGTACGGATCCTGCATATGGTCACCTCAATATGAGACGCACCAAAGTAAAATTGAATCTGTGCAAAAGCAATTTCTGCTTTTTGCTCTTCGCGGTCTAAATTGGGATCGCAATGTCAATTTGCCATCATACTCCAGTAGGCTTCTTTTAATCATCAATCTTCCTTCTTTAATTAATCGTAGAATAATGCTTGGTACTATTTTTATTCACAAACTTTTAATTAAAGAAATAGACTCTCCTGAGCTATTGAACTAGTTAAACCTATCTGTACCTACTAGAAATTTTATTCCTCTATCCTTGAAACACTGTACTTCGCTGCGTGAACCTTTTCGAGTCCTATGTTCTGATTTCAATCTTCTGTATCCCGTAATCAGATCAGAAGCCTCTCTTCCTCTTGTAAAAACCTCAATCTTAGCACACTTAGCTCGTAATTAGCTGTAGTAAATAATATTTAATCTGTTTGTCCGTTTTATTTGTATTTGTCCACGCGATCGTGCCGTCCGATATTCGCCCCACGGTCGTGGGGTAGAGTAATGCCCGTTTAAGAAATTTTTTTAGAGTGAACTGCACCGTATATTTTGGGTTGGAGAATTTTACTGCTGATCACATCCGGAAACCTTCCATTGACGAGGATGACTACTACGTCATCGGCATGGGCGATGGTCTTCACTGGGCCCATATTTCACGTTCGTAGGGCAAGACACCTCCTTGGGTTGTGTCTCTGCTTACGTTTCGAGTGAACAGCTCTTAACATTATGTGAGCCGAGTGCAGATAGAACTTTCGATGTCCAGAAAGGTCGCATTGATGTGTCCTTTATACTGCAGTGAGGATGAGTACGACATCATGCGCAAAGTAGTCTCCTCTCGAATGCTCTTTGGCAAGCACCTTCCACAATCTCGCTCTTTTACCACAATGACTTTATTTTCATCGCTGTGCAAATCTCTAATTTAAGCTTCCTCCGAGACGTTTGTATGCTTCCCGAACCTTCATCCTAAACGATTCAAGGATATAATTGAAAATTGGTTTTATTTCCTCTCAATTCATTTCAATTACCCCATAAGATAGCGGGAGTAGTAGGTAGGCTTAGTTCTAAACAAAGATTAAATTATTATACATGCTATCGGTAATCAATTTTGCTAATCTGCCAGTCGGTACCAGTGACTCCGAAAATAATTCCAACATTAAGTGCTTAAATGCAATTCAATCCAAAAATAATTGAAATTAAGTTTAACAATACTTTGTTCCATTCGTGTTTTGATAGAAGTGCAATATTATCCACAATTTGGTTGAAAATCGCCTACATTGCTTTTGACATGGATTTCTATCGATTGTATATATTCAAAGGGTATTCTTTGGGGGAAAAAAAATAGATTTTCGGCTTTAGAAATACAGTAACTTTAAGGATTTATCAAATCAGTTTGCAAAGAAGGACGAAAAAGTAACAAACTACTCGAAATATAGATTTTGAGGGTGTCCAAGCATCCAAACCATATCCCCAGAACCGTCCCTGCGTTAATTAGTTTATGAAATAAGAATATGCCAGAAATAAGTCAGAATGCAAAGGATGATGATTATTTGGATCACAATGGATTTGAAAGGATTGAGGATATTATTTTAACTAGAATGACCATCCAGGCATCGAAATAAGGTAGCCAGGTACGGCCAGGGGAGGGCAGCTGCTCCCCAAAACTAGGGGGCGTTAAATTTCTTAAGAATTCAAATCAAAATGTATTAGGTACGAAATTCCCATCAGGCATCTTTCTCTGTTAACATTTTCGTTTATCGTATTCATATATCGTATTTTGTAGAAAATGAATCGAAACTTGGATAGCTCCTGTTGGCGGCAGTGTGCACTCTTTGCGGGCAATATTCGCTAGGGGGCGGTTGGGGAAAAGTAGTTAAAATCATTTGCGTACATTTAGGCTGACTTTTTAATTGGTTACCAAACTATTTAAACCTATTTACTTAAGTTACTCGGGCCCAAAACGCGCTTTAACTACACTCCTCGAATACTCCTCGATTTTATAATTCAATATTTTAGGTACGGCGTCGGCCACTTGACATCCTGCCGTAGAGATCTTTTGGGTTAGTTTAAAATTACATTTTTTTTTTTTTTATAAAGTCTGTGGCTGAATGTAATTCCAGTCATATGCTAGGTAAGTTGTTTGGTGAAGCCGCTTCACTCTAGAGCCTAGACAGGCTGCGTTTCTATAGTCTGCGAAGCTTATAGAAAATTGCTTCAGCAGAACTTTTTGTTGTTACAGGCGGATATACCCTTGCAGAGGGTGTTTTGAAATTGGTCAGATGTTTGTAACGCCCAGAATGATACGTTTCCGACCTCATAAAGTGTATATACAATTGCGAACTTAAAAATAGCACCACTTGCTGAGGTCACGTGTTCAAAGGATTCCTAAGCATAGTTTAAGGTTCAAGGAACGTTTGAATACGTTTTTGAACGCTTAACATTTCCTACTGATGGAAGCAAAAAATAATTATATTATTATCCAACGTTTTGAAAGTTTTTTATAAAACTTCTTAAAAAACTCAACAAATATCCGAAACTAAAAATAGCACCACTTGCAGTATTTTGCAAAAAACCGTCATATTTAGCAGGATTGCAATATAAAATATCAAAGAAGTTAAATTCGGCTATGCCGAAGCTTATATACCCTTGCAGTCCTTGACAATAATAATTTTCAAACTACAATTTGTTCTTCTTCTTCCCTCATTCCCCAAGCAAAGCAACGCACTCATACACATACAGTTTATGTAGCGTTGCGTCTGCGTGTGTATGCATGTGCTCTGTTGATTTGATGATGACGTAGTATGCAGCAAGCAGCGCTGCCGGCAGCAATTGAACCGATTTATATTGACTGTAACTTGTGTTCTATTTATCCGATCGGATTGAAATTTGGGATGGGATCTCATGTTTTATATCCAATACTATCACATTAGCAAATTTCATGGGGAAACTACAATAGCAGTTTCTAATCTTCCTCTTGGGTAATTGACATCATTCTTGAACTTAAAGTAGACTTCAAATTCGATGATGAATCTGTACTTTCTGGAGCAGAACTATAAGCTGACGGGATGAAATTCTTAGGCTGTTCCTTTTATGCAGCACGTAAGCCTAACTCTGTTACTAACATTTGCGAATTCTCGAATTGTACAGATAGCCATAGTATGAAGCATATAAAAACAATAGACATACATTTGGTTTTCGAAATTTAAAAGAATTTGTTTCACCTGGTGTATGGTATACCCAAGTCGACTCGTCGACTTACTTCATTATAAATGATCTTCCATTGGTAGAGACACATTCTCGTGTACTTATGTACTCGGATGATGTTAAGCTTTACCTCAGTTTTAAAGACAAGTCTTTAAAGTCTTCTTGCCTGCTTCAATCCGATCTTAATGACCTTGGTGTGAAACCAATCCATTAAACCTCAACGGCTGTAAATGGAAAGTTATGTCTTTTTATAGATGCACTCCATACTTAGCAACTTATTATCTAAATGGCACTCCCTTAGAGCGGTTAGATATTATCAATGACTTGGGTGTTCTTATGGACCATAAGATAACTTTTAATCCTCATATTTCTGCTACAGTTAGTAAAGCTATGAATGTTCTTGGATTTGTGAAACGATGGTCAAAAGAGTTTGACAATCCGTACACAACCAAAATTCTGTATACTTCATTAATCCGTCCTATCTTAGGGTACGGATCCTGCATATGGTCACCTCAATATGAGACGCACCAAAGTAAAATTGAATCTGTGCAAAAGCAATTTCTGCTTTTTGCTCTTCGCGGTCTAAATTGGGATCGCAATGTCAATTTGCCATCATACTCCAGTAGGCTTCTTTTAATCATCAATCTTCCTTCTTTAATTAATCGTAGAATAATGCTTGGTACTATTTTTATTCACAAACTTTTAATTAAAGAAATAGACTCTCCTGAGCTATTGAACTAGTTAAACCTATCTGTACCTACTAGAAATTTTATTCCTCTATCCTTGAAACACTGTACTTCGCTGCGTGAACCTTTTCGAGTCCTATGTTCTGATTTCAATCTTCTGTATCCCGTAATCAGATCAGAAGCCTCTCTTCCTCTTGTAAAAACCTCAATCTTAGCACACTTAGCTCGTAATTAGCTGTAGTAAATAATATTTAATCTGTTTGTCCGTTTTATTTGTATTTGTCCACGCGATCGTGCCGTCCGATATTCGCCCCACGGTCGTAGAGTGAACTGCACCGTATATTTTGGGTTGGAGAATTTTACTGCTGATCACATCCGGAAACCTTCCATTGACGAGGATGACTACTACGTCATCGGCATGGGCGATGGTCTTCACTGGGCCCATATTTCACGTTCGTAGGGCAAGACACCTCCTTGGTTGTGTCTCTGCTTACGTTTCGAGTGAACAGCTCTTAACATTATGTGAGCCGAGTGCAGATAGAACTTTCGATGTCCAGAAAGGTCGCATTGATGTGTCCTTTATACTGCAGTGAGGATGAGTACGACATCATGCGCAAAGTAGTCTCCTCTCGAATGCTCTTTGGCAAGCACCTTCCACAATCTCGCTCTTTTACCACAATGACTTCATTTTCATCGCTGTGCAAATCTCTAATTTAAGCTTCCTCCGAGACGTTTGTATGCTTCCCGAACCTTCATCCTAAACGATTCAAGGATATAGTTGAAAATTGGTTTTGATTCCGCTCAATTCATTTCAATTTCCCCATAAGTTAGCGGGAGTAGTAGGTAGGCTTAGTTCTAAACAAAGATTAAATTATTATACATGCTATCGGTAATCAATTTTGCTAATCTGCCAGTCGGTACCAGTGACTCCGAAAATAATTCCAACATTAAGTGCTTAAATGCAATTCAATCCAAAAATAATTGAAATTAAGTTTAACAATACTTTGTTCCATTCGTGTTTTGATAGAAGTGCAATATTATCCACAATTTGGTTGAAAATCGCCTACATTGCTTTTGACATGGATTTCTATCGATTGTATATATTCAAAGGGTATTCTTTGGGGGAAAAAAAATAGATTTTCGGCTTTAGAAATACAGTAACTTTAAGGATTTATCAAATCAGTTTGCAAAGAAGGACGAAAAAGTAACAAACTACTCGAAATATAGATTTTGAGGGTGTCCAAGCATCCAAACCATATCCCCAGAACCGTCCCTGCGTTAATTAGTTTATGAAATAAGAATATGCCAGAAATAAGTCAGAATGCAAAGGATGATGATTATTTGGATCACAATGGATTTGAAAGGATTGAGGATATTATTTTAACTAGAATGACCATCCAGGCATCGAAATAAGGTAGCCAGGTACGGCCAGGGGAGGGCAGCTGCTCCCCAAAACTAGGGGGCGTTAAATTTCTTAAGAATTCAAATCAAAATGTATTAGGTACGACATTCCCATCAGGCATCTTTCTCTGTTAACATTTTCGTTTATCGTATTCATATATCGTATTTTGTAGAAAATGAATCGAAACTTGGATAGCTCCTGTTGGCGGCAGTGTGCACTCTTTGCGGGCAATATTCGCTAGGGGGCGGTTGGGGAAAAGTAGTTAAAATCATTTGCTGACTTTTTAATTGGTTACCAAACTATTTAAACCTATTTACTTAAGTTACTCGGGCCCAAAACGCGCTTTAACTACACTCCTCGAATACTCCTCGATTTTATAATTCAATATTTTAGGTACGGCGTCGGCCACTTGACATCCTGCCGTAGAGATCTTTTGGGTTAGTTTAAAATTACAATTTTTTTTTTTTTTATAAAGTCTGTGGCTGAATGTAATTCCAGTCATATGCTAGGTAAGTTGTTTGGTGAAGCCGCTTCACTCTAGAGCCTAGACAGGCTGCGTTTCTATAGTCTGCGAAGCTTATAGAAAATTGCTTCAGCAGAACTTTTTGTTGTTACAGGCGGATATACCCTTGCAGAGGGTGTTTTGAAATTGGTCAGATGTTTGTAACGCCCAGAATGATACGTTTCCGACCTCATAAAGTGTATATACAATTGCGAACTTAAAAATAGCACCACTTGCTGAGGTCACGTGTTCAAAGGATTCCTAAGCATAGTTTAAGGTTCAAGGAACGTTTGAATACGTTTTTGAACGCTTAACATTTCCTACTGATGGAAGCAAAAAATAATTATATTATTATCCAACGTTTTGAAAGTTTTTTATAAAACTTCTTAAAAAACTCAACAAATATCCGAAACTAAAAATAGCACCACTTGCAGTATTTTGCAAAAAACCGTCATATTTAGCAGGATTGCAATATAAAATATCAAAGAAGTTAAATTCGGCTATGCCGAAGCTTATATACCCTTGCAGTCCTTGACAATAATAATTTTCAAACTACAATTTGTTCTTCTTCTTCCCTCATTCCCCAAGCAAAGCAACGCACTCATACACATACAGTTTATGTAGCGTTGCGTCTGCGTGTGTATGCATGTGCTCTGTTGATTTGATGATGACGTAGTATGCAGCAAGCAGCGCTGCCGGCAGCAATTGAACCGATTTATATTGACTGTAACTTGTGTTCTATTTATCCGATCGGATTGAAATTTGGGATGGGATCTCATGTTTTATATCCAATACTATCACATTAGCAAATTTCATGGGGAAACTACAATAGCAGTTTCTAATCTTCCTCTTGGGTAATTGACATCATTCTTGAACTTAAAGTAGACTTCAAATTCGATGATGAACCTGTACTTTCTGGAGCAGAACTATAAGCTGACGGGATGAAATTCTTAGGCTGTTCCTTTTATGCAGCACGTAAGCCTAACTCTGTTACTAACATTTGCGAATTCTCGAATTGTACAGGGCCATGTTGCTGTTCAAGCCGAAAAGGTGAAGATATGAACGCGCTCGTTTTTGTGCTTTCCGCGAGGCTTCTGAAGCGGCACCCAGTAACAAGGATAAGGAAAATGATCAAAAATAGGCCACACTTTTAAGTAGCGTTAATTAAACGCTCGCTGATGTCAACAAGTCAAACCGATTTCTTGTCTATAATGTGTCCAATTGGAATCTTTTAGAATGGCATTTGTGCTTGTTTACCTCTTTCATTTTAGAAGGTTCAACTCTGATATATTTCTCGTTTGATCCAGCGTTTCAATAGTCAAGACGTTTGCAGTTGAAGCTTTTTGTTAAGTCTAAAATCCATACTAGATTCTGTTCCCTGTTCTTCGCCAGGGAAAGATGTAACCAAGCTCCTGCTCAATTTTACAGATATGTACGTAAGCAACAGAGCCACAACTAACTTGATGCTAATCACGGAATAGTGCCCAACGAAATTTAGCAAGGAATTCTTTGCGACCTTGGGATGCATGACAAAGTGTCCGTTGAAGATCCCCAAAGTAGCTGCAAACGGCTCCCAACGATCTGATTGACTATATAATACACGACGATATCCACAATAACTTGCCTACTCCAGATTACTGTTCCTATCTTCTCCACACGTAAGAGGTGCAGCGTAATGTTGCTGTCGAGAAAGTAACCAAAATGGATGTATACTAACATTTACGAATGCTCGAATTGTACAGAGCCATGTTGCTACCTGTTCAAGCCGAAAAGGTGAAGATATGTCCATTAGCTTCGATCAACTGCCATCCGTACCGGATCAACAACGAGTAGAAACAAGTGAAAATTCTGGTCTGAATTCACGGTGAGAGACTTCAGAGTAAGCGGGAACCGGATGCAATAGGATAAATACAAGTTGTGACTAAAAAAAATATAAAACTATAAATATAGTTGATTGTTGGCCATAACTGTCATCGTTTGCAACCGTAATTTAATTTAAAAGTCGAAGTTATTGTTCGCTCTTTAACCGTACCGGGTAATGCGTTTAAAAAAAGTTAAATTTAAGAAAAGTAAAGGAAGGGAAAAGTAATACCGAAAATAGTTTAAGTTGCTGTTGCTCTCATCTCGAGAGCCAAAAAGCAACTGTTTAAGCGTCACACAATTCGGCACCACGTGTACTGTTAGGTATGGGCAAAGCTTCGATTAACAATCGATAAAAAACAATCGAGGGGTTGTCGGTAAATATTGACTTACTCGAGATTTCAGTGTTGAAAAGTGGGAAAAATCGGCTAAAGCTGGATATCAGTGTTGGCAAACGCCAAATATTAGCCAAATATTTTATTCAAATTCTAAATTCGAGGAATATTCAGCTGCTCTGGCAGCCGAATTCTCAACTATATTTGTTCTATAAAATCAAGAAATATTGTAAACTCAACTATATTTTCGTTTGTTGAGAATAGTACGAGCAGCGTTTTGGACCCAAGTAGCTTAAGTAAATATTTGCCAATTTTAATTTTTTTTTTAGTTTGGTTATCTAATTTAATTATTCTTCATCCGAATGAATTAAAAGCTTGATGGCTGCAAATTATCTTTTACATCTTCTTTGTGTTTCGTGGGGTAAAAGTTTGGGAGTTAGTGGCGGATTGTCATAACTGTACATGCAAATCTTTTTATCAGTGTTTCTTATCATATGGATGTGGATTAATGGATTAAGGTGCCATATTGTAGGAGCTAAAATATTCCAATTTAATAATTGTTTTCTGAGTTTTGCGTAGATGGTCTTATGTTTGCCAATGCCAATACTCTAGCATTTTAATTACAAATAGTTGCCATTAAAAAAATGTATTGTTGCTCTTTTAAGCAAAACACCTTCCGATACAACTTTCTGCCAAAACTTTGCGCGAACTCCTAAGGCCTCAAAGGATATTCATAAGAAAGGACAAACATTCATTCGTTTCTTAGAGTCACACACATTTGAGTCAAAAAATTCAAGATCGTACCTGAATCTCAAGAACTAAAGCTGATCCAAAAAAACTGATCGCAGATTCCGGATTAGCTGGATTATAAATCAATGACAATATGCGATTTGTCCTGTGTTTTAACATGATTTTCAAAAAGTTTTATGTCTTCTCTTGTTCGTTTTTTTCTCAGAATACTTCTGGCAAACATATTATGGTGTACCACATAAAATTGACCAGTTTTGCCGAAGAATCAGAAGACCATTTGTCCTCGAACACCCACACGGTCGATTGTTGCTTTGTTTATACCTATAAAGATGCATTGAAAAATTTGACCTTTTTCTTTTGCCAAGTTTCCATTTGCCAAAAACATAACCTCATCTGGACCACAGTGCAATGTAAAATTCAGATTGCACCTTGCAACACTTTCAATTAGTGTTGCCTAGGCCAGATATATACACATTTAGCAGCTTTCGTAACGATTGAACATTTTCAAAACAAAGCAAACACTATGAATATGAAACTTTATAAGTTTTAAGAAACAATTCTCAAATCTTTCCATAGTTTACACATTTATACAGAAATTCAAATAAATATTTATCCATAAAATTATACACAATTTCACAAGTACAAAAAAGTATGGGTAGACACTTTTATTCCGCCGCGCCTTTCTACACGCCATGCATCGATGCACTGCTTAGCTCAATATTTGGTATCAACATCTCTTCGGTGAGGGCCTGACGATTAAAAGGATCTGTGCAGCTTTTAAGCTAAGGTCATGTGATAATAGCACGATCCATAACAGTGCCGGAGGGTAAGACCGAGAATTTAATCGGACAGCAAAGTATCCATCAAGGGATCCTTAAACTCATCAGGTGCGTCGGTACACTCATCTTTAGTCTGTTGAATGGTAACATACATAGATCTCATGGGCTCGTAGCGTTAACGCCTTACAGTGCTCCAAGCCAAGGCCTGAGGAAATCTATCGCAGTCCAAGCGGAGATTTTTTTCAAAGATCTAAGTAAGTAAACTACCCGGCTCCCAACCCTATTTCGCTAAATCCCGTACTTTCAGATATTAGCGTTTGCGGCCAGCTAATTGTATTAGATTAAAATTAGGCATACAGCTAAGTTGATCGACCAACTTAGCGCGCCAAATTGTTCTTTGATGTCACTAGTTAGATAGTGTAACATATCAACGCTAATCTGCAGCCAATTGGGTGAGACGACTCTGTTGCTGATCAGCGCTCATTATACCATACAACCATAGGGTGAAATGGTATATTAAAGTCGCCAAAATGTATGTAACAGGCAGAAGGAAGCTTCTCCGACCCTATAAAGTATATATATTCTTGATCAGGATGAACAGCCGAGTCGATCTAGCCATGTCCTTCTGTCCGTCCGTCCGTCCGTATGAACACGCAGATCTCGGAGACTATAAGAGCTAGAGCCACCAAATTTGGTACGTATACTCGTGTATTATGTACATATATAGAGTTAATTAGAATTTCGGCCACGCCCCCTTACGCCCCCAGGAATCACATAAAACTATTTTTCTTTAAAAGTATAATAGCTAGAGACATCAAATTTGGTATGCAGACTAGTTTAATAGACGCGCAGAAACTGGCTATCTAAAAATTTTGCCACGCCCAATTCCGCCCCGGCAAATTAAACAAAACTGATTTTATCAAAAACAAACAAAGCTAAAGTCACAAAATTTAGTATGTATACTGGCTTTGTATGCGCGCAGAGTATATATATTTTCATATTTTGCCACGCCCACTTCCGCCTCCATAATTTAGAAAAATCCGATTTCCTTCTGTATTTTTTTGACTATCGCATTTAAATTCGGCGGACTAATAAATCTTATCTATTTCTACAAAACCACCAAATTTGATTGAAATCGGACTAGAAACATGCAAAATATGCGTATGAACGTATTTTACTAAGCGGTCCACAAGGCCAGAATTGGCCGTTGGCTAGTAGCGGCGCTAGAGTGCTCGTGTGTTCGTAGAGTGAGCGAGATAGCACATACTATGAAACATGTAAAAATAATTTAATAGACATACATTTGGTTTTCGAAATTTGAAATAATTGTTTCACCTTGTGTATGGTATACCCAAGTCGACGAGTCGACTTACTTGCTTCATTTTACTTAAATTCTGTCTGTCCGTCAATAACTGTTGCGTCAGATGTATACGCTTCAAGTTCTCCAAGGATTCATCAGGCAAGAATTTAGTATCATTCATCAGCATATTGGCGAATTTTACAAGCTGATTGCCCACACGCGATTCACAGATGACTGCCTGACGACAAATAGGACCTTTCCACAAAGATTTCAACAAATGGCTAATATGGTATTTTATTTTAAACTTATCACAGAATTCTGAGCTTTGACTTGATGTCGTTTCTTTCTTCTAGAATCTCAGAGCTTACCAAGGGGACCGAGTTAGTTTAAATAATCAGATGCGAGGCACACTCATGAGTCAATAGCCATGTGATAGTTGAATGATCAACACCCTGGCGTAAATCCACAATGGCATTCTGCATTGTAAACAATATAAATTCAGCTATATCATCGTTATACCATTCGTGCAGTACGGAAAGCGCATCACTCGGTGTGGGTTGCTGCAGAGGCAACTGGGATATACATAAATGGCCCTTCAATGGGCCGACCGTTAAGTTGGTACAACATAAATTCGCAAACAGTGGAATAGAATTCAAGGCATCGTTGCAATAAACCAGAATCCAATAATGTATTCTAATTATGTAGTATAACGATTGGGATAACGTGAATTAGCCCAATGTACTTTGGGACGATCCAATTCATCGATGAGGTTCTGCAATTCACACTTTCTGGCGATACCGTTGAATAGATAGCCCTAGAGACGTCAAATTTGGTATGCAGACTAGCTTAATAGACGCGCAGATATTGGCTATTTAAACATTTAGCCACGCCCACTTCCGCCCCCGCAAATTAAACAAAACTGATTTTCTCGAAAACCAACAAAGCTAAAGTCACTAAATTTAGTATGTACACTGGCTAAGCATGCGCGCAGAGTATATATATATTTTGCCACGCCCACTTCCGCCTCCATAATTTAGAAAAAACCGATTTTTTGACTATCGCATTAAAATTCGGCAGACTAATTAATCTTATCTATGTATTTCTAGAAACTAGAAACATGCAAAATATGCGTATGAACGTATGTTAGTAAGCGGTCCACAAGGCCAGAATTGGCCGATGGCTAGTGGCGGCGCTAGAGTGCTCGTGTGTCTATAGAGTGACCGAGATAGCACATAGTATGAAGCATATAAAAACAATAGACATACATTTGGTTTTCGAAATTTAAAAGAATTTGTTTCACCTGGTGTATGGTATACCCAAGTCGACTCGTCGACTTACTTACTTCATTATAAATGATCTTCCATTGGTAGTGACACATTCTCGTGTACTTATGTACTCGGATGATGTTAAGCTTTACCTCAGTTTTAAAGACAAGTCTTTAAAGTCTTCTTGCCTGCTTCAATCCGATCTTAATGACCTTGGTGTGAAACCAATCCATTAAACCTCAACGGCTGTAAATGGAAAGTTATGTCTTTTTATAGATGCACTCCATACTTAGCAACTTATTATCTAAATGGCACTCCCTTAGAGCGGTTAGATATTATCAATGACTTGGGTGTTCTTATGGACCATAAGATAACTTTTAATCCTCATATTTCTGCTACAGTTAGTAAAGCTATGAATGTTCTTGGATTTGTGAAACGATGGTCAAAAGAGTTTGACAATCCGTACACAACCAAAATTCTGTATACTTCATTAATCCGTCCTATCTTAGGGTACGGATCCTGCATATGGTCACCTCAATATGAGACGCACCAAAGTAAAATTGAATCTGTGCAAAAGCAATTTCTGCTTTTTGCTCTTCGCGGTCTAAATTGGGATCGCAATGTCAATTTGCCATCATACTCCAGTAGGCTTCTTTTAATCATCAATCTTCCTTCTTTAATTAATCGTAGAATAATGCTTGGTACTATTTTTATTCACAAACTTTTTAATTAAAGAAATAGACTCTCCTGAGCTATTGAACTAGTTAAACCTATCTGTACCTACTAGAAATTTTATTCCTCTATCCTTGAAACACTGTACTTCGCTGCGTGAACCTTTTCGAGTCCTATGTTCTGATTTCAATCTTCTGTATCCCGTAATCAGATCAGAAGCCTCTCTTCCCCTTGTAAAAACCTCTATCTTAGCACACTTAGCTCGTAATTAGCTGTAGTAAATAATATTTAATCTGTTTGTCCGTTTTATTTGTATTTGTCCACGCGATCGTGCCGTCCGATATTCGCCCCACGGTCGTAGAGTGAACTGCACCGTATATTTTGGGTTGGAGAATTTTACTGCTGATCACATCCGGAAACCTTCCATTGACGAGGATGACTACTACGTCATCGGCATGGGCGATGGTCTTCACTGGGCCCATATTTCACGTTCGTAGGGCAAGACACCTCCTTGGGTTGTGTCTCTGCTTACGTTTCGAGTGAACAGCTCTTAACATTATGTGAGCCGAGTGCAGATAGAACTTTCGATGTCCAGAAAGGTCGCATTGATGTGTCCTTTATACTGCAGTGAGGATGAGTACGACATCATGCGCAAAGTAGTCTCCTCTCGAATGCTCTTTGGCAAGCACCTTCCACAATCTCGCTCTTTTACCACAATGACTTTATTTTCATCGCTGTGCAAATCTCTAATTTAAGCTTCCTCCGAGACGTTTGTATGCTTCCCGAACCTTCATCCTAAACGATTCAAGGATATAATTGAAAATTGGTTTTATTTCCTCTCAATTCATTTCAATTACCCCATAAGATAGCGGGAGTAGTAGGTAGGCTTAGTTCTAAACAAAGATTAAATTATTATACATGCTATCGGTAATCAATTTTGCTAATCTGCCAGTCGGTACCAGTGACTCCGAAAATAATTCCAACATTAAGTGCTTAAATGCAATTCAATCCAAAAATAATTGAAATTAAGTTTAACAATACTTTGTTCCATTCGTGTTTTGATAGAAGTGCAATATTATCCACAATTTGGTTGAAAATCGCCTACATTGCTTTTGACATGGATTTCTATCGATTGTATATATTCAAAGGGTATTCTTTGGGGGAAAAAAAATAGATTTTCGGCTTTAGAAATACAGTAACTTTAAGGATTTATCAAATCAGTTTGCAAAGAAGGACGAAAAAGTAACAAACTACTCGAAATATAGATTTTGAGGGTGTCCAAGCATCCAAACCATATCCCCAGAACCGTCCCTGCGTTAATTAGTTTATGAAATAAGAATATGCCAGAAATAAGTCAGAATGCAAAGGATGATGATTATTTGGATCACAATGGATTTGAAAGGATTGAGGATATTATTTTAACTAGAATGACCATCCAGGCATCGAAATAAGGTAGCCAGGTACGGCCAGGGGAGGGCAGCTGCTCCCCAAAACTAGGGGGGCGTTAAATTTCTTAAGAATTCAAATCAAAATGTATTAGGTACGACATTCCCATCAGGCATCTTTCTCTGTTAACATTTTCGTTTATCGTATTCATATATCGTATTTTGTAGAAAATGAATCGAAACTTGGATAGCTCCTGTTGGCGGCAGTGTGCACTCTTTGCGGGCAATATTCGCTAGGGGGCGGTTGGGGAAAAGTAGTTAAAATCATTTGCGTACATTTAGGCTGACTTTTTAATTGGTTACCAAACTATTTAAACCTATTTACTTAAGTTACTCGGGCCCAAAACGCGCTTTAACTACACTCCTCGAATACTCCTCGATTTTATAATTCAATATTTTAGGTACGGCGTCGGCCACTTGACATCCTGCCGTAGAGATCTTTTGGGTTAGTTTAAAATTACATTTTTTTTTTTTTTTTATAAAGTCTGTGGCTGAATGTAATTCCAGTCATATGCTAGGTAAGTTGTTTGGTGAAGCCGCTTCACTCTAGAGCCTAGACAGGCTGCGTTTCTATAGTCTGCGAAGCTTATAGAAAATTGCTTCAGCAGAACTTTTTTGTTGTTACAGGCGGATATACCCTTGCAGAGGGTGTTTTGAAATTGGTCAGATGTTTGTAACGCCCAGAATGATACGTTTCCGACCTCATAAAGTGTATATACAATTGCGAACTTAAAAATAGCACCACTTGCTGAGGTCACGTGTTCAAAGGATTCCTAAGCATAGTTTAAGGTTCAAGGAACGTTTGAATACGTTTTTGAACGCTTAACATTTCCTACTGATGGAAGCAAAAAATAATTATATTATTATCCAACGTTTTGAAAGTTTTTTATAAAACTTCTTAAAAAACTCAACAAATATCCGAAACTAAAAATAGCACCACTTGCAGTATTTTGCAAAAAACCGTCATATTTAGCAGGATTGCAATATAAAATATCAAAGAAGTTAAATTCGGCTATGCCGAAGCTTATATACCCTTGCAGTCCTTGACAATAATAATTTTACATGTTCAAAATTTGTTTTCTGCAACTCAATTCATCAATATACAAACAAAACAATTTTACTCTTCAAACTACAATTTGTTCTTCTTCTTCCCTCATTCCCCAAGCAAAGCAACGCACTCATACACATACAGTTTATGTAGCGTTGCGTCTGCGTGTGTATGCATGTTGTTTAAGAATAAACATCGCGTTCATCTGAAATGGCTTCACCAAATCAGATTGAACAACGAAATACACAAAACATACAAGAAAAATAAGTCATAAAGATTCCTATGACAATTATTGCTTAATTCCAAAAACAAAAATAGCTGATACAAATTCATATTTCAAGTATGGCTCAAAAACCAAACAAAACATGCATCCACACTCTGTGGAAAACACTTAAGATTGTAACAGCGGCGCGGTATCAAGTAACCGACGCTGAGCATGAAATATAAACATTAGAGTAAGCATTTTTAAGAACAATTGTCGCCTCTTAGAGTCTAAGAATTCTTTTATATACACATACGTTTGTTAATAAAGTCAGTTCATATTTTGAATTCAACAAGTGAAGATTGGGTTATTCTTCTCCTCCGAAATCCTCTTCATTTTGGTCCTTCGAGAAAAAAGGAACTCTGTAGTTTTCCCCCACCAGTGGTAAGAGACTCAGAGAGTGAATCAGCTCCTTAAGAGTTTGAGATCTTATGCAAGTGTAAATGCTAAGACCAGCTAAAGGTAGCAAAATAAAAAACTCTTGTTTTCCCCCACCAGTGGTAAGAGACAGAGTATAAAATAAAAGCAAAATATTATTGCTTAATAAATTAAAAGTGCGTGCGTTCGAATTTAAAGGCAGTTTGGCTAGCGGAGCAACTGTAGTAATTTCGGCGGCGGAGTGGTTTTGTGTGTGGCGTATTCGAAGCCCAATAAAAAAAAAGTGCGTGCGACCGAATATATAAAGGCAGTTTTGGCTAGTCGAGCAACTGCAATAATTTCGGCGGCGTTAAAAAAAAAAAAGAACAATATAAATCGTGTGTGGCGTATTCGAAGCCCTAATATCGAAAAAAAAAAAAACATCCTCGCCTATATATACACTATAGGCGGTTACAAGTCGACTGGCAACAAGAAGCAGATGAACAACGCATTTGCAAGGCAACAGGATAGTTGCAAAGAAGAGGCTACTGAAGAACAAGGAAATCTGGTGCACTGACCGGCACCGGTACCGCCTGAGCCCATAGGCCCTGGACATCAGCAGCTGACAACGAGCGTGAAAGGCAGGCCGTCTTTTACGCCTTCGAGGGAGCATCAGCGTGCCAAACGGCGACGACCAGCTGATGCGGGAAAAACAAAAAAAAAGCAGTTGCAGCAACCGAGATTGAAGTGAACCGATAGCGCTACAAAGAGCGCCCAACAAAAATTAATAATAAAACTCTGCGCTGCGTCGCATAATTTTTTTAATGCACTGCGATGCATATTTTTTTATATAAATTATAAAACAAACTATGTAAAATTGTGCGGCATTAAAGCTGTTCAATTAGAGTGGGGCCTGAAAACCACACGCAAAACTAGGCAGGGATATATGTAAAAAAAAAAAGTAATATACATTCATTTATCCTATAAGACAAAAATGTTCACTAATAAGGCTGCAAAAGTGTTGGAGAAGCAGGCAGAGTTACATACCAGGTTAAGGCAGTTAGAAGCACTAGATCCTAGAAGCATAACTGGCAAAGTTGTAGAGGAAGTAAAAGAGATAAGGAATCAATGGATACCTAATAACAAAAAATTGATCCAGTCTGCTCCAAATTTCGAGCATGATTATTTCAGAAATAAAATACATGAAGAAGCTTTAACGATAGTTGCCAAAATTATAGCCATAGGAGAGTCAGAAAAACCAGGCACTAGTAAGTCGGTGTGCGTTGAAGCGGAGGCAAACATGTCAGAGATAGTTGATGATAGCATAGGAGAGTCGCCCGGGAATGCGACCTCCAGTAATGAAAACTCTAAGGTTAACCAGGAGATAATTATGGATAGAGTCCGACAGCTCCAGGAATATTTGGAGGTAGTAGAGTTGAAGTCAACAGGCAATGGGACATGGACATTATATATTAATAAAATTAACTATTTGTGGGAGAAAGTACAGGCATGTCAAGTAATAACAAGTGATGCAAAATTAAAAAATATTATGGATGATTTACAATTTGATGTCCGAAATTCATTGTCAATGCTAGAAATGAAATTGAACAATAATGAAAATTGTAAGAGTGAGAATGTTACCGTGAGAGGCGAACTGCCGGTGTTGCCAAAGATTCAGGTACCCACATTTTCTGGAGAGGCTAGAGAATGGGACCTGTTTGTAGAATTGTTTACAGAATTAATTGAAAAAAGAGAAGATTTAAGTCTTGCGCTTAAGTTTAATTATTTAAAATCCGCGTTAAAAGGGGAAGCTAAGAGCATGGTAGCTCATCTATTGTCAGGTTCAGCTGACAATTATGGTGCCGCTTGGGAACTGTTAACCAAGCGGTATGAAAATAATCGCAGGGTATTTTCCGAGCAGTTAAATCGGATCGTTGATTTACCGATGATCAACAATGAATCCGCAAAAAGTGTAAAAGGAGTGATTGACATAATTAATGAGTCAATACACTTAATTAAAATTAAAGCAAATTTGTCCGATGGAGTTGACGTAATACTCGCTCAACATATACTTCGAAAATTTGACAGAGATACTCTACAATTATATGAGAGTCAAATTAGAAAATCTAGGCAGATACAATTGCTATCTGATGTCATGGAATACTTGGAGCAAAGATATTGTTCACTAAGTGCCATGAGCAAAGAAGAGAAAAAACCGTTACAGAAAACGTCGAATTCGGTGTTCGAAGATAATTGTCCGATTTGCAAAGTTGCAGGGCATAAGGCGTATAAGTGCTATAAATTTAAAGGTTTAACGCCTATGGAAAGGTATGAAATGGCCAAAAAAGTACAGATTTGCACAAGATGCTTGAACCATTCAAGCAATAAAGTATGCACAAATGAAATGGTCTGTTCATTGTGTAGTAAGGGACACCATACCTTACTCCATTTTGAAGAAAAACAGGAGAAAGTTAATACTTGTGTAACGGCACAATCAACACTGTTGGCTACAGCTCTAATACAAGTAAAAAATGTAAATGGAGGATATAAGACTCTAAGAGCCCTTATTGATAGTGGTTCACAGAGTACCATTTTGTCTGAAAAGGCGGCTCAAATACTAAATTTACATAAAATTAAACAATATACAGAAATAAGTGGCGTGTCGTCAATAAAATCCAAAAAATCAAAATATAAGGTAAAAATAGATGTGAAGACGCGAAATCCATGGAAAGAACTTCTTAGGGTTGAGGCAATTGTATTGCCAAAGTTAATGAAAGCTCTTCCATTAAAAAGGGTAAGTGTGGATATGTCAAAATGGCAATCCTACGTACTTGCTGATCCTACCTTTAATAAACCTGGTAAGGTGGATATAATAATGGGGGTAAACGTATATACCCAAATCATAAAAGAAGGAGTTACAAAGATTGATGGCCTACTAGGTCAAAATACTCAATTTGGTTGGATCGTCTCGGGATGCAACAAATCAAAAAGTAATAAATCTGTAGTGGCAACAACAATAGATGTCACAGGTTTAAAAAAGCGTTGGGAAAAGAAGAAGAATGGTAATAGTGAGGATAAATACAAGACAATTCAAAACAAACTCAACCACAAAACTCAAGAAACAAGTCCGCATTTGACTCCCCCGGCAGGACCTCACCTTAGAGGTAAGATAAAAGCTGAGGTAAAAGAAATAATTTTTGAAAGTAAAAAAGAAATAAGTTTATGTCCCCCGGCAGGACCTCACTTTGGAGGTAAAGTAAAATGTGGGGAAGAAAAAGTATATATACCAGAGCCAGTACAAAATGAAAATATTCAGATGGCAATGGTTAAATTAAATAATGATCATTTAAAAAATAGTGTCATAATAAATTCAGGTAACAAATTGTCCGAGTCTATAGTACAAAAAAGGCAGATATTGCAAAATGTTCATAAAGGGGCAACATTTGAACAGAATAAACGCTCAAAGTTCAGCTATCAGCGAAATGTCAAAACGGTGGAGCAAAAGCCGAGAGGTAGAAGTTGTTGGTCTTCAAAGTCTCCACCGTATAAAAGGGCTAGAAGTCAACACAGTAATACACATCAGGAGTGGGTAGATATTCCGAAACAAAAATTATTAAGCATCGGGCGATATTAGTAAACAAATTCGGTAAATCATACAAAATAATAGGAAGTCAGTTTATAAGAAGGATAACATTGATTTGCTAGGGTTAACTTCTCTCATGTAGCTCGTCATGCTTCTTTAACAAGAGTTATCTTACTAATGACAATATTAAAATTAATTTGTATAAGACAACTAACTATTTAAATCAAAAACCAAAACGTCACATTTGGCGGCCCTTTGGCAGAATGTTTAAGAATAAACATCGCGTTCATCTGAAATGGCTTCACCAAATCAGATTGAACAACGAAATACACAAAACATACAAGAAAAATAAGTCATAAAGATTCCTATGACAATTATTGCTTAATTCCAAAAACAAAAATAGCTGATACAAATTCATATTTCAAGTATGGCTCAAAAACCAAACAAAACATGCATCCACACTCTGTGGAAAACACTTAAGATTGTAACAGCGGCGCGGTATCAAGTAACCGACGCTGAGCATGAAATATAAACATTAGAGTAAGCATTTTTAAGAACAATTGTCGCCTCTTAGAGTCTAAGAATTCTTTTATATACACATACGTTTGTTAATAAAGTCAGTTCATATTTTGAATTCAACAAGTGAAGATTGGGTTATTCTTCTCCTCCGAAATCCTCTTCACATGTGCTCTGTTGATTTGATGATGACGTAGTATGCAGCAAGCAGCGCTGCCGGCAGCAATTGAACCGATTTATATTGACTGTAACTTGTGTTCTATTTATCCGATCGGATTGAAATTTGGGATGGGATCTCATGTTTAATATCCAATACTATCACATTAGCAAATTTCATGGAGAAACTACAATAGCAGTTTCTAATCTTCCTCTTGGGTAATTGACATCATTCTTGAACTTAAAGTAGACTTCAAATTCGATGATGAATCTGTACTTTCTGGAGCAGAACTATAAGCTGACGGGATGAAATTCTTAGGCTGTTCCTTTTATGCAGCACGTAAGCCTAACTCTGTTACTAACATTTGCGAATTCTCGAATTGTACAGGGCCATGTTGCTGTTCAAGCCGAAAAGGTGAAGATATGTCCATTAGCTTCGATCAACTGCCATCCGTACCGGATCAACAGCAAGTAGAAACAAGTGAAAATTCTGGTCTGAATTCACGGTGAGAGACTTCAGAGTAAGCGGGAACCGGATGCAATAGGATAAATACAAGTTGTGACTAAAAATAATATTTTAGAAATAAAATTTTAGAATTAATTAGACATTGTTATATAATGTAGAAATACTTGATTGTTGGCCATAACTGTCATCGTTTCCAACCGTAATTTAATTTAAAAGTCGAAGTTATTGTTCGCTCTTTAACCGTACCGGGTAATGCGTTTAAAAAAAGTTAAATTTAAGAAAAGTAAAGGAAGGGAAAAGTAATACCGAAAATAGTTTAAGTTGCTGTTGCTCTCATCTCGAGAGCCAAAAAGCAACTGTTTAAGCGTCACACAATTCGGCACCACGTGTACTGTTAGGTATGGGCAAAGCTTCGATTAACAATCGATAAAAAACAATCGAGGGGTTGTCGGTAAATATTGACTTACTCGATATTTCAGTGTTGAAAAGTGGGAAAAATCGGCTAAAGCTGGATTTCAGTGTTGGCAAACGGCAAATATTAGGCGAATATTTTATTCAAATTCTAAATTCGAGGAATATTCAGCTGCTCTGGCAGCCGAATATTGTATTCTCAACTATATTTGTTCTATAAAATCAAGAAATATTGTAAACTCAACTATATTTTCGTTTGTTGAGAATAGTACGAGCAGCGTTTTGGACCCAAGTAGCTTAAGTAAATATTTGCCAATTTTAATTTTTTTTTTAGTTTGGTTATCTAATTTAATTATTCTTCATCCGAATGAATTAAAAGCGTGATGGCTGCAAATTATCTTTTACATCTTCTTTGTGTTTCGTGGGGTAAAAGTTTGGGAGTTAGTGGCGGATTGTCATAACTGTACATGCAAATCTTTTTATCAAAGTGTTTCTTATCATATGGATGTGGATTAATGGATTAAGGTGCCATATTGTAGGAGCTAAAATATTCCAATTTAATAATTGTTTTCTGAGTTTTGCGTAGATGGTCTTATGTTTGCCAATGCCAATACTCTAGCATTTTAATTACAAATAGTTGCCATTAAAAAAATGTATTGTTGCTCTTTTAAGCAAAACACCTTCCGATACAACTTTCTGCCAAAACTTTGCGCGAACTCCTAAGGCCTCAAAGGATATTCATAAGAAAGGACAAACATTCATTCGTTTCTTAGAGTCACACACATTTGAGTCAAAAAATTCAAGATCGTACCTGAATCTCAAGAACTAAAGCTGATCCAAAAAAACTGATCGCAGATTCCGGATTAGCTGGATTATAAATCAATGACAATATGCGATTTGTCCTGTGTTTTAACATGATTTTCAAAAAAAGTTTTATGTCTTCTCTTGTTCGTTTTTTTCTCAGAATACTTCTGGCAAACATATTATGGTGTACCACATAAAATTGACCAGTTTTGCCGAAGAATCAGAAGACCATTTGTCCTCGAACACCCACACGGTCGATTGTTGCTTTGTTTATACCTATAAAGATGCATTGAAAAATTTGACCTTTTTCTTTTGCCAAGTTTCCATTTGCCAAAAACATAACCTCATCTGGACCACAGTGCAATGGAAAATTCAGATTGCACCTTGCAACACTTTCAATTAGTGTTGCCTAGGCCAGATATATACACATTTAGCAGCTTTCGTAACGATTGAACATTTTCAAAACAAAGCAAACACTATGAATTGTGTCAAGAGAAACTTATTCTAGTTTTATAAGTTTTAAGAAACAATTCTCAAATCTTTCCATAGTTTACACATTTATACAGAAATTCAAATAAATATTTATCCATAAAATTATACACAATTTCACAAGTACAAAAAAGTATGGGTAGACACTTTTATTCCGCCGCGCCTTTCTACACGCCATGCATCGATGCACTGCTTAGCTCAATATTTGGTATCAACATATCTTCGGTAAGGGCCTGACGATTAAAAGGATCTATACAGCTTTTAAGCTAAGGTCATGTGATAATAGCACGATCCATAACAGTGCCGGAGGGTAAGACCGAGAATTTAATCGGACAGCAAAGTATCCATCAAGGGATCCTTAAACTCATCAGGTGCGTCGGTACACTCATCTTTAGTCTGTTGAATGGTAACATAGATCTCATGGGCTCGTAGCGTTAACGCCTTACAGTGCTCCAAGCCAAGGCCTGAGGAAATCTATCGCAGTCCAAGCGGAGATTTTTTTCAAAGATCTAAGTAAGTAAACTACCCGGCTCCCAACCCTATTTCGCTAAATCCCGTACTTTCAGATATTAGCGTTTGCGGCCAGCTAATTGTATTAGATTAAAATTAGGCATACAGCTAAGTTGATCGACCAACTTAGCGCGCCAAATTGTTCTTTGATGTCACTAGTTAGATAGTGTAACATATCAACGCTAATCTGCAGCCAATTGGGTGAGACGACTCTGTTGCTGATCAGCGCTCATTATACCATACAACCATAGGGTGAAATGGTATATTAAAGTCGCCAAAATGTATGTAACAGGCAGAAGGAAGCTTCTCCGACCCTATAAAGTATATATATTCTTGATCAGGATGAACAGCCGAGTCGATCTAGCCATGTCCTTCTGTCCGTCCGTCCGTCCGTATGAACACGCAGATCTCGGAGACTATAAGAGCTAGAGCCACCAAATTTGGTACGTATACTCGTGTATTATGTACATATATAGAGTTAATTAGAATTTCGGCCACGCCCCCTTACGCCCCCAGGAATCACATAAAACTATTTTTCTTTAAAAGTATAATAGCTAGAGACATCAAATTTGGTATGCAGACTAGTTTAATAGACGCGCAGAAACTGGCTATCTAAAAATTTTGCCACGCCCAATTCCGCCCCGGCAAATTAAACAAAACTGATTTTATCAAAAACAAACAAAGCTAAAGTCACAAAATTTAGTATGTATACTGGCTTTGTATGCGCGCAGAGTATATATATTTTCATATTTTGCCACGCCCACTTCCGCCTCCATAATTTAGAAAAATCCGATTTCCTTCTGTATTTTTTTGACTATCGCATTTAAATTCGGCGGACTAATAAATCTTATCTATTTCTACAAAACCACCAAATTTGATTGAAATCGGACTAGAAACATGCAAAATATGCGTATGAACGTATTTTACTAAGCGGTCCACAAGGCCAGAATTGGCCGTTGGCTAGTAGCGGCGCTAGAGTGCTCGTGTGTTCGTAGAGTGAGCGAGATAGCACATACTATGAAACATGTAAAAATAATTTAATAGACATACATTTGGTTTTCGAAATTTGAAATAATTGTTTCACCTTGTGTATGGTATACCCAAGTCGACGAGTCGACTTACTTGCTTCATTTTACTTAAATTCTGTCTGTCCGTCAATAACTGTTGCGTCAGATGTATACGCTTCAAGTTCTCCAAGGATTCATCAGGCAAGAATTTAGTATCATTCATCAGCATATTGGCGAATTTTACAAGCTGATTGCCCACACGCGATTCACAGATGACTGCCTGACGACAAATAGGACCTTTCCACAAAGATTTCAACAAATGGCTAATATGGTATTTTATTTTAAACTTATCACAGAATTCTGAGCTTTGACTTGATGTCGTTTCTTTCTTCTAGAATCTCAGAGCTTACCAAGGGGACCGAGTTAGTTTAAATAAGAACAAGACATTACCTCAACCAGCTCGGCGGACACAAACGGATTTTTAATCAGATGCGAGGCACACTCATGAGTCAATAGCCATGTGATAGTTGAATGATCAACACCCTGGCGTAAATCCACAATGGCATTCTGCATTGTAAACAATATAAATTCAGCTATATCATCGTTATACCATTCGTGCAGTACGGAAAGCGCATCACTCGGTGTGGGTTGCTGCAGAGGCAACTGGGATATACATAAATGGCCCTTCAATGGGCCGACCGTTAAGTTGGTACAACATAAATTCGCAAACAGTGGAATAGAATTCAAGGCATCGTTGCAATAAACCAGAATCCAATAATGTATTCTAATTATGTAGTATAACGATTGGGATAACGTGAATTAGCCCAATGTACTTTGGGACGATCCAATTCATCGATGAGGTTCTGCAATTCACACTTTCTGGCGATACCGTTGAATAGATAGCCCTAGAGACGTCAAATTTGGTATGCAGACTAGCTTAATAGACGCGCAGATATTGGCTATTTAAACATTTAGCCACGCCCACTTCCGCCCCCGCAAATTAAACAAAACTGATTTTCTCGAAAACCAACAAAGCTAAAGTCACTAAATTTAGTATGTACACTGGCTAAGCATGCGCGCAGAGTATATATATATTTTGCCACGCCCACTTCCGCCTCCATAATTTAGAAAAAACCGATTTTTTGACTATCGCATTAAAATTCGGCAGACTAATTAATCTTATCTATGTATTTCTAGAAACTAGAAACATGCAAAATATGCGTATGAACGTATGTTAGTAAGCGGTCCACAAGGCCAGAATTGGCCGATGGCTAGTGGCGGCGCTAGAGTGCTCGTGTGTCTATAGAGTGACCGAGATAGCCATAGTATGAAGCATATAAAAACAATAGACATACATTTGGTTTTCGAAATTTAAAAGAATTTGTTTCACCTGGTGTATGGTATACCCAAGTCGACTCGTCGACTTACTTACTTCATTATAAATGATCTTCCAATGGTAGTGACACATTCTCGTGTACTTATGTACTCGGATGATGTTAAGCTTTACCTCAGTTTTAAAGACAAGTCTTTAAAGTCTTCTTGCCTGCTTCAATCCGATCTTAATGACCTTGGTGTGAAACCAATCCATTAAACCTCAACGGCTGTAAATGGAAAGTTATGTCTTTTTATAGATGCACTCCATACTTAGCAACTTATTATCTAAATGGCACTCCCTTAGAGCGGTTAGATATTATCAATGACTTGGGTGTTCTTATGGACCATAAGATAACTTTTAATCCTCATATTTCTGCTACAGTTAGTAAAGCTATGAATGTTCTTGGGTTTGTGAAACGATGGTCAAAAGAGTTTGACAATCCGCACACAACCAAAATTCTGTATACTTCATTAATCCGTCCTATCTTAGAGTACGGATCCTGCATATGGTCACCTCAGTATGAGACGCACCAAAGTAAAATTGAATCTGTGCAAAAGCAATTTCTGCTTTTTGCTCTTCGCGGTCTAAATTGGGATCGCAATGTCAATTTGCCATCATACTCCAGTAGGCTTCTTTTAATCATCAATCTTCCTTCTTTAATTAATCGTAGAATAATGCTTGGTACTATTTTTATTCACAAACTTTTAATTAAAGAAATAGACTCTCCTGAGCTATTGAACTAGTTAAACCTATCTGTACCTACTAGAAATTTTATTCCTCTATCCTTGAAACACTGTACTTCTAACTATTCCCTGCGTGAACCTTTTCGAGTCCTATGTTCTGATTACAATCTTCTGTATCCCGTAATCAGATCAGAAGCCTCTCTTCCCCTTGTAAAAACCTCTATCTTAGCACACTTAGCTCGTAATTAGCTGTAGTAAATAATATTTAATCTGTTTGTCCGTTTTATTTGTATTTGTCCACGCGATCGTGCCGTCCGATATTCGCCCCACGGTCGGTCGGGCGGGAGGTGGATAGCTCTCTGCTTGGGCTCGCGCGAAACAGGATATGTCCTGGTGTCAAATGGGCCACTTGTACGTTATTCGCATTTTAGGCGTCAACATCGAGACAATACATTTGGTCTTCAAAATTTAAAATACTTGTTTCACCTGGTGCATGGTATACCGAAGTCGGCGAGACGACTTACTTACAGTACAGTCCGTTAACAGTGTTACATTTGGATGTAGACCCCTAGTTACCCCAAAGGGTATATGAACTAAAGGCATTACAGGCTTTCCATATTCTTACTTCAATGTGTTTTATCAAATAGAGTGAACTGCACCGTATATTTTGGGTTGGAGAATTTTACTGCAAACCTTCCATTGACGAGGATGACTACTACGTCATCGGCATGGGCGATGGTCTTCACTGGGCCCATATTTCACGTTCGTAGGGCAAGACACCTCCTTGGGTTGTGTCTCTGCTTACGTTTCGAGTGAACAGCTCTTAACATTATGTGAGCCGAGTGCAGATAGAACTTTCGATGTCCAGAAAGGTCGCATTGATGTGTCCTTTATACTGCAGTGAGGATGAGTACGACATCATGCGCAAAGTAGTCTCCTCTCGAATGCTCTTTGGCAAGCACCTTCCACAATCTCGCTCTTTTACCACAATGACTTTATTTTCATCGCTGTGCAAATCTCTAATTTAAGCTTCCTCCGAGACGTTTGTATGCTTCCCGAACCTTCATCCTAAACGATTCAAGGATATAATTGAAAATTGGTTTTATTTCCTCTCAATTCATTTCAATTACCCCATAAGATAGCGGGAGTAGTAGGTAGGCTTAGTTCTAAACAAAGATTAAATTATTATACATGCTATCGGTAATCAATTTTGCTAATCTGCCAGTCGGTACCAGTGACTCCGAAAATAATTCCAACATTAAGTGCTTAAATGCAATTCAATCCAAAAATAATTAAAATTAAGTTTAACAATACTTTGTTCCATTCGTGTTTTGATAGAAGTGCAATATTATCCACAATTTGGTTGAAAATCGCCTACATTGCTTTTGACATGGATTTCTATCGATTGTATATATTCAAAGGGTATTCTTTGGGGGAAAAAAATAGATTTTCGGCTTTAGAAATGCAGTAACTTTAAGGATTTATCAAATCAGTTTGCAAAGAAGGACGAAAAAGTAACAAACTACTCGAAATATAGATTTTGAGGGTGTCCAAGCATCCAAACCCCATCCCCAGAACCGTCCCTGCGTTAATTAGTTTATGAAATAAGAATATGCCAGAAATAAGTCAGAATGCAAAGGATGATGATTATTTGGATCACAATGGATTTGAAAGGATTGAGGATATTATTTTAACTAGAATGACCATCCAGGCATCGAAATAAGGTAGCCAGGTACGGCCAGGGGAGGGCAGCTGCTCCCCAAAACTAGGGGGCGTTAAATTTCTTAAGAATTCAAATTGTTTAAGAATAAACATCGTGTTCATCTGAAGCGGCTTCACCAAATCAGATGCACTAAAGAAAACATAATACAACTGTACTTTTGTCACAAACAAGTAATCTAGCATAGGACTAGAATTACAATCAGCCACACACATTGTAGAAAAACACTTGTAATTCTAAACTAACCCAAAATATCACAACGGCAGGATGTCAAGTGGCCGAAGCCGTGTCCAAAAATAATAATAATTTTCAACCCCCGAAATCTTGGGTTTGAGTCTCATTAGAATAAGATATTTTAAGAACAATTGTTACCTCCTAGAGCCTAAGATTCCCTATATAAACTCCATACTTTTGTTAATAAAATCAGTTCATATTTTGAATTCAACGAATGAAGATTGGGTTATTCTTCTCCTCCGGAATCCCTATTCACAAATCAAAATGTATTAGGTACGACCAGAGGGCCGGGTCTGTTCGATTTGTCAAAGAATAAGTTCTTGAACCAACTATATTAACGGCATGTGCTATATCTCATAATAAACAAACTGCGCCGATTCAAGAGCCGAGTAGCAAATTCCCATCAGGCATCTTTCTCTGTTAACATTTTCGTTTATCGTATTCATATATCGTATTTTGTAGAAAATGAATCGAAACTTGGATAGCTCCTGTTGGCGGCAGTGTGCACTCTTTGCGGGCAATATTCGCTAGGGGGCGGTTGGGGAAAAGTAGTTAAAATCATTTGCGTACATTTAGGCTGACTTTTTAATTGGTTACCAAACTATTTAAACCTATTTACTTAAGTTACTCGGGCCCAAAACGCGCTTTAACTACACTCCTCGAATACTCCTCGATTTTATAATTCAATATTTTAGGTACGGCGTCGGCCACTTGACATCCTGCCGTAGAGATCTTTTGGGTTAGTTTAAAATTACAATTTTTTTTTTTTTTATAAAGTCTGTGGCTGAATGTAATTCCAGTCATATGCTAGGTAAGTTGTTTGGTGAAGCCGCTTCACTCTAGAGCCTAGACAGGCTGCGTTTCTATAGTCTGCGAAGCTTATAGAAAATTGCTTCAGCAGACGGCAAAAGTTTTTGTTGTTACAGGCGGATATACCCTTGCAGAGGGTGTTTTGAAATTGGTCAGATGTTTGTAACGCCCAGAATGATACGTTTCCGACCTCATAAAGTGTATATACAATTGCGAACTTAAAAATAGCACCACTTGCTGAGGTCACGTGTTCAAAGGATTCCTAAGCATAGTTTAAGGTTCAAGGAACGTTTGAATACGTTTTTGAACGCTTAACATTTCCTACTGATGGAAGCAAAAAATAATTATATTATTATCCAACGTTTTGAAAGTTTTTTATAAAACTTCTTAAAAAACTCAACAAATATCCGAAACTAAAAATAGCACCACTTGCAGTATTTTGCAAAAAACCGTCATATTTAGCAGGATTGCAATATAAAATATCAAAGAAGTTAAATTCGGCTATGCCGAAGCTTATATACCCTTGCAGTCCTTGACAATAATAATTTTCAAACTACAATTTGTTCTTCTTCTTCCCTCATTCCCCAAGCAAAGCAACGCACTCATACACATACAGTTTATGTAGCGTTGCGTCTGCGTGTGTATGCATGTGCTCTGTTGATTTGATGATGACGTAGTATGCAGCAAGCAGCGCTGCCGGCAGCAATTGAACCGATTTATATTGACTGTAACTTGTGTTCTATTTATCCGATCGGATTGAAATTTGGGATGGGATCTCATGTTTTATATCCAATACTATCACATTAGCAAATTTCATGGGGAAACTACAATAGCAGTTTCTAATCTTCCTCTTGGGTAATTGACATCATTCTTGAACTTAAAGTAGACTTCAAATTCGATGATGAATCTGCACTTTCTGGAGCAGAACTATAAGCTGATGGGATAAAATTCTTAGGCTGTTCCTTTTATGCAGCACGTAAGCCTAACTCTGTTACTAACATTTGCGAATTCTCGAATTGTACAGGGCCATGTTGCTACCTGTTCAAGCCGAAAAGGTGAAGATATGTCCATTAGCTTCGATCAACTGCCATCCGTACCGGATCAACAACGAGTAGAAACAAGTGAAAATTCTGGTCTGAATTCACGGTGAGAGACTTCAGAGTAAGCGGGAACCGGATGCAATAGGATAAATACAAGTTGTGACTAAAAATAATATTTTAGAAATAAAATTTTAGAATTAATTAGACATTGTTATATAATGTAGAAATACTTGATTGTTGGCCATAACTGTCATCGTTTGCAACCGTAATTTAATTTAAAAGTCGAAGTTATTGTTCGCTCTTTAACCGTACCGGGTAATGCGTTTAAAAAAAGTTAAATTTAAGAAAAGTAAAGGAAGGGAAAAGTAATACCAAAAATAGTTTAAGTTGCTGTTGCTCTCATCTCGAGAGCCAAAAAGCAACTGTTACAGCGTCACACAATTCGGCACCACGTGTACTGTTAGGTATGGGCAAAGCTTCGATTAACAATCGATAAAAAACAATCGAGGGGTTGTCGGTAAATATTGACTTACTCGAGATTTCAGTGTTGAAAAGTGGAAAAAACGGCTAAAGCTGGATTTCAGTGTTTGCAAACGCCAAATATTAGGCGAATATTTTACTCAAATTATAAATTCGAGGAATATTCAGCTGCTCTGGCAGCCGAATATTGTATTCTCAACTATATTTGTTCTATAAAATCAAGAAATATTGTAAACTCAACTATATTTTCGTTTGTTGAGAATAGTACGAGCAGCGTTTTGGACCCAAGTAGCTTAAGTAAATATTTGCCAATTTTAATTTTTTTTTTAGTTTGGTTATCTAATTTAATTATTCTTCATCCGAATCAATTAAAAGCGTGATGGCTGCAAATTATCTTTTACATCTTCTTTGTGTTTCGTGGGGTAAAAGTTTGGGAGTTAGTGGCGGATTGTCATAACTGTACATGCAAATCTTTTTATCAAAGTGTTTCTTATCATATGGATGTGGATTAATGGATTATGGTGCCATATTGTAGGAGCTAAAATATTCCAATTTAATAATTGTTTTCTGAGTTTTGCGTAGATGGTCTTATGTTTGCCAATGCCAATACTCTAGCATTTTAATAACAAATAGTTGCCATTAAAAAAATTTATTGTTGCTCTTTTAAGCAAAACACCTTCCGATACAACTTTCTGCCAAAACTTGTCGCGAACTCCTAAGGCCTCAAAGGATATTCATAAGAAAGGACAAACATTCATTCGTTTCTTAGAGTCACACACATTTGAGTCAAAAAGGCTTCACACACACACACACACAAGAGGCCAAAAAGGCTTTCATGCCATTACATTTCCACCGAAATTCAAGATCGTACCTGAATCTCAAGAACTAAAGCTGATCCAAAAAAACTGATCGCAGATTCCGGATTAGCTGGATTATAAATCAATGACAATATGCGATTTGTCCTGTGTTTTAACATGATTTTCAAAAAAGTTTTATGTCTTCTCTTGTTCGTTTTTTTCTCAGAATACTTCAGGCAAACATATTATGGTGTACCACATGGAATTGACCAGTTTTGCCGAAGATCAGAAGACCATTTGTCCTTGAACACCCACACGGTCGATTGTTGCTTTGTTTATCGTTTACCTTTTTCTTTTGCCAAGTTTCCATTTGCCAAAAACATAACCTCGTCTGAACCACAGTGCAATGGAAAATTCAGATTGCACCTTGCAACACTTTCAATTAGTGTTGCCTAGGCCAGATATATACACATTTAGCAGCCCTCGTAACGATTGAACATTTTCAAAACAAAGCAAACACTATGAATTGTGTCAAGAGAAACTTATTCTAGTTTTATAAGTTTTAAGAAACAATTCTCAAATCTTTCCATAGTTTACACATTTATACAGAAATTCAAATAAATATTTATCCATAAAATTATACACAATTTCACAAGTACAAAAAAGTATGGGTAGACACTTTTATTCCGCCGCGCCTTTCTACACGCCATGCATCGATGCACTGCTTAGCTCAATATTTGGTATCAACATATCTTCGGTAAGGGCCTGACGATTAAAAGGATCTATACAGCTTTTAAGCTAAGGTCATGTGATAATAGCACGATCCATAACAGTGCCGGAGGGTAAGACCGACCATTGGATCGAGCAGCAAAGTATCCATCAAGGGATCCTTAAACTCATCAGGTGCTTCGGTACACTCATCTTTAGTCTGTTGAATGGTAACATAGATCTCATGGGCTCGTAGCGTTAACGCCTTACAGTGCTCCAAGCCAAGGCCTGAGGAAATCTATCGCAGTCCAAGCGGAGATTTTTTTCAGAGATCTAAGTAAGTAAACTACCCGGCTCCCAACCCTATTTCGCTAAATCCCGTACTTTCAGATATTAGCGTTTGCGGCCAGCTAATTGTATTAGATTAAAATTAGGCATACAGCTAAGTTGATCGACCAACTTAGCGCGCCAAATTGTTCTTTGATGTCACTAGTTAGATAGTGTAACAAATCAACGCTAATCTGCAGCCAATTGGGTGAGACGACTCTGTTGCTGATCAGCGCTCATTTTACTTAAATTCTGTCTGTCCGGCAATAACTGTTGCGTTAGATGTATACGCTTCAAGTTTTTCAAGGATTCATTAGGCAAGAATTTAGTATCATTCATCAGCATATTGGCGAACTTAACAAACTGATTGCCCACACGCGATTCACGGATGACTGCCTGACGACAAATAGGACCTTTCCACAAAGATTTCAACAAATGGCTAATATGGTATTTTATTTTAAACTTACCACAGAATTCTGAGCTTTGACTTGATGTCTTTTCTTTCTTCTAGAATCTCATTAGAGCTTACCAAGGAGTTTTGGGCCAGCTCATATTGACGGAGTTAGTTTAAATAAGAACAAGACATTACCTCAACCAGCTCGGCGGACACAAACGGATTTTTAATCAGATGCGAGGCACACTCATGAGTCAATAGCCATGTGATAGTTGAATGATCAACACCCTGGCGTAAATCCACAATGGCATTCTGCATTGTAAACAATATAAATTCAGCTATATCATCGTTATACCATTCGGGCAGTGCGGAAAGCGCATCACTCGGTGTGGGTTGCTGCAGAGGCAACTGGGGTATAAGTGGCCCTTCAAAGGGGCCGACCCTTAAGTTGGTACAACATAAATTCGCAAACAGTGGAATAGAATTCAAGGCATCGTTGCAATAAACCAGAATCCAATAATGTATTCTTACTGCAAGTTTTTCATCTGTTAAGTTTCCTTCATTGCTTCTCCCAACGCTCTGGGAACTAATTATGTAGTATAACGATTGGTATAACGTGATTTCGGATCACTTTAAACACTGCTCTGCAAAACAATAAGTTTTCAATATTTCAAATAAAAAAATGTACATACAAAGTTTAAGAAAAATCAGTCGTTTTAATTATCCTAGCCTCAAGTCGATCGGCTCTGATGGCTTTAAAATGTCATGTTGACCTTTTTTGTGGATTTGTAGGTACATTTTTCCAAAGTGCAAGCTGAAAAAGTAATCTCTATCTGCGAAAACCAAGTCAAACCTTGCAATTTAGCCGGCTGTGAAAACCGTTTTTAATTTTTAGTTGTTTATATCCTGCAATGAGTTTTTGATTCATTTTGCTTCTCAATAACTCATTCACAACATTCAACATCTAACAATTTTCGGTTTTAAATATTATATTTTTGGAATCTGTTTTCAGATGAAGTGAAATGCAATTATGATTTCATTTTCAGTTTCCACTTTCCGCTAAAATAATATTTTCTTTTTTGCAACTATTTTTAACTTTCGTCATGAAAATGATAAAAGTTTTAGTTTTGCTTGTATTTTTCACTCCAACGCTTCGACTTTCATCATACATACATACATACAAATGTATGTATGAATCGATGTACATACATACATATGTACGTATACACAGAGGCGTAGCGTGCTTTTTGGGGGCCCGGGGCGAAAGACGATTTGCTGCCGCCCTCTCTTCTAGGTACATTCAATGAATACTTCATTACATATCTAGTACCGAGGAAAACATTCAAATAATTAGTGTTGACAGCTGAAATCTAATTTGAACTCTTTCTTAGAACTGCCAAGGCCAACTATAAAACATGAGAAAGTCTGAGTATAGTTGGATGGTAATTCTATGGAAGTCGTAAGATTTTCAATCTTTAAAAATAATGATCAATATGTTTTTGAAGAAATGTTCAGCCAACTGCAAATTTAGTTGGTTTTAAACTATCCAAAACTGGACTGAACTGAACTGAAAAATCTCCAAAAACATACGAACAATATAATGCAGTTAAAAACTTTGAACAGATTTGGCCATTGGAGTATATGCAAATGAAGTGGTTGGTAACTCGAAAATTGAGTTCTACACGGCCAAAGTTAAGCCTAAAATGTGTAGAGTTCTTCCTAATATACTTCAAGAACAAGCTTAAGGAAACTTTCACTTGTTTAGATTAATCAGATTCTACGGAAAAACAAAACGTCAGAGGTCCTATACCTTGGCAGTTGGACGCCCTTAACCCCGTCTAGTGGTTTCCTTTAATTTAAAGTGCCTACCCCGAACACAAATACACAAATATCGAGACCAAAAATTGTTGACTGCATCTTTGGCTCTGTATCAGGGCTTCAAAATCCAACAAGTTGTCAACACTTTTTTAGTTGTGCGAAACGAAACGAAAACGAGAAAAGTTTAAACTTTAGTTGCGCCGAAGTTCATATACCCTTGCACTGCTTGCCATTTTCTTTCATAATCCGAGTAAAATCCGTTTTCATTTTAGCGCCTCATTTCCATGTTTGTTGAGGCATAAAGAACACCTTAAATGCTACAATTTCGCAGGACTTGTTAACTTGATGCAATGCAAACTAATCGACTGACTCTCGCAATGCCTGCATTAACATAGATGTAAGAACCTACACATATATAGATATATAGGTATTTGTGTAGGATATAAATTGTTAACATTGTATCTGCTAGTGATTTTTTTCTGTTCCAAGCTCAAAATAAATGCCGGAAGTGCTTTTCGCATGCAAATGCAACAGAATGATCCTTGGATAAGAGTCCTGAGATATATATGCGGGTGCAGCGGGGCTGATAAACGAACGTGAACAATTTTTGACAGTTCTGCGTATAAATCTTGAAATGTTTTAATTTGCTTGCGAATCGATTTAAAGCCCAAACCAAACCAAACCAACCGAAACCAAAAAAAAAGCGAAAAAAAACAAAGGAAAAAAAGAAATATGGAAAGAAACGTTGAGCAAATGGAAACGAAATGTAGCCGGCAACATCGTTGCGTATGATTTATGAATGACATTTCAGCTTTTTGCAATACCCTATCACAAGCAGGGTACTGCGATATTGTTGTGAAATATACTCTACACAAAGGAATCGCCGTGTGAAGTCACTTTGGCCATATCACAGGCCAGGATCCAGGATATCACAACAGTCTGTGTAACAAACTCCTGGTTTTCCTTTTTAGGTTTCTCCTGAAGTCAGATTACTCTATGCTTACTTTGTCTACTCGTTCGTCATTTAAGTCAAGTCTCTAAAATTGTAAATATTCGAAATCAACTACTGAACTAAGGACAGGACAAAGAAGGGCAGCAGAGAAACCTATTTGACCCACTTCAATGGGGGAATGATATCCGTGACAGCCTCCTCATTCAGGGGTTCTGCAAGTAATGGTCGGGCATAGGGCATTTCTGCAATTCGTACTTAAGATGCAACCATATCCCTGTCGCTCACACTCTGCTGTTTTCCTTTTGGCCTTTTGTGGAGCAGCGCGAATTAGCCGAAAGCCCAATCCATGGAGTGTTTACCTTTAAAGCGGTGCAAACTCGCCATTTTTGTTTTTTTTTCCCCTTTTTTCCTTTCAGTTTTGCTGTGTCTCGCTTTTGATTCATCTTTTATTCTCTCTTTTTTTTCTTCTTATTTTTTTGCTCTGGTCCATGCAATTCCAAATCATATTTTTGCATTGACCCCAGCAGACTGGGACAGTGTGCAGTGCGAAAAGGCGAAGCGGCTCTCGTTTTTTCTTCACTTTTTTGTGGTCTTTTCGTTTTTTTATTTGCATTTTTGCTCTTGGCGTTTATAGATTGAGTACTTTATCAAAAAAACGAGACATCAAAGCGTATATCATGTCAGTTGCAGACGCACTACACAAGAGGGTCCTACGGAAGGGCGGGCTGGGCTCGGAGAGGGGGTTTTTGACTATGGCGGGTCTATGTGGTTGCACTCGGCTGCGATTGGGGTTTTTGGTCATAACTTAGCCAATGGATCCCTTGGCTAGGGCGCCATTTTGTTTATCTTTGTCGCTGAACTTGCAACAGGCCAGAAAGTTAGCTACCTCAATCTCTCCCACCCCTTGCCAGCTACCACATTCGACTGCTACAATAACTATGTACATAGAACCATTCCCTTGACCGCCATCTGCAGCTCTTGGTCTACTTCATGCCCTTCTTCTTCTGCTGTGTGGGCAGTAGATTTTCTCTTCTTGCTGTCTTTCTGTTGTTGCCAGTCTCGTTTTGGTTTCGATGTTATCAAATTTGAAACATCTCGGATTAATGACGCAAAGGCAGACTGAGACGGCGACTGCTCCCCATTCTTGATTTCGATCTTTCCATGGATCATGCTACATTAGGTTTCGAGACTTTATGAATGAAACTCGATTGTACGTTGTACATTGTGTGTTGTGTGTGTGTGTGTGTGTGTGTGTGTGGTGGGGGGGACTTACAGTTCAAATTGCTTATGGTGAAAAGTGATTATTATTTGGCGTTGCCTGTTGCATCTCGCCATATTGAGTATCCACTGTGTAAGTGCTTATTCGTGGGTGTTAAATCAGTTCGATTGCAGTCATTGAGCTGTGTCTATGTTAAAGCAGGATGTTGGTGACGATGTCACTTCCACATGCAACACAAGGAAGATCGCAGTTAATCGATCATCTACCAAATTGTACAGACGACCTGAAAACCCTATGAAACTTGTGTAAAGTGCTAACTTACCTAACCCAAAGAAAAGCTAGGAATATAGGCTGATCAGGATTATATAGGCTCGGCAATACATTCGCTTCGTTACAAATATCTGAGTAATTTTATTATTTGCCGATTAGCAAAGTCTGCGCATTATATGAGCATTCCGATTTCATATTTGTTGACTTCTGATTTTTCCATATTGGCTTTGTCCTTTTTTTTGGCTTACTCACACGTCATTTTAGATATAAACTCTCTTCTCACTCTTCTTCTACCAAAAAAGATAACATTTTTTCACTTTTAGTTAATTTACAATGTAAAACAGCAAGAATTTGGGTTTTTTTTTTCTTTCAAATCCGTGATCTTTTGCGGAAATGCCCAAAACAGTGGCGGCAAAAAAATTTGAGACATAATTTTTTGACCTTCAGATTTTATTCGATGTTTATATAATATAAGTGGAATGTTTTGATGTAGTAAATAACAGCATTGAGTTGGTCATTCTATCGAGATGATGTACCGTAAATTTTGTGGGCGTATCTCTAAATGAATTTTGATATAAAGCCCCTAAATTCGGACCTGAAAAAGTCAATTTTGTATGTATATATTGGTCTTTCTGCTTGGCGTCATTTTAAGCAACTAATTCATTCTAAAGTATAACTACTTTTGAACTTTGAAAGATAGTGAATTAAATTTCCTGTCAAATGAGATATTGTTCATCAAAATCGGATACAAAATAAAGTAAGTAAGTAGGTAAAAGGGACAACATTCGCCAACAGGCAAGCAATCAGAAGATGCAATAGGTAAAAAATATTGAAATGCTTAAATCGTTTTTATTGAAAATAATATAACTTAAGATTAAGATTGTGTATAGACAACAACTTATTATTTTACACAGTGCTACTTTCAAATTCTTCTTTGTTTTAGTCTTCAAATTATCGACCAGACGTCCCACAGATGTCAGTTGGTCGCGTTTCATGTCTGAACTTTCAGGACATAAACTTGTTAAGAGCTTTGAAAATTGACATATAGTAATCACTTTGTCTACTATGAGGATTATCTTTACACTCGATAGTATTCAACGATGGTTTTGCTGACATATGTATGTATATACACATATATTCATCGAATTCGCAGAACTTTGCTTGAGTTTTTCATGTATTGAAAATATTAGTACTTGGTTTTAAGAATTAAACTTTCAAGAAAGGAATTTGACATTAAGGTTGCCAGTTTGGATTTTTGGATATTGTATAAAATATGTTTCTTGGCTAAAATTAGCTGAGCTTGGCCTAGGGTGGGGGGATCCGAGATCACTGAATGGAAAGATCTGTGCCTTTCATACGCCTGTCGCTTTTGATAAATTTGATGCTTTTGTGGGCAAGAAAAATAACTTGTTGTGATAATTTTGTTGGCGAATTTGTTGCGCAAATATCAAAATAAAATTAATTTCTTTGGTTCCTGCACTTGCGAGATCCTTCTTTGTCTTCTCTTCTTCTCCATGTCGTTGGACATGGGACGTCGACATCGTCTTCCTCTTGGGCTTCCCTGGGTATGCTCTTACTTTTTTTGGTTTTTTCGTAATTTTTTTTTGGTCTGATCCCTTTTCAGTTTCTCTCTCGTTTTGTGAATGAATTCGAATTGGACTCAGAGGTGAAGTTGGAGTAGGAGTTGGAGTCGTCGTTGCTGTCTTCGTTGCACCGGAAATTGAAATTTTAAAAGTTTTGACGTTTGCTTAGTTTTTATATTTCTCTCTCGTTCTTTCCCTCCTTTTCTCTCTTTTGTTGCTGTTGTTTATTTATGCAAACAAAAAATACATTTAAATTGTTGTGACCATAACACGAGCCAGTCCGGTCCGGCCCGGTCCGGTCCAGTCCAGGGCGACTCCAATCTCCATTCCCCTGTTGCCATTCTACTTCAGTCTTCTGAATGAGATGAAAACAAGCAAGACGGAAAAAAAGAATTAACAAAATATTAATTGGCTGACTGACTCTCTGATGTGATTCCGCTGCATACACCTAACTCTGAATATATGTATCCACATACATATCTGTCCATCCATCCGTCCAGTCTGTTCATTTTGTCTACTCTGTCTCTTTATCTCTACCCCTCTCTCTCTCTCCTCTCTCTCTCTCTCTATCTCTCTTCCTCCACACAATGTTTTCCGTTTCCGTTTAACGCCCATCACAATTTGCATAGAACAATTTTTATCTGATTTTGTCGGTGTCCATCAAATTTATTTTGTTAACCGCGAGCACGCCATAAAGGTAGTCAAAATATCAAATCACATCCAAATAACTGCGTTTATTATGCCAAAGAAATACAAAAAGCTAATTCAATGAAAATAACTCAAATTCCTACCCAGAGAGCCCTATACCAATTAAATAACCAAGGAAAGTTCAGATAAATCATTCGAATGCAGAAGCCAAAAAGAGAGGACAGACTAAATCTATTCCGATATGAATCCGAATTGTATTTGTTTATATTCGAACGATAACATTTTGTTGTGTTCTTCCTTCCGTATTCCAATCAGGACTGATCCCTTTACGCCACAACTTGAATTTGTTCATCCTTAAATATTGAAATACATAAATAGGACTTATATGTTTTTAAACTTTAAACTCACAACGTCCATAGAGTCCTTAAAATCTTACAATTAGATAGCTTTATGAGAGGGATGCACCTCTTAAAATGATTCAACAAAAAACTTTAATTAGTCGATGGACTCGGTCCAAATAAGGCAACAAGTGAACAAGCAGTTTACAATTCTTCTTTATCCTTTACAGGAAACCCTAGACAGTCGAGCCTGCTTAGGAATTTGTTTCAACTAAATTAAAATTAGTTATAATTTTCGATATATAATACTCTACTCTACTCTACTATCAAAGTCTACAAACCTATATAGTTAGTTTGATTTCGTTACCATATCCAAAAAACAAACGATGATTAAATGACTAACCAGACTCTGGTGTATCTGATGCTTCTATTGGGCTTAAAATCTCATTTTCAATATTAGGCAAATGCGAAAAGAAACAGCAGTGAAAAAAATAGGTCAAGACTTTTTTTTTTTTTTTAAATTTCCTTCCAACATTTGTTAATTGTTTAAAATAATTTGTGTAAAAGAAAATGTTTTAGAAATTAAAAGTAGATCAAAAACAAGCCAATGAGAAAGAACTTCACAACTTCAACTTTCACAAAAAATGTTGTACAAAAGCATCGTAAGGATGCAGATTACCGATTTCTTACCTACTTCTTTCATTGTTTCTCGCGATTGTTGAATCAATCAATGAATTGAGAAAGGATCAGCTTTTTAGTTTTGATGATGCAGTTTTGAACAAGGAATTAAGGATCTGCAATACAATTGAAGGGGTAACTATTAAGGTAAGCAATATGTGGACAAATTAATTTTTACATGAATAGATAATGTAGACCACCCGCCACCCTTTACCCTCCACCCACCACCCACCAACTGTTGAGTGATTTTCTGTAATACCCATTTCAAAATGTTTTCTATTTTAATTTAAATACATATTTTTGTATATCGATGTAGTGGTTATTGTATTGTGAAAATTCGACGAGTCTGTTAGGAGGTACACATATACACACACAGACACACATATGTACATACAAACATACATACATATGTATGTCTGTACATTCATATATGTATGTACATACATATATAGATAGATGTGTACGTATGCAGGAAAAATTTATTTTAATTTTCAATAAAAATGCAAATATTTTATTTATAATTTTTGTGCAATTTTTTTAGTCGTTTTTTTTTATTTTATTTTTTGCTCTCATCATCATCATTCACATACATGATTATAGCGTGTGTGTGTGTGTGTGTGTGTGTGTGTGCGTTGTGCATGTACAACAATATAAATAAAATAGAATATTTGCCGATAAAACCCCAGTAAACATTTTGCTCTATTATGCTATTTTCAATATTTTACAGGAGGCAGGCAACAATTGTTCCCTGGGCTCATTTCGATTTGGTGGCGACAATTTGGCGCTGAAAAGTGACAAGCCGTCATTGGGACAAACTGACAAAACAAAAGCATTGACAAGCAGACTTGTTTAACATATTTATTTATACCCTTGCGGACAGAGTAAGAAGTTTTTCAAATTGTACAAGTTGCGTATCATATCCATACTATATACTATATATGTATGTCTGTACAAATGTATAACTCAATACAACAGACCGATTTTCGTTGTTAAGTTGGTCAAGACCTACATACAGCATTTTGGTCATATGAAATCGGAATCGAGAGTAATCCAAACTAAGGAAGGTAATGCAAATGATTCTGTTATATAACTGTTTATACATATGTATATTTTAAATGGAAAATTTAAAATGAAAATATGATATATGTATTCGTAGTTCACGTCAATTTCTAGTCAAAGTCAAATCTTGGCTGCTCTTACAATTAGTTGGAAAAAGTAATTAAATTTTCCAGCTTTGTAGCAAGTATAGAAAGTTCTTAAGTTTTGTCATCCTGTTCTTAGATTTGACCACATACATATTAACTAAATCTACAGATTAGTTAATATAATCAAACTGTCATTTTGGGTTCTTCACATTTGACAAATTTCTAATGGGCACAGGATAATTCCTATGTGATCTGAGCCTGTTTTCGTTCATTATTCATTCAAATATGACTGTTTGTCCGAATTAGTTTAGTTGTTTGGGTTGGATTTGACGTGTTTTTGGGGGTGGGTTTCGCTCCTCTCCCAACATTTTGCGACTTTTGTGGTTTTTTTGCTTTTGAGGTCGGGAGTTGTCAATTTCGTTGGGTTCGTCTATTGGTTTTATCCGGATTGTGGACACTTTTCGCGCACTAAGCTGTCAATTGCAGTTTAGTTTGGCTCAGTTTGGGCCTGAAACATTTAACCGTTTTTTCGTTGTTGTTTTGTTTATTCACTTCCATGCAGGAAATTATCAAAATGCAATTTTAAATTAATTCCGAATATGCATTTATTTCGATTAAAAACATAAAAAAAAAAAACCCACACAGAAGTTCACAACATAAATATTATTTTCTTCTTCTATTCGCCTGCAGGTTAATGGGGGAAACTTGATCAAAGGCTTTTCAAAAAAATGTCGGCAAGAATATAAATATTATGTATGTACATACGTATGTGACAATTCAATAACAAAAATGTGATAAAATGTGTCCATTAATATTTTAAAAATAAAGTTCACTTTTCGCTGGTGTACCAGGCCCTTGAGTATCCTCAGGATACTAGAATGGGATAAAACCAGAAATAACATTCAAATTTGCATCTAAAACTCCTGTAAAATCCTTGCCTTTGCCGTATACACATTGACACTTAAGCGCCTCTAGCGGCCAACTCTACACTCATAGGCTTCTTATCCTGAATGTTTCTTAGTCTGCTTCTGTCCGTAATAGTTGTATGTTCAGTACCAAGAAAAACTTAACTAAAGTGTTCCTTCTTGCTAGACCCGCATCCACAATCTTCTTTTATCTAAGTGGTAGGGGTTAGCACAGTCCAAATTTGTTCTCCTTATGTTCTTAACCCAGACATCCACACAGACTTAACCATCCTCACAGTTAAGTGTGAGATCCGGAGGTATGGCATTCGGTACCTCTCCAAGCCCGCAAACTGCTAGACAAAAGCATGCAGAACAGACATCTAAAAAGATGTCAACCACCTGACCTGCCATTTAGACCAGAGACGGACTGGAGATTCTATTCCCATGTCATGTTTACCTTTTGATGATATTTGCTTATTGTCCGTTTCATAATAGGAGGAATTAAGCATTGAGAATTCTCAAGTCTACGCTGTAAGTTCTGATAGTAGAACTTCTCAGTGCTTCCTCGGTTGAATAAGCTGCTAATGTAAAGCCAAATAATTCGGACAAGACGTTAGATGAGATGACACTATTAAAGAATATTGAAATATACTCAACTATATTTATGAAATGCGCAGCACATGTGCCAACACGATGCTCGCAACCATCAACATCCCAGAAGCCAGCTCTTTAGGAATCAAGTACTTGGTTTCTTCTAAATGAATTCGATCGAGGCGGTCTCAGGCAATGAAGAGAAAGATGATGATAGCAGCCGGAAACTCAAAGCAGCTTACTTGCAAATCGAAAGCCATAATCCGAAGCCTATTGATAAAAATACAGTTAAAATACATTACTGGGAGGAGGAAAAGTTGCAATACCTGAATCTGTGTCAATTGGCAAAAGTTGTGCCCTCAGTCCCTGCGACGCAAGTGAGTGTCGAGCTCAAGTAATATCTAATCAATTGATTGATAATGATTAAAGTCACTGATAATTTCTTTAAATTTGTGCGAACATAGATTACATTTAATTGGGTTCTGCAACATAACTCTCCCCATTCTCGGATCCAAAAAGACAGCTGAGATTATAATTTTGTTGTCCAACAAAACACTTTCTCGTCTTTACAAACTTTCTGCTAGGACATTTCTATTTCTATTTCGATCCTCTTCGAGGTCCGAACTATATTAGACTGTTCATGTGTAAGTACATCTGCGTTTTGAAAGTGTCTGTTAGGCTCAAGAGTTTGGTCAAGGTACCTAGAACTCCATGGGATTGGAACATCAGTTCTGGTGCAATTAGATTCTCTGCATTTTCATATGTCTACAGAAATAAGATATATGTATAATTGTTGCCCATTTGTTTAACCTACATACCTGAATGGTTTCGCTCTTAAAGCCTTTGCCCACTTACAGCCCTGTCAATTGTATTTTTGGAGGCAAGTTGCTTAAGAAAGTCGTTAATCGCCAACTGCAAAATGTGAGCGACACATTTGATTGATGTGATATCGTTTGTTTTGACCTGTGGCATTAGATCATCAGCATTAGAATCATCATCTTCACTCTCAGCGGCATCAATTTTATTTTGCTTTAGCAATTCTACTTCCTTTGTCATATTGTGGCCATAGTCGGATGTAACTGTGTACAATGGATCCTTATAGATATAGGCAGTGTTCTTCTTGGTCATCTCCATAATAGTAACGGTTTTAAAGCAAATTTTCGAGCTATGTTGAAACTGTGTAAATGCCAATTTGGCCGGACACCAATTTGGTCATTTCTACCTTCAAAACTTCATAAAAACTCCCTTGGCTGTGACCCATTCTTCGCACGAATTTTCAACCTCCCTTTCACTCATTGACACTGAACATGTGTTTTTTTTCAGGTACGCAAATTCTTTATTGAGGGACTCAGCATCGTATAAGTGTGTCCTTATACTCGGCTAGCAAATGTCTTTTCAAGTTTGTGATTTAAATGAAACACTTTCTCGCACAATTTACATTTCGAACTTTTGCCATTGATGGAAAATTCAAACAAATTTCACGTTTACGACCCCAAAACTCCCCCTTTTTACTACGCTAAGTTCAAAGGGGGCGGAGCTTTAAAACACTTGCATCCCTTTAGACGCGAATCTAACCGTTTTTTAACCCTTTCAAAAAGAGAATATCAATTTCGGTCAGAAGTGTGCAACGAATTGGAGGAGCATCTCCGACCCAAAAAGCACTACGAGACGAGTTCATATAGCCATGTCCGACTGTCCGTCCGTCTGCCTCAATCATCACAAACTACTCCTAGACCGTAAGAGCTACAGAGCTAAAATTTTGCACGTAGTCTTCTATATACTGAACAGACTCAGCCGTATGGGATCACTATATCATATCTCCCCATAGAAATGACAATGTTCGTGCCTTCCCAATAACTTTTTTATTTTCTTAGCTATTGTCATACAAATTTGATGGCTTAGGTGTAAATAACTTTGCCAAACTTGATCAAGATCGAATAACTATATGAAATGCGATTATGACCAAGTTTGGGCTTATAATAATCTTAAATTCTGACAATTCTGTTAAAAAATCATGTAACTCTTTTATATAGCTGTTGCAGCTTGAATTTTGGGACGTTTTTTCGTGGAAGCTCGACTTTTAAGATACAAAGTTTACCCGCTTGGATGCCTCTTGGTAAGGAAAGAGTATAAGGGTATACAAACTTTGGCACAGCCCAGTTAGACCCAGCCCTTTGGTTAATAGCGGTTCTAGTAGTGCCCAGTTTGAATGTGACAAAGTCGACCGAAGCTGTTCGCTGCATTCAATAATCGAAACACAACTGAAACGGTTTTAGGCACCGAAGTTCGCCCAATTCGTTTATTATCAAGCAAAATCAGTAAACGTTTGATTCGAATCGGGGAATAAAATTTCTCCTGAGACTTAAGGTGTATTTTTGCGGTAAACTGTTGATAATCAATATTGAATCAATAATTTTGTTTTCTCGAAAAAATGAAATGAGTTTTTGAGTTTAATAATACTTACCTCACACTTATCTTAACAGTTACGGTCTGCTTCAATTGTCTCCAAATTGGATTCTGGGTTTAAATTGAAAATTTGTTGTACAAATGTAGTTACCTACAAGTTATCTTAAGGTCCAAAGTCCCAAGTCCGAGTCCAAATATTACAAACGCTAAAACTATGTCCACACAATTTTGTGGTACATCATTTCAATGGAAATGCATTAACTAACCCGATCGAGTCGACTATATCATAGAGTCCCGACTGGAACGATACGTGAAAGACAGTGACTTCCAACAAAAAAAAAATTATATTAATAATTAATGAAAATTATATTTGTTAGTCAAAAACCGTTGATAAAGGCTATCAAGAGTTTCGGTTACGATTTTTGTTTAGCAGATTGCCTGAATGAATATTCGAATGATGCTTTCTCCTCTTTCCGTTGCACACGTCATCATCGTCATTGACCTGTAAGTAGGTGCAAAAATAAATTTTTATAGGCGATTAACAATATCTGAAAACATATGCGAAACTCAGACATTAAGGAAAGGTGCAGGGAGAAGTGGATTTAGTGGCAAAGCCGACAGCTTAAAGTGAGGCCCATACACAATAGCAGCTGTATAATTGCACTTTGTACCTGCAATTGGAACTGAAGTTAAGTAAGTATTTTCCGTCTCCGACTTTGTTATACCCTGCACCAATTGAAACAGCCTCTCTGCATTTCAAATAGCAAATGTGCAAGTGCATGGTAAGCAAATTGTCGAACGAAACTTATTTGAGAAGTAAATTTTCAAACCATTGAGGAAAAGGAACTTTAAAATCATCATCTTTTCAAGCAATCGAATGTATATATACCTTCATCTCTACTGCAGGGCTTACATTTGAAAGGAGTGAAAGAGAGAATGGAGGCAGAAGCAGAGGCAGACAAAGATCGTTCCGGGTAGACAAGTGTCGACGGCGATTTGCATACAATGAACCCAGATTCAGCCTCGGTTTTGGGAATTTTGTGCGCGTGCGGCTCATCATCATCATCGTCGTCGTCTGGTCCAGCATCAGTCACCACCACCATCTGACCCGACCTGAACCCCGTGTCGGCAGTTGGCAGTTGTGCCTTATCTTAAATTTTAATCACACACTGTCATCATTATGACCTCTAAACGTTATGTGGGGTGTCCGTGTTGTTTCTTGTGTTGCTCTTGCGGATTCTGATTTCTACCTAGTGGCTATAGCTATAGCATTGTTGCTCAATTTTTGTGAAGATTAGTTGAATGAACGCGGTGAACGCATTGGCAAAAGGTTTCATAAAAATCGATATGAAAAAGATATTCGAATTTAAATTAAACCTCGAAAAATTCGGGTATTTTGGAGTAAAATATTCCTTTTGGGTAGCAAATTTCGGCCAGTTTCATAAGTAAAATCAGCAAAATAATAACAGTTTTGATATAAGTACATAAATATGTAGCTTCGCGAATCCCCTTGCCCGATGAAACTACCTTTAAGTGATGTTTCACCGGGGAACAAAGTCATGTTCCTGTACTATAGTTTGAGTAGGTTGATCTGTAGATGTTTTGAATATTTTGAAAACTAAACATTCAGATGTAATGCAAAGGTGTTTGTAAACCTTTTTAATCTACAGCTTCTAAATATATCATGTAGGCCTTAACTTATGTACTTCAGGCATTGTATATGTACGTCGGACTCAGTCAGAACTATAATATTATGCAACTGCTAGAAAGTCTGTTAATGTTCAGGTCACGTCAACAAGTTGTTCTGTTTAAAAGTTCAGTCCAGATTTCAAAAAGATTGAACCGCTATATACATAGCTCAATTCTAATCAGTTTCAGATCAACACTATCGTTATTTTTAAAGCGATTGTCATCGTTTGGTCATTAATGACTGTGCCGAATTTAATCAAGATCGGATCTTGATTACTAAATGACTTAAAATAGCTTCCTTAGAATGAAAATCGTAAGTAAAGTACAATAGCCGAGATGTAAATCTTTCAAAATGCAAATCGACTTGGTTGGGGTTGATCTTTAGTTAGTAAAGGTTTTCCATATCTCATTGCAGAGCCATTGCACCGATTGGACTATTGAAGTTTTCTTTTGTAATTTCTCTAATGTTTTCATTCCGACTACTTACATCGTGCGTGTGCCTCATTGTGGGCAATGTTTAGCATCAAAAGTTGCAAGGGTGAACAAACTTTAGGAGGTCGGGAGTTAGTGTGGCCCTCTGATTTTAATTGATAGGCAATGGTTTCAGCTTAGCACTGATTTTATTATATTTCAATTTAGCTGCTTTGGGAATTTCTACAGAAGATATTCCTCGTACACACGCGTTTGATGTAAAATCAAAGGGATGGAGGCGGAAAAGAGGGGTCGTCTGACAAAGTGGATGGGCTAGAGAAAACTGGCGGTGAAACTAGGTAGAAGCCGTGTGTCAGTGTCGTATGTCAAGTGTCGACTATGGAGTCTGACGTCTGACAACGCAAGTGTCAAGCCATCTGGCTTTTGGGGTTGAGTCTTATGGGTTTGGGGGGAAGATTCTTGTGAACCTAGCTTCGGCTGAGGCTCTGACTCCAGCTCCTGTTTCGTTTTCCTGTCTTGTGTCTTGAATCTTATGTCTGCTGGCCATGGTTACAGGTCACCGCCCATTTGCTGTGGAGGAATGGTTGGGGAGTGGGTAGACAACTGGCTACTGACCATGGCAACGCAAATGGCAATGGCCACGCACACGAGCGCAAATAATCATAATAAAGGACAAGTAAGGAGGCAGGTCCTGGCCATAGGAAAATCTTATTTCACGCTGTAAACCACAAGGGAACGTGCCAAACACCGCAAGCAATAAATGAGACAAGAGATGGCGATGAGCAGAAAAATTGCAGAGAGCAAAAGGAACATTGAGAGATGGAGTGTAAAAGACACACACACACAAAGAGAGAGAGAGAGAGAGAGAGAGAGTGAGAAGCTGACTGAGAGGATGTACAGGACGAAACATGGTGACATTGTAATAATTATGCCAAAGATTATCCTTAGACCCTGACACACGCACACCGACACAGAACGTCACAGTTGAGCGAAAGAGATGGATAGTGGGTGTGTGTGAGAAACAGTAGGTGTGAGGACGGCGACTGTTTTGCCGCAGGATATGAGCTGGGCAGGACAACGCCAATGACTACGACATTGACGACGTTGTGAGCCGCGAGCAAGCGCGTTAAGTAGATGAGCTTCAATTTGTGTGCCTCCTGCTGTCGCTGCCCGTGAGTCTTTCAACGGCGAACGTCCCTGCGTCCTTCTGTCCTGTCAGTCCTTGCCGTTTTCATTGTCGTGGTGGTGGTCGTCCTGTCGGATATCCTGTAACCAGATTTGCTCTATGTGATTAAGTAAGTCATTGAGATGGCCTCGTCTGCGATAAGCCCTTGGCCTGAGCCCGAACCCATCCTTGTTATTGTTGCTGTTGTCACGCTTGTAAATTGTTGTCCTTGCTGATGATGATGATGATGATGACTACGACGAAGAGGATGATGATGATAATAATGGTGATACTGCCTTCGTTGCTTTCACCTCTGCCACCGCTAACCATCGCTGGCACTTTTATCGCCTTTGCATCTTAAAGTCAACAAAACTAATGAAAAAAGGAAGCAAAAAACAAAAAACAACAAAAAAAATAATGGAAATAGATTTTTTGGGAGGTTTCTTTTTTGGGCCACGTTGCCAGGCTAATTAACAAAGCAACGCAAAAAACAACAAGAACAACAACAAAATAACATAAAACGCAGAAACGTTTGGTCAATCACAGTGGTACGAAATATCTGAAAATAAGTAACCAAAATGAACAGATTTTAAAAAATAAATATAGCAAGTATGACTTCTCACCGACTACGGTATACGGTTGAAGCAACTGTTTTAAACTGTTTTAAATTTACAAGTCCAAGTGAATAAAAGATATAAAATATATATACGCCAGATAAGGGGGCGTGGAAAAAATTACAACTTCGTCACTGTACATATATCTAGAGTGTAAATACCAAACTTGGTAACTCCAGCTCTTATAGTCTACGAAGTCTAGATGTTCACACAGACGGACAGATATTGCTAGGTGAATTCATTCGGATGTTGATGCTAGTCAAGTGTATATACACTTTATGGAGTCGGTGAAACATCCTTCTACTTGTTACATACAATACAATATTTTAACAAGATCAATCTGTGGAGTCAGAAAAGATCAAACCGCTGCCCAAGGATAAATCACCTTTCGAAGCCTCAAAGAGATTTGAAGTTCGAATTCGTTGGCTTTGTTACTTCAACGAGTTTTATTAGAAAAGTTGTTTTTTTTTTTTTTGTGGTTTCTATTCTGCTTATCAGAAATTTCTTCCTAAGACTAATTTAATAAGATATAATCTATATCTACATTGTGATGCTTTTACATTACGGTATATTTCTCGGTAAGATTTCATATTTGAGCGACCGTTTCAATACAGATATATTTTATAGTGTTTCGATCCGATCCGGTTTTATAGTTTATCTCCTGAAGGGTCTAGAAAGCTTACTTAGAAGGGTTTAATTCTCATAACTCTCAAATTGATGGCGTGATAAACGACTAGGTTAAAGAGTATTCAACTTGCAAGTGTATAAAAAGTCGTCAATGAGTATGAATTAAAACAAATGGTAAACGTGTATTTAATTCACGTTAAGTGCAACTTTTGATAAAGAATTTGGCCCAAACTTACCACTAAAGAAAAAAATTAAATGCTTTCAAAAAGACCTTATCGTTTGTTAAAGTTTGTGAAAACTTTGATTTGCTGTTGCAGTTCAAATTGCGATTTAACGTCTTCTGCTCCACTGTATTTTGTTGGCCTAAACGAATTTCGCGACATTGTGGGCGTGGTGTGGCTGTAGCTTCTGTCTCTGTGTGTGTGTGTGTGTGTGTGTGTGTGAACTCGTGACAAAAAGATGGACAGCTCCAGTAAACAAATGGCAGACAGGGGTGACAAAGAGATGGCCCAGCGACAGGAGACATGAGACAGTTAGTTAGTTAGTTAGTTGGAGTGTCGGCGGTTATGCCATGACCATAGTTTGCTTATTTGTTTGTTCGGTTTGCTAACCCCCTGTGTTTGCTCTAGATCGCAATCCCAATTGCCTAACCCACCCCCCTCCCACCACACTCTTCAAAACAAAAAGGAGCATACAAAAAATATAATACTGTTGGCGACTTGAGTGACACAGACACGAAACTAAACTGACACTTCAAACGACAGTCGAAAACCCCTGCTCCCCGTGCAGCAAACCCACAAAAAACTGAAAAAGAGAAAGAAAATTCGAAAACATTTTCGTCCGTGTGACAAATGAACAGAAGCACCAGCAGTAGCGACTGAAAATGAAGCGGAAAAACTCATCAAAACCAAGAACAACACAAATACAAATACAAATACAAACCAAACCAAACCAAACCAAAAATGAAATGCAAAGTCAAGTCATCAGGGCAAAAAAAAGACTTTTTTTTCAATATTTGATGTTTGGAAATTGAATTTCCCCATTTCCTGAGCCTAATTAACACCAGGCATCACGTGGAAATGTGACAAAACCCCAGAATGCCAAGCAAACAAATTTTGACAACAAAATTATGAATAATACAAACGAAATATTCCCATGAATGTTGACAATATAATCAGTTGAAAAAAGAAACTCAAAGACGCCAACTTCGTCCGTGGCAAACCTGAAATACTCTTGCCGTCTTTGACCGTATGTTCTTACGGTACTAAAGGTTACTCAGGTTTAAAGTGTACCTATTATTGCCCGCCCATTTCCATATCCGTGAATTGGAACTTGGGAGTATTATGGACAATATTGATAACATTGATAGACTTGGAGTATACTGATTCGATTCAGAAAACGATACCAACTTGTTTTTGAGTTATCTGCAATTCATTATTTATAATGATAGATCTTGCTAAAGAGTATTACCAAGTCGGTTAACCGATTTAGGCCCAAAGATGTGTGCATGTGCATATGTATATTATGCCTTTTGGCATTTTGAACGCTTCGTACAGATCGCTGATCGTTTCCATTTTCCTTATATTGCCACTGCCTTGGCAATTTAATTACATGGTGTCCAAATCTCAGCTGCGGCTGTTGCTGTGGCTGTGGCTGTGGCAGTGGCAATGGCCTTGCCGCTGGCTAAATGAGCAGTAGCCAATGCAGTAGTCAATACGCCTCTATACTCGAAACTTGCACTCTGCCTTCATCTGAAACTCTGTGTCGTTGTTTCCGTTCGGTTAATGTCGTCGTGCTCCGTCGATTAGATGTGGCCAGAAGATAGCAAGGACGTTTATTAGATCCCATTAACTGATTGGTCGGGTATATACACAGCCACATACATGTGTATGTGGATAGTGTTTAAATGCATTCATATACTTTATGCATATGGGCTACAGCTCGCAAACCTATTCAATTAAAACGCAAGTCATAAATCTTATGAAATATTGCATTTTAAATGGTGACAAATAAAATTTTTTTTACTCTTTTGCATTTGGTGTAATTGCCAAAGTCGCAAATGTTTGGCCTAGGCGCACTTTTGTTGCTATCAATATCATTTGACAAAACGTTTAATACAACAAATTAGCGGCCTGTGTGGGGCGCCGTTTATGTCAGCATTAGTTAAACTGAATGTATTTCAAACTGAGTTTAGGCCAATTCGAAAAAAGGCCTATATGAATTACGATTACAATGCAGAGGCATGAGCAATATTTGGGGATCCTAATGTCCTTTTAGAATTAGTATGGAAAAAAGAATTTAACTTCATGTAATGTATGTTTTCTAAGGTCTTATATCCTTTACCTTGAAAAAGGTTACTCAATTTTGAAATGCAAGAAGCACCAAAACTATTGTGGATGAATATTATTCATGAAAACCGTTTGCAAATGGATCAGAGTGAAAATGTATCCTCTATATAATCTAAAGCTTCACTATACACACATATATACACAATGACATTGTATGGATTAGAGAGCTGCATGAATGATAGAAAAATCAATTCGAGTTAACAACATTCAAAACCAAATGAACGAACTGAATGACTTTGAAAATCGACTTCAAGTGAATGAGTGTGCTGACGTAGAACTCAGTCGCACAACATTCAAACGAAACAAAACGAATTAAATGAGTTAGAAAGTAAGATAATGAGTTGCTATGATTCGAATCCCAATTCGGATTTAAGTATTTAGTATTTTATATATATTATTTAGCCTTATTTATATATTTATTATCGGCTCGTGGCAAGTAGGAAATCCTTTCAAATTAGATTTTCCAAGATTTATCCCACAATGTCCAATCCAAAAATGCGCTCTAAAGTTTTTGTCTCTCATTTCATCATTTTTGATCAAATTATTAGTTGTTGTTGCTTTACAACATCCGAGTAAAAATAATACAACTCGAATAATTCGAATGATGCTTTGACACTCAATTCATTGCCTTTGATTATACAGAGTTACGTATTTTCAGAGATTTGACAAGTGCTAGCATTCACACTCATTCATTTCCTTGTGTAGTTGTCACTCAAACATTTGAAATTGATTCGAAAGGAATTAGCTCTCTAATATACATACATCTACATCCTGGTCTTTCTCGGATATGCCCATATGTAGATTAGTCTACAACATTTCTGCGTTTCATTAAAATCAATGAGTGCACGTCTCAGCTTTCCATTGTAAGTAATTTGAAATGAATTATCAGACGGCTACATGCATTTTTATATATGTATATATCGTAATTTTTTATGCTTAATATAATAATACCTTATGGCTAGGGCATTTAATAACTTTACCAGCATGAATGATTTGGTTATTAAGTAATAAAGTAATTACATGTTAATCCCAAGTGTATGCATCATATATAGATATTATATATTTATTGATTACTTGCATACATACATACATATGTATGTATGTATGTATGTATGTGCATGACTTGTTTGTCGGTGTATAACATATTTTACATAATACATACATACATATCCGCAATATTTCATACCTACTCATGTATGTAGGTACATAAATCTGCATCCATCCATATGGCAAATGGGCCAGATTGTTGTTTGACTGCCTGATACTTAAACCTTTTTGTTTGGTATCACTGCACCAGCATAGTTAGTGTATATTTAGTATAAGTACTAAGTACTTGAAGCTAATCTTAGCTACAAATGGTCAACATCAATGTTATATAATTTTGTTCTTTCAAAGTCTGTAAATTTCGTTGCGATCGAGACATGTGAAGAATTCTCTTTTTCGCTCCATTTTTTCTTTTGCAATTTTAGCCAATTTTGATTTTAATTCAATTTATATTTAATCAGAAACTGTTGGCATGGTCAAGGAGTGAGAGCCACGGCAAAAAAAAATGGGTGAAACTGTCCGCATGTTTACTTTAAGTAGGCAAAATGGAAATGTAAAAAAGAAATGATGAAAATAATAAAAAACCAGAAAGCCACGAACATTTTGTCGCCTCGACATTTATATACCCTTGCAAGTAAATGGATAAACTTATGTTAATAAGAATCTGATATATGTATATATCTCCAATTGTGCAGGAGGAGATTACAGTGGCCCAGAAGGACAGCCATGGACATATAACCTCCTCTTGTCGTCGGATAAGCTTCTATGCGTTGCATGCTTGGGGTTAAAATGAAAATACCCTTTTTTTGGGAAAGGGTATAGAAAGAATATGTTCAACAGTGAATAAATTTGATGTGCTTATGCTTAAAAATTCAAATATTTACTGAAACAGCCGCAGCGTAAAATTTGTTATTATTATTGTAAATGGGCAGGGCAAAAAAGGCGAAATGGAAACAAAAAGTTTTCTGTTCCAGCAACTCACGAAACTCAACGAAATAGTACCCTACAAATCGGAGCCACTAGTAGTTACATCTATCAATGGAAATATTTGAATATATTTATTCATTACAAAAACTATTCAATATAGGTGCTGAATTTCGACCAATGACTACCAAGTTCTGAACTACTGAATATAGCTAAGTTATCCTTCGATGGCAAGGGTATTCGGAAAGGAGCATATGCAATTTGTAATACTTATGTTGGGAGTACACAAACAAAAAATGAGGGAGAAAAAGGAGAGAGAAAAATGTAACATGTATAAATATATTGTTGGTTTCAATGCAGTATTGTGTTGTTTATTATTATTACTATTATTATAGTTGTTGTTGTTGTTGTTGTTGTCGTTGTTGTTGTCGACAACATCAACGAGTTGCCATTGTCGCCAGTTCTCGTTAATTCAAATATTTATTTATGGCAATAATGACACAATACACTTTTGCCCATCAACACAGACGATGAGCAGCATAAAAAAATAACCAAGAGAGGGAAAAAAAGTCGCGAATAAAAATGTAACAAATATTGTTGCAACAAAAATGAAAAAAATATATTCATATAAAAATATATTTTATATAATCTACATCCATAAGTACGTACATATGTATGTACTGACTATCTGTGTGTGTGTGTGTGTGTGTTTGTGTGCATATGTATTTGCAGATATATGGTTCAATGATTTTGCCATCAATCAAAGGGCGAAAAAAATAAAATAAAATAAAACTCTTATTCAGGAATTTAAGCAAAGTAGAAAAGAAAATTATCTATATAATGTATAAATAAGCATATATGTATGTATGTATGTACATACATAGGCACATAATGTTACATACATATATATACTCACATATACTTAGTTGTATCGGAAACCTACAACTTATTATAAGTAGAAAGTTGAGGAATTAAAATAATTATTTCCGTTTTTAAATGACTAAATTTGAATTTATCTCTTCGCTGTAATCACTTATTTATTATTCAACTGAGAAAATAGGAACATAAGTAGTACCTACTAACTGTAAGTAATTACAGGGTATACATAATCAATTAGCTGCATATGACAAAACTAATTGCTGGGCAGATTGGCACAGCAACATTGTGTAAACTTTTGGTGAAAAGGTTTGATCAGGTGACAACCCTATTTACTACTCTTGATGGGCATCAACAGACGAGTCCTGTCATATTTGTCTGTTGGATCTTCTAGATCTCGAAGGCTACAAAATTTTGCATACTGTTTCTCTGTAATTTAATTGTTTCGGGAAATTTAAGAGTTAGAGCCAACTAATTTGGTATTTACATATATATCCATTGTATTCTACATATGAATATATGTATTATAGTTATTTACCGATATTTTTGTAAGGCACTGTATGCAAACTGTATTGTTTCATCTTCCTTTAGCCATTTGTTTTCGAGCCAATTGAGTTTTAGTTGCAACTTCTAAAGTCTGGACTTTAGCCTTGGAGGAATGGCTTGAAATGGGGAAAATGGAGACGGAATCAATCAGTCAATCAAAAAGCTTTCTTCTATGCGTTGCACACTTCTGACCAAAATTAATATACCCTTTTTGCAAGGGTATAAAAATATACATACATATAATATAAACAATAACAAAGGTAAGTAAATTATTAAACGATGTGTTTGTCTGTCGATATTTCTGATTTTTCTCAGTTATCTTTGGTGCGATTATTCATCTTGTCCAATAAGTACATACGGATTTGACCCTTAATAGACAGGATTGGGCCAGGAGTTGCCCTTCCCTGCATGGACCACCTCACGGATCATGGGACCAACTCTGTATAACTTTGTTCCGTCGGATTTCTCTCTATGCATGAGCATAGTTAATGTGTGTCTGCATCCGATCAAGTAGGCGGATGACTAGAAGGAAAAACAATTTTAAAACCGAAAAAAAAAACAAACATCATCCAAGTAGGCTGGTTTATGGCCAAAAAGTGTACCTCAAGGCATGCCAGAAAAAAATATTCATTTAAAGTGAAGCAAGGGGCAGAAAAACAGCAGAAAAAGACAAACTAAAATATATATTTTCTAAAATGTTTAACCTTTTCTCAATTTTTCGAAGCGCTTTGGAGCCAGAACCAAAACCGCGGTGGGAGTCCTTTGTTGAAGAAGCTGAGAATATCCTTGAGAAATGTTGGTTCAAACTAGCACACTGTGATGGCGAGACGACTCGGTACGTATTCGGATACATATTCGTACTCGGATTTGTATTCGCCTGGATCGTCTTTGAGATATATAAGCAGTGGGTAAGTGCAAAGAGAGAGAGAGAGAGAGAGCGAGCGAGAGAGACAGAGAGGGATGACAAAAATTTGTTATTTGTTGCAGACAGGGAAGCAAATCAATATAAGGAGGAGTTTCTGGTTCCAGATGAACCGTATGTCCGTAGTGGAACTTGACCAGAACCAGGATGCCGTATCGGCCGGAAATCAACGCACGATTTCGGCGCAGACTTCAGTCTCATTGAAGGAGAAGCACTTTTCAATGTGCGTCCACAACGATGCTCCACAGTCGGAGGAGCAGCTGGACGACACCGAATGGGAGACTTTGCCGGATCCCACAATCAAGCCGACCTATACTAAAATGAAGACAGATTTTGATTTCTTGGCTAAGGCCAAGTCGAGCAACTCCAAGGACGATCAGAACTCGCGTATTCCAGTCATGGTTCGTGAGGCTACTTGCCCCAAAATAAAATTGACCAAGAAGATCAAACGTTTCTATTAAGAATTCACCAGAAGCCATCATCATTATTTTTCTTTTCTTTTGAAATTATGTAATGTTAATTATGTATGGAATTATGTAATTTTCATTTTACTACAAAAAAAATTATTAAATTATTAATTATTAAAATTATTAATCACACTTCAGCAATGTAAAAAATCGTAAAAAAAAAAATTCAAACTGAAACTAACTTAACTAACTTCAGATTTGGGTCGGAAGGGGAGAGAAAGACTATGTCTACGATCGTAGGGAGTTTGATTTACTCCGAGATGACTCGAAAGATGCTCACTTCTAAGGGTTAATATAAACAAAGGCGAAGCTAAGTAAATTATTAATCGATGTGTCTGATTTGTGTACCCTTTGCAAAAAGGGTATATTAATTTTGGTCAGAAGTGTGCAACGCATAGAACGAAGCATTTCCGACCATATTATATATATTCTTGATCAGCATGACAAGACGAGTTCTTATAGCCATGTTCGCCCGTCCGTCTGGATCAACGCAAACTCCTCCTAGACCCTAAGAGCTACAGAGCTGAAATTTTGCATGTAAGCTTGTATATCTCGGATTCAGCCGGATCGGACCACTTTATCATATAGTTCCCATACAAACGCCAAAGTCCTGAACAGTGACTTTTCTCAATAACTTCGTTATTTTCTGAGCTATTGTCTTGAAACTTGAATATTAGTGAGTCTATTATAGTTTTTAACGACTTTTCCAAATTTCATCAAGATCGGGTGACTATATCATATAGCTCCCATAGGATCGATCGGTGGAAAACAGTTACTATGATCAATATCTTCGTTATTTCCTATGATTGTAGGCCATTCTTTAGCAAACATAAGCTTTTTTAGATAAAACGTTCTTCCACATTGATGGCTAATAGGTAAGGAAAGAGTTACCAAAAAATTTGCAAGGGTATACAAACTTTGACGCGGTCGAAGTTTGGTTCTGATTTGCTTGGCTCGTAAATAACTGAATGGAATAATTTTTTTCCGTACTTTATTGGTTATTGTATTCTGATGATGAAGCGTAAAAATTGTCTTCTTAGTTTATTCCGTTTTTTCCACAGGTGCTTTTGACAAAGAAAACTCCGTTTTTTGGTGCGAAAATACTTAAGACGTTTTTTGCTAAACTCTTAAATATTACAGATAGAAGTATGACCTCTTTGAAAAAGTTGTAAACATATCAAAACTAAGATAAACTGCATATCTGCAATTCGTCGACTCAATTTTCGATTTGAAACCAATTGAAAAACTGAATTTTGTATGGAATGGAATTGTGAGTCATTGGCTCTTCAGAACTCAGAGAACCAAGGCCGCCCCCCGATGGAAGTCCACTTCAGTGTTGGGAAAAGCCACCTATGTACGTCGGGGTTCGAAGTCGAGACCAACAGAATTGTAGATTTAGTGGGTCTCCTCTGTTTGAAATCGTGTTCTGGCCAGTGGAATAGTCTCAATATTGCATTTCTTAACAATAAAATCAATACCTAGGATATCTTGTTTGTTTCTTTGTTTATTTTTAACCAATTGTTTACTTATTGTTTATCAATTTTTTAAATTTGGACGTTTTCTACAGCAGCTGATTCCACTTTTACGTTATGATGGATACCTAAATTGACTCTTTTAGTAAACGATTCCGAAATCCATGGATTACTCCGAAATCTTTTAGGCAAAATTCGTGATAATACTTTTGACGATAAGTCCTGTCCAGTTGCAAGTGACAACTTGTATTATTTGAAACGAGAACTCATATTTTCGAATAGGAAATTCGATTACGACTGAGTTCAACTCTATTCAATTTGTAAGCTACACTCTATTGGAGCAGTCCATTCATTCATTCAACTTTAGAGTTCATAGAGTTATATATTTAGAAAAGTATTCATTCAGTGCTCTAGAATGTAAGTACGTTGGTACAATTTTTTCGGTGAACAAAACTTTTCAAACATTTGGGGCATGCAAGACAATCTTGGCCATCAAGGGCAAGGAATTCATGTACTTTGAAATTGCAAGAAGAATTTCATAGAATTCGCTTTTGGCTATAAACCAAGTATAGATTTTGGACACAGTTGAAACATGCATACATATGTATTTAGTCTTGCATTTGTTATGAGCTTGACATTTTACACTTTTGATTCAATTTCAAGCCGATGCAAAAGGTGCATACAATGCAGTTTGCCACATAGTAGTAAAGACATGATGAAGCAGCAAACGGCAACTGTGGCATCATTTTGTCTGTGTTGTGGTTGAAGAAGCATCTCTCAACATCAAAGAGGAGGCAACACACGACTGACATAATCGAGGCAACATCCAACAACCAGCAACCAACTTTGGTCTCTTGGTGCCAGAAGGTGCTGCCTCTGTTGCTGTGGCTGTTTCTGCTGCTGCTGCTGGTTGATGGTTGTTGCTTGCCCCATTGCAATTTCATTTTAAAGGAAAAATTAACGTGAATTATAAAAAATAACTTGAAGAAAACTTAAAAAGAAAAAAAAAAAAACTACTATATATACCAATATGTATGTTTGTATGTATGTATATACATATGTATAGTAAAAGAGAAGAATACAGGAGTGAGCGCATAGTGCAACAGCCACAGCAGCAGCAGCAGCAGGAACAACAACAACAACAACAACTACAACGAATAATTGGTAATCTTGCAGATATAATGATAATCACAACAACAAAAACATCTACCCAGTTCCCCTTTAACGTGCGCTGAATGTCCTCATTGAAGTGAAGGTAAAAATGGCAACAACAGCAGCCGCCAAAGTTGCGACGTGCCTGGTCGTCTCTCTGGGCATTGGTCTTTGGACCTGAGACCTGATAGCCGGGACTTGGATCTGGGCATGGACATGGATCTGTTGGCTGTGGTGTATGTGGATGTCTGTTGGCTGCTAGCTTTGACTCTCCTCGACCGCGCCACTACGTGAGCAGCACACGCGGTGTGATTACCAAACCAAACCGAACCAAAAAAATAAAAATGAAAAAAACCCCAACCGGGTTTGGGTCCAGGCGGTTGCTTGCGGTTACAGCTGAAAGCCAAATGCAACAGAAATATAAAAAATGCACACCAACATACACACACACTCGCACACACTCTTTAACACTACAACAAGTTGTGGTTCAGGCTTAGGGAACTTGAGTCGACTATTTCGTATGCTGTTAACACAAAAATTTTACCGATATGTAAGAAAATGTCCATTTCCTTCTCAGATGTTAATAGAATTGATTGAGTGTGTGTTCCAAAATGTTCTTTCGATTTGTCTTAACTTGTGGCCAAGTAGTTCAAATAGTTAGATCATCTCTATTGTACCCTACCAATGGAAAGTGTATACCCGCAGCAACATCTTTACTTGCACAACAACAACATGCACAACTGTTATGGCAATTGCAACTTTGCTGCGGATAGAAAAAGTGCAATTCAAATACCCCAAGATGCCAAGATGGGAGAGCCAACCCTACTGAAGGCCAAAAAGAGGTGCAGGACAACGAGGAGAAGAAGCAAAGAACGGCCATAACCATAATTTCATATCTTGGATACAAAACCCAGCAGCATATAAACTATATATATGTATGTAAGTATGTATGTACATATGTATGTATGTGCACACATATATATATATAAAAAACCTTCTACCACTTTTGCTGCTGCTGCTGTGGCTGCTGCTCCACCTCTCTGTAATATATGAATGGGTTGGGGGAGTGGCGCGAAATCAAAATAAAACGATGGGCGTTTATCGTTATGCGAACTGAATAACTTCTGGAAGTTTGTTTTCTCTCCTGTTTTCTTCTCTTCGGTATTGAGGATTGCTGTGCCATGGATGTTTAGCTTTTTCTTCGTTTTTTCATCGACATCAGTTGCCTTTTTCTGTTGCTGCTTCCTTTTCTTGTAGCTGCAACTTGAACGCAAAGCCTTATTCTCTCTCAGATCGTTTCTTATTGTCTAAGATTCTTGCCCTAAAAAATTGTTTCCTGTGCCAAAATTGAGGTTTCGCTCAAAGGACACGTTTTTTTCCACTTTTTTCTACTTTCTAAACATTTAATATAACAACGTGTTTATCCACTCCAGTGTGTGTGTGTGTGTGTGTGTCTGTGTGTGTGTACTTTTATCACTACCTTTTTTTCGGGGGCAGTCATCATCAGCTTTTAACGTTTTGCCTAATTAGCTTTTCGGTGCGTGAGCCATTTGACCGGTTCGCAAGTGTTCTTTTGCCTTTTCTTTTTGCTATTGGCTGCCTTCTTTTTACGTTTTTTTGGTTGGCTCGGGGACGGAGGGGCTTGCTACTAATGAATTTTCAATTGTTAGTGCCTCGTTTACGAGGTGTCCCGTGGCGTCGCGCCGTAGTGTGGCGGTATGATGTGGAGTCGCGTCGCGTCACCTCACTTTGTTGCGCAACATTTTCAACAAAATAGGCGAATACTGGGGGGCTTCTGTTTAAATGGCTTGACTAAGTGACTGACTGACCGACCGACTAATCGACTGACTGACACAAAAAAAACTCTAATTACAAATCACAAATGGCCAAAACGCTCTGAAATGGCTCATAAAAATGGCAACCAGTCGAGCGCATTACGCAAAACGTTGCCACAAATGCGACATGCAATATCAAAAAACAGTGAAAAACACAAAAAACGAAGAAAATGCAAATTAAAAGTACAAAAAGAACACTTGAAACGGAACATTAGCGGAAAATTGAAAAGCTCACAAGCATCACAAGTCATCAGTAGTTCCCAGCACCGACATAACGACTCTAACATTGACATTACAGGGAAAACGTTTAATGCATGGAAGCCAAGACGAAGTGCCACATACTCTATAATCACTCGATGGTTAGAGACAACATTTCACTTCACTTCTAAAACTAGAGCCAATGTAAATTATGTGTGTGGAATGCAGGGAATACCCGATTCGTTTTGAATGCGTGCTGGAGGTGCCACAAGAACACTAACCATGAATGCATTTATTGATAGCTCCTTATGTGGCATATTCGTCTTGTTTGGCAGCAATTTTTGCTCACATTGTAGTACATTTATTACGCATACGTCGCGAAACAGAAACAGCAACAACGTGAGCTTCAACGACAGCCATCAAATCAGAAATGGCGCCAGGCCAGACAGGGCCGCCACACGGAGGTGGAAGGGCAGAATAAGTGAGCCCGCACGTGACCGTCATATTGGCGAGCAGCTTTTTGGTCAAGTTGAAATGCAAATTGCAACTTCCGTTAAATTGGTGCAGCTGTTAGCTGTTGTTGTTACTGCGTTTGCCCATTGGACATGGTCTAGAGAGTAGCATGGTGGACGCCTGGCATCTTTCAACCGTTTTTTGTTTACGCCTCCCCTTCCCCAGACCACAGATTTTCATCTCTCATGCAAGCCAATCTCACGTAACTCAGCTACTAGGGTTCAGTTTGTTGCTTTCTTAGGTCTTACTTGGTTGCTTGGTTGATTTATGACTTGCTGAGATTTTTGTTAATGGCTTTCCCTTTGGCCTGCTTTATGCTCTATGGTTTATAGTCAAAGTTACAGCTAATAAATGTCACAGTTTCCAAGTCCTGGATTACCACATATGCACTTCGTCTTCTATCTAGTTCTATGCTTTTGTCCTCTTCCTCCCCCTTTTTACATTTATTTGTTGTTTTCCTTTTTTTCGTTTGTGGTTGGCAAAATTTTCTAATTACAAAACCAACATTTACAATGTAACTCGAGAGGGCAGCAATAACAGCAACAGCAGCAAGAATGATAAGTAAAAGCAGCAGCAGCAGGAAGCGTACTAAATGCAACAAGTTGCATACACAATTAGCACAAGGATACACACACAGACACACACGCAAACACACTCACTCATACATACCCTCACTCACACACCCGGAAAAAGACAGAGAGCAAAACAAAGCCGAAAAGAACAGAATCCTCCTCCTTCTGCTTTTGTAACTGCCTCCTGCTGTTGCTTCTCCTGTTCCTTTCGCCATCTGTGTCTCCATCTCTGTCTCTGTCTCTGGCTCCTTCTCCATCTCCTTCTTTAGTTGCTTCCACTATGGTTCTGCTCTGGTTCTGCTCTTTCAACAACGCAACACAAAAACCCCTTTTGGCCATGGAAGCGTCTGTTTAACTTTCAAGTGCCGTTCATACGATACTCATAAAATTTCCTCCAGGTAATTTTCTGTCATGTGAATACATGTGTTTCCATTCCATGTGTGTGTGTGTGTGTGTGCGTGCCTGTGTGTGTTATTGTTCTAGTGGACTTTCAAAGAGCAGGACACAATAACAGATACCAACTTGTGGTTGCATGTATGTAGACAAAGATAGCATGCAAGTGAGTTTTCTAGATGCACTTTTGGCCACTTAAAGCAATGCTAAAAAGTATTTTCCTTCCATTGCCGTTCTTGTTTTCGTTTTTCATGCTTTCTAACCATTTGCTCTTTGCTAGAGCACAACCCTTGTCTACGTTTATAAAAATAAATCATCTTTCTGATGCCACAATGCAACCTCCAAACCCACATGTTTTCCGAACGTTTAAATCCTTTAAACGCGGACATAATCATTACATTGCCTCTCTTCCTAAGAGTAGATCAAGGTAGGTTGGATTCATTTGGAGAGTTTCTAAAATGTGTTCAAATCTTCTCGATATTTCTCGATTCATAGTTAATCCATAGTTAATCCCCCCTTGCCACGACCATGTTTGCTAATGCTGCGGTTAGTGTGTTGAGAAGGATTTAATGAGCATTGCCTTTTCTCCTGCAAGTATGCAACTAAAATTTTGTCAAACGCACTAAAACATTATTAAGCATAGCCCGAGTTATCCCGGCTCGTAAGTTGGTTGTCCTTCATGCATACGTCTGGCCTTTACCGTCTCTATGTGTGTGTGTGTGTGTGTTTGTGTGAGTGTGTGTGTTTTAAATATTTAATTATATTTAGCTGCCTAAAGTACTTACAGTTTTGCGCTCTTAGTGACAGATACGCATACATAAATGAATGTGTTTATATTGATGTTTGTGTGTGTGTATATGTACATATATGTGTGGGCAACATGACGTATGATTAACTCATTCTCTCTCTCTCTCTCTCTCGTTCTGTCCTTCCCATTTTGCGAGCTTAGGTTCTTTGCCCTGTGGCTTAAATATCATGTTTAATTTTCTTGTGCAAGAATATTTTCTAATATGTTTAAAATAATTTGCAAATTAAAGTCTTGAACTAAATTACACTTTCGTCCAAAGCAATATTTCTTAAGAACAGAGGAATAAATAGAACAAGTAGATAAGCCGTAGTGAAATGAAAAGATTTGTTGATCCATTTTTAATAAGACAACCAAATAATTTTAAAACGTATTTTTACTCCGACTGAAGATCTTTCAATGTGCACTCGACGCGTTTTGCTTTTAGGGGCTTTTTAATTAACCAATCTGCCTGGCCTTGAAAGTATACCAAACTAGGTTAATATATGTTGAAAGAAAAGCCAATGACACGAGGACTTTTTGACTTTGTGTCAATTCGAGAGGTATATAAGATCTATTGATGGCTTTAGAGACCAAAGTCTAGCCTTTCAGCAGGATTCTGAAGAAGATCATTACTATTCTAAACAGCAATTGCTAAACAAGAGGAAATGTTCCCACTTGGTGCATTCGTCCAAAAGAAATATTATATTTAGGATTGTAGTTCGACTTAAAAGTAATCAAAGTTAAGTTCAGAAGGACTTCATTCCATTCATATTTCGGCGAGAGGTCAATGGTTCAACTGTCCAAGGAGATTTCTGGAGGTATAATCTGAAGACCGTCGAGTTTCTTTAATCAAACTCAGTTAAGTGTTTTAAGTTTTAAAATCGCATTGTAAGACCGATTGGAATATGTCTATGAATTTGCATTGAGCCACATCTGAAACACGATTCCACATACCGCGTGTATCTAGAGAGATTTCTACTTCATTTGGGTACTTGCCTCCTTTGCTAATATGAAATTTTCTGGGAGTCCTGCTTTGATTTTCCATCGCAAGTATACTTGCCATATGAGAGTTCAGTGTTCAGGAATCACAATCGCAATGCATTTTTCTTTATGCCATTTTCCATTTTCTTGTCCTGCTGCTGCTGGTGCGGCTCCTGCTGTTGCTGCCATTGTTGTTGTCGGTGGTTTGTTTGTGTGCGAGCACATTTTTCTTTATTTTTCCTCTGTGTCGTTTTGTGCGGCAACTTTTCGTGGCCATAAACACGTACGCGTCCAGCTTTTGTATTTTATCTCTTCCTCCCTCCATCCTACTTCCTCCACTTACTCCGCCCGGCCCACACACATACTCGGAGAAATACAAATATACACAAACACACACACACATACATACATACATACACATGTGTGTATGAATGCAGGGCAGATGGTTGTTGTTGGAAAAACTCAATTTAGCTTTTTGCAACCTTACAACAAAACAACAACAACAACAACAACAAAAAAAGCAAAACACAAAAAAATAAAGAAGAAGCAGGAACGTAGCATAAGAAAAAACGAAGCGAAAAGCGAATTCCATTTTTTCTTTTCAGTTTTTCTTTATTTTTCTTCTTTTTTTTTTAGTTCATGTCATTTTTCCTGAGTTGCTTGTGCGCCAAACGAGAAATATCCACTTGGACTTGTTCATACATACACACATACATACATACCTACATATATATGTATGTATATATACTTTCCCTGACAACAACAACAAGGTGCCTGTCAACGTTGCCCAAAAATCAGTAGAGTACGAGTAGATTCTATGACTCTGACTCTGCCTGTTCCTCTTCCTCTTTTTATCTAGAATAGCCCTCTATTTTGTGTGTGTCCCTATCTGTGTGTGTATGTGTGTTCGTGTGTGTGTTTGTGCGGTACGTGCCTCGCTTGCCGCTTATTAGAAATCAAATCCCATAAAAGCCACACTGAGCCACAGCCGCAGCTACATGTATTTGTGTGTGTGTGAATGTATGTAGGAACTGGGGCCTCAAGAGCTACGAGTCAGCAGTAGGGATAGGAGCATAATGGAAAGGGCAGCATTTAATGGCACAGAAAAACTAAACCAACGAAAAACTTCAACTCTCTATGATGTTGCACGGTGGATTACGGCCACAAGTAAGTAATTAGAGGGACCAAAAGGCCGGACCAACTCTGACTTTGCCGAAATTTGTGCAGTGGAGAAATATTTAATAGTTGCAATCGATTAAAAAATGACAAAGTTATTAAGTTTATGTCACTTTCTTCCATTCGCTGTAAATAAAAGCTACAAACTGATTTGAATCGATGGAAGACTCTATATATCTGTATATTTATGTACCAGTACTTTCCATGTCTAGCAAGCTGAAGATCAAGTCAAGTCAAGTGAATTCGTCTTAGCAAAAGTTAACCTTTAGCAGCAAAAAGTGATTCAATTTCGACCACTGTGGCACATACAAAGGAAAATTCCTGAATAGCTCGCTGTATGTGAAATGGTTTCGCGATGTGAAGGCCAGCAGAAAACAGAATAGTTAGTCAGGTTTAGATATTTGTAGCTTTGACATGAACACAGGAATACACCAACACACAAACACACACAGATTTATACATGCATTGTGACATTTATTCCTTCGGCTTTGCGGATAGTTTATCCTTGTTTTCTAATCGCTGCAGGTGGCAACAACATAAGAAGCAAAACTTCCAACTAATAATTCTAAAACGTTTTGAGTTTCCATGTTCTGTATAAGAAGGATTCCGAGTAAGAAGAGTAAAACAAAATTTGTTAATGATTTTCCCACAAAAGCGCCATGAAGTAGGCAGTAAGTTTTATTTAGATAATAATGTTACTCATACGACATGTCGGTAACAAGCAACTTTGCTCTTGTAATTTCAAATCATAACTAACTAGAAAACAATATGATTCATTAATATAGAAAGTAGGGAAAATAATTTTTAACTTTCAATTTGTGTGGATACTAAAGTTTTATAAAGTTTCGATTTCGGATGATTATCATCATTTATGTATGTATGTATGTACATACATATGTACATATGTATGTGTGAAATCTCAAACAATTAAAGTCGAAAAGATAATAAAGAAGAAGATTTGCCGATTAGTATTTTGCAAGAACATTTTCTAGATTTTCGTTTTGTAGATGAGATGAGATTCAGTTGGATTTTTATTTATTTTTTTGGATAGTGAGCTTAGGGGATGGGGGAAATATGGACATTGCTGACATTGCGGACTGTTGCCACTTAAAAGCGAAACCGACACGAAAAGAGTCACAAAGACAGACAGATAGACGGACAGAAGGACGGAGGATTGAATGGATGGACGGACATACGAACGAACGGATAGATAGACAGACAGACAATCACACTCAGCAAGTGTGCCATCTCCTCCAGCTCCATTTGACTGCAGCTCTATAGCTTTTTCCTCCACCCAGCTCTATCGACCTCTTCCGGCTGTCCAAACGGCCTCTGTTTGTGTGTTTGTGTGCTGTGTGTGTGTGTGTGTGTGTCTGAATCCCACAAATCCCCCAGAGAGCCCAAAGAGGCACGGAATGGTAACGGCTGATGGGCTCGGGGACTTGTTGGGGGAATGGTAAATGGGAGTTGGAGGCAAACGAGACAACAGTTGCCATGGCCATTGCTGTGGCTCTGTCTTTCTGCCTCTCTCTCTATCTCTGACTCTGGCTATGCCCAGAACCTGATATTTTGTCATTTGTGTCACGTTCGCCATTCATGATGATTTCGTTCGTGCCTCACTCTTGCCATCTCCCTCTTAACATTCAGCTTCTCCGTTCAGAGTTTGTGGTGCGCCATTTTGCCGTTTTTATTTATGGAATGCAGCTACTCTTCTGACCCCCTCAGCCCCCTCCACACCGCCGCACACACACAGACTCTTTCTAGTCTGCCTTTTTGTCCTGTCTCTCCTATAGCCCGTGTACGTGTGTTATCCTTTCCATTTCGAGCATTTCTCTGCCTGCCACAATAATTCCCACGTACTCCAAACAGATCCCAAACTCCAGTTTATTCCACACCCCGCACACCCCCCTTCCCGAATCCCCCTCCGGCCATCACCACACATCTCTTTCGCCTTGTCACTCCATATCTCTCCTTTGTAGATGTATCCACTTTCAGCATTTTTCGTATGGGCATAAATAAGTTTCAAGCATCTTTCTTACTGTCGCCTCTTCGGCCATAAGGAAAATGGGACCAAAGAAACTAGTAAACAGGAAAATATTTATGAAACCGTACACCATAGACCATCCACAGCTATAAAAATATCAAAGAAATATATAGCAAAATATCATTGCCACTATCTGATTTGAAAATTTATTTGTACATCCATTGTGGTACTTGTTCTTAAGCTCTGTCTACAGGAGTTAAAGTACATCATCCATTAATCTACATCGTTAGTCATTTTAAGTTGTTAATCAGAACTGGAGATTCGTATGATATTGGATAACCTCTAACTTTATGCATTTCTAAAGCCAATTATCTATCTGATTGTATCAGATTGTCATTGCTAAGAAAGAGGTTTGAAGTATATGAGTACTCCATTTGAGTACTTCATTTGATTTGAAGTACATGAGATATAGAAAACGATGCATGAAGTGATCAGTGTCTTAAAACCACATTATGGTAAATGGGAGTTGGATCGGATCGTCAAGATTGCATAAATAGAACAGAAATTATAGTCAAGGCCTTTGACAGCTTGACAGCAAAGTAAGCAAACAATATTTTTTGATAATAACAGTCTATATACTAGAGTCAGACGGATCAGACTGCTATATCATACAGCTCCATACATAAGTTAAAAGTCTTGACCAATCTTACAGAAAGCATTGTTTTATGAAAGGAGAAATGCTTCCAGTAAGAGTATCCTGAAAAATCTCAACCCCCTTCCTATATCGAAATTGAAAATATTTAACTTTTCGACAATCGCTTTTAAAATGAGGACAGTAATAGAAGAAAACTTAGTCCTTGATCGATTCCTTCTAAACCCTTTGTCCAATTGTGTTAAAATATGACATCAATGAACATTGAACAATAATTCTGTGAGGAACTTGGGAGATATTGATCTAAGTACCTTATATATATCCGATATATGTACAATATCTTCAGTATATAGACTTCTACTTCCATAATTATCAGCACTGTCTTTTAAACTGCATGGGGGAGATGGCTTCGATTGAGACGGGCGGGACATCTACATTAAGTGGTCTTCTTCTTTGGCTCTTTGACAAGGGCATAAAATATATTAGTCCCTCTTTGGTATTATAGGTACCAAGTAAAACAAAATTCGTTTAACTTTTTTACATGGTAACACCCTTGGACGTCCTGGATATAATGCTTCTTAAAAGGGCTTATAATGAGTAAGTTCGAGCGTAATTCTATTTCTATTCCTCGGGCGTTAGGGACATTTTCAAGCGCCAATAAAAGTTGGTGGGATCGGGAAAGATTCTGCCTGGTACCAACATTTGGGAGTATTTGGTATAGGTAAAATTCCACCGTACGTGTGCATGGTATACTTTGGTATTAGTTAGGATAGATAGATAGATGGAAAGCTCAAGTTATTGATGTTAACTTTTGTTTTCCGCATCTCTCAATGCCTAATATCTTGGAACCAATGGAGCAGTTTTTCCTTTTCCTACTTCCCTGCTAGGATTTGTGTTCTTTAAGCCGCATAATCAGGCCAAAAATGAAAATGGGAAAACAAATATTGCGAGAAGCTAAAATATTGTGGCTTAGCGCCCTCCATTTCACATAATTTCTGTTTTATTTTTTCATTTTATAAATGTATATGTACGTGAGATATATATTTACATATGTATGTATGTACATATGTATGCAGATTGTACATATGTATGTGTGTATTCGTATATAGCATCGTGTACACCGTGATGTTGTGCTGATGTTGTTGTTGTCGTTTCAACTTTGTGTGCCTGGCCACAAAAAATAATGTAAAAAGTTTAATATGCATAAAGTTTCATTGGGTTTTTCGGGCATCGCTTGGGACTTGCAGCCAGGATAAGGACCAAACCGGACCGAAACATGTTTTTCACTTTTGCGCTAAACCAGAAAAAAGACCAAAAGCCAAAATAAAAACGAAACGAAAAAAGGATAAAATGAGAAAAGAAAAAATACAACAAAAACAACAATAGAGTGCTGCAAAGCAGCAACATCACCAACATCACCAACAACACTAACAACAATAACAAAAGGTGTTACAGACACATAAATGTGGCAAAGATTTATGTTTGGTTTGCCAACTGTCTGCTTGTTAGCCTAAAAGTTCCACGCCAAAAGTAAATAACTGAAATATTTTGTCAAAAATATTTTCCCCATCGAAACTCTGATTCTTTTTACAATGTTTTTGTTCATTTATTTTCATTTTTTCATTTATTTTATTTAGTTTTTTGTTTGAGTGGTTTTGTTTCACAATTTTTGGTTGCGCACTGCCGGCACTTGAGAATTTTTCTAAACCAGACAAAAACAGAGATTGAACCAGAGGAAAAGCGACAGACGGAAAAACAAACCAAGTCAAGAAAAAGTCCATTTCTGATGCTCTTTAAATATAGATAAGAATTTCCCAAAAAGCACATCGAACTACTTATTTCATTTGAGAAAATAATATTCTACTCTCGAAACGATTTGGCTTGTGAATAAATTTGTTACAGATATCCATAAATGTTATCCAAAGTTCTTTGAAATTTCTGGAAGTCTCTCTATATTCCTACTCTATCCGTATATCCACTACATGGATTCGGTCTTTCTTTGATGAAGGCATAGCGATTCTTTCATCCAGGTAAGAATGGTTAAGGGGAGACTTGTACGTGTCTACTCAAACTTTAGTAATAGATTATTCAACTTTTTCCATTTCTATTTTATTATTATTTCTAAGGAATAAGTACAAATTGTTTGGTTTTCACGGATCTTAGTAGAAACAATTAGTTTTTATAGTATATCTTTCACAAAAAAAGGGGCCATTCAGAATCAAGTGATGCATAAATAAATGTTTTAAGTATTTATATTTGTATGAAAGTTGATCTTGTAAAAAATTGTTAAATTTATAATCAAATACAAAGTTTTGATACTTCGATTAATAATTGGTCCATGATAGAAGGGATCATATTCATCTAGTTTTGTTTAGATCTGTTGACTAAATCTCATGTCTTCCATATGAAGAAGCGAAAAAAACAGTTCTTATGAGAATAATTTTTGAGAAGGATAGCAACTTGATGTACTAGTGTAATAGAAAGATAGAGAAACTGATTACTTCGCAATATATAAGGATATGATATGATTTAGAATTGCCAGCTTTATTCCCAGACAATTCCGAATCTCCAAACAGGTAATAGGCCTTATCTTCAAGTCTAGCCTTAGTCGTTAGTTAAATGGGCTGAAATCAGTACAAATTATGGAGTGTGTCCTATTACATAGCGACGTAGTATCGAATGCACATCGCTGCTTATACCCTTGCAAAAAGGGTATATTCAAATTTACTTCTATATAGCTTGGCTCCCATACAAACGGCAAGTCACTAACAATAACTTTTCTCCATAACCATTATCTTTTTTGATCTATTATCACTAAATTTATTGGTATTATTGGTATTATACCTATAGACGACTGTGCCACAGATGAGCAAGTTTAGGGGACTATATCATACAGCATAACATTTGACTTTGATTTAGATAAAACGTTTGACCATATTAGCGGCTATTGGTAAGGAAAGAGTAAGCCCCGGTCTCTGGTTTTAATAACAGATTGACATACTTTTTTTTTCAGTATCCTTCAAAAACACTCGTCAACTGTTTTCTGAGTCCTTTTTTGATGTTTTCCACTATTTACCTGAACCTAATTCACACTTATACACAAAGAAATTGAATTATGTTTAAGGCAATGTAACTTGAACAAACTGAGACTGAGTTTACATAAATATTTACCTCAACAACAGTATGGGACTGGAAATAAGGTTAAGAATAGGTTGATTACAAAAGGTCAATGATCCCTAATCGCAATGGTTTGTTTTCTTAACAGTATAAAGTCAGTTCCCACAGGAACAAAACAACAAATTGTTTATCGGATTCGCATTATAGTATATATATTTAGGTAGGATAAAAGAGTATATTTCATATCTTTAGTTTTATAGACTAACTAAATTGGCCTTTAAGAATTTGTATGGCTTATTGTTCTAGGGTTCTAATTCGATTCAAAGGGACTTTTAATGTGTTTTTTTACAGGTATTATTCAAAAATCTTTTGAAATTTTTGAAAGTTGCTAAACTGTTGATTGTCTTTATAAACATTTAATAAATAATTGCATTCGTAGAGCGTTTTTAGAACTCACCTGAATGAATGAATGAATGAGGATTCCAACATTTGCGACAGAATCTCATATTTTGACTTGAGTTTTAAGGGTTTGGGCCCAAATGGAGCACTAATGAGGCGAGCTTTGGTATAAGAGCTTAAGAATCAATAAATTGTTGGGTAATGCAAATCGAGGACATCAGAATAAAGAGATCAAGGTTTGTATTTAGTGGAAAGTTAAAAATGCTTTAAAGCTGAGAGATTGTTGGGGTCCGAATGTTTAATTGTTGGCCTGCAATCAGGCTTTGTCTCGTTAGCAACAAATCACGTAAACATGGTCAAAATTTATGCCCAATAACAGGCACAGTTTAATTTCACAAAAGTCATTTTGCATGGTTTGCAAACCAAAAGATACAAAGATACCGATTTACTAGCAGAAGATACAAATGTATCTGCATGCAACACACAAGCATACACACATACATATGTTTAAACACACAAACACACTCGAATACAATGCATTCATATATTATATAGCAGGTCGTTGTTCCCTTCAGATAAGACAGCAAAACTGAAACTCGCAAAGACATTTTGTTAGGGACATAAATAACACAGTTATACACTCAAGTGAGTGTGCGAGTGTGCTTGTGTGTGTCAAGAATATCCTTTAGCCTTAGCAACTAGCAGCAGGAAAATTTTGGAATTTCGAATTTGTTGATGCAACTCAAATAAATGTGAGGAGGTCAAATTTAACATCAGCATGTAAAAGTGAGATGGCAAGCAAAGGGAAACAGCAAAATAAAATCTAAAACCGAAAACAAAAAAACATAGATATGAACACACATACATACATACATACATATGTATGTATGTCTATGGAGAAACAACTTTAAGCAAACCTCACAAATCTTGTTATAGAGAGGAACCCTCGGGTGGCGGCAAAAGGGTGTAAGGCGGAAGATACATGCATGTCACAGAGAGAAACTTTGGAGAATGAATGACGTTACGTGAAGTTGACAACATGTCAAAAATGAGAAAAGATACCGTAAATGAACAAATGGAACAAACGAACGGGCAGGGAGACCGGAATGGAACTTAGTAGTAGGGATTGTTGCGGTTGTGGTTGAATTTCGTCTGTCTCCACGGCCGGCCCTCCCTCTCTCAGCGGACGGGGCGGCGAGGTAAAAGTTACCTACGGCGACAGGGGCAACAACTTGGCAAAACAAGTGACATTTATGTTGCCAAAACAAACAACAAAACCGCTGAGTTTCGTATGGATGGGGGGGGGGGAGTGTGTGAACGGGCTGGGGGCAAGGATGTGTGTGGGGCTTGGCGTACATTTGGGGTGGCAAGGGGCAATGTCGTAATGTATGTGGCAGAAGTTTCTCTCTTGTCTGGGTAAATCAGAAATCGCAAATATTAGAATAAAATGCAACAAGAGCAAAATGGAGGCAAACAACAACAGCAGGAAAAGCAGCAGCATGACAGAGATAGAGATAGTGAGGGAGAGGATAGAGACAGCCATAAGCTTGGGCGAGAAAAGACCTGTGTACAGTTGTTTCTCCTGTCATTGTTCTTGTTGTTGTCATTGCTGTTGTTGTTGTTGCTGTTATGTCGCATGCAGCCCTGCAACGTCAACACACACACACACACACACAATTGGATACCAAAACATCAAGAGGGCAAGTTAAATAAAAGGAAGAGATCACAGGAGCTTGAACTTCTTTTCGTAACACTCATCCGAAACAAATTCTGAAATTAACACACGGAAGTTTGAAACCATTCGATTTGAGACAAGCGAATATTCAAACCAGAGGGCCGGGGCTAACTTCGACCGCGTCAAAGTTTGTATACCCTTGCAACTTTTTTGGTAACTCTTTCCTTACCTATTAGCCATCAATGTGGAAGAACGTTTTATCTAAAGAGGCTTATGTTTGCGAAAGAATGGCCTACAATCATAGGAAATAACGAAGATATTGATCATAGTAACTGTTTTCCACCGATCGATCCTATGGGAGCTATATGATATAGTCACCCGATCTTGATGAAATTTGGAAAAGTCGTTAAAAACTATAATAGACTCACTAATATTCATGTTTCAAGACAATAGCTCAGAAAATAACGAAGTTATTGAGAAAAGTCACTGTTCGTGACTTTGGGGTTTATATGGGAGCTATATGATATACTGGTCCGATCCGGCTGAATCCGAGATATACAAGCTTACATGCAAAATTTCAGCTCTGTAGCTCTTACGGTCTAGGAGAAGTTTGCGTTGATCCAGACGGACGGGCGAACATGGCTATAAGAACTCGTCTTGTCATGCTGATCAAGAATATATATAATATGGTCGGAAATGCTTCGTTCTATGCGTTGCACACTTCTGACCAAAATTAATATACCCTTTTTGCAAAGGGTACACAAATCAGACACATCGATTAATAATTTACTTAGCTTCGCCTTTGTTTATATTGACCCTTAGAAGTGAGCATCTTTCGAGTCATCTCGGAGTAAATCAAACTCCCTACGATCGTAGACATAGTCTTTCTCTCCCCTTCCGACCCAAATCTGAAGTTAGTTAAGTTAGTTTCAGTTTGAATTTTTTTTTACGATTTTTTTACATTGCTCAAGTGTGATTAATAATTTTAATAATTAATAATTTAATAATTTTTTTTGTAGTAAAATGAAAATTACATAATTCCATACATAATTAACATTACATAATTTCAAAAGAAAAGAAAAATAATGATGATGATGGCTTCTGGTGAATTCTTAATAGAAACGTTTGATCTTCTTGGTCAATTTTATTTTGGGGCAAGTAGCCTCACGAACCATGACTGGAATACGCGAGTTCTGATCGTCCTTGGAGTTGCTCGACTTGGCCTTAGCCAAGAAATCAAAATCTGTCTTCATTTTAGTATAGGTCGGCTTGATTGTGGGATCCAACAAAGTCTCCCATTCGGTGTCGTCCAGCTGCTCCTCCGACTGTGGAGCATCGTTGTGGACGCACATTGAAAAGTGCTTCTCCTTCAATGAGACTGAAGTCTGCGCCGAAATCGTGCGTTGATTTCCGGCCGATACGGCATCCTGGTTCTGGTCAAGTTCCACTACGGACATACGGTTCATCTGGAACCAGAAACTCCTCCTTATATTGATTTGCTTCCCTGTCTGCAACAAATAACAAATTTTTGTCATCCCTCTCTGTCTCTCTCGCTCGCTCTCTCTCTCTCTCTCTCTTTGCACTTACCCACTGCTTATATATCTCAAAGACGATCCAGGCGAATACAAATCCGAGTACGAATATGTATCCGAATACGTACCGAGTCGTCTCGCCATCACAGTGTGCTAGTTTGAACCAACATTTCTCAAGGATATTCTCAGCTTCTTCAACAAAGGACTCCCACCGCGGTTTTGTTTCTGGCTCCACAGCGCTTCGAAAAATTGAGAAAAGGTTAAACATTTTAGAAAATATATATTTTAGTTTGTCTTTTTCTGCTGTTTTTCTGCCCCTTGCTTCAGTTTGAATGAATATTTTTTTTCTGGCATGCCTTGAGGTACACTTTTTGGTCATAAACCAGCCTACTTGGATGATGTTAGGTTTTTTTTCGGTTTTAAAATTGTTTTTCCCTCTAGTCATCCGCCTACTTGAAATCCGACGGAACAAAGTTATACAGAGTTGGTCCCATGATCCATGAGGTGGTCCATGCAGGGAAGGGCAACTCCTGGCCCAATCCTGTCTATTAAGGGTTGAATCCGTATGTACTTATTGGACAAGATGAATAGTCGCACCTAAGATAACTGAGAAAAATCAGAAATATCGACAGACAAACACATCGTTTAATAATTTACTTACCTTTGTTTTTGTTTATATTATATGTATATTTTTATACCCTTGCAAAAAAGGGTATATTAATTTTGGTCAGAAGTGTGCAACGCATAGAAGGAAGCAGTATAAAGTATGATGATCAGCATGACGAGGCGAGTTCATATAGCCTTGTCCGTCCGTCCGACCGTCTGTCCGTCCGTCTGGATCAACGCAAACTTCAAAGTTTCGTAATATCAAAGGAAGTGATGAAAAAAGGATTTGCCTAATTGCTTATTTTATTTAATTGGTCGATAGCTTGGAAAACAGAAAAGTAATTTTAGCTTGATAAATCTCTTATCTTAACATTAACAGATAACAGATACAGTAGAATCCGGTTATAACTAAGCTATATCCGGAAGACGTACTGACCGGAGGCCCCAAACCCTAAGTTGGTATTGGGACCAACCAATCACTCATCGAACTTTAGTCGCTATAACCGGACGGTCGCCATAACCGGATTCTACTGTATATATTATCAAATTGCAGTTAACCTTTTCTGTGTTTTCGTGGTAATGGATCAAGCCTAATCTAGAAATGCTTTGAACCATAAAAGTACAAGTATTTTCTGATGGAACGATTTCAAGACTCTGACACTTGAAGACTTGGGTGGAGAGGAAACAATTCCAGACCAATGAAACTGGAGATTCGGTCAGAGACATTACATATGTGTGTGTATGTGTGTTTGTATGTATGTGTATAACAGATATTTAGTATTGGCCGTTGCCAAAAACCAAGGTGAGACAGTATTTTATTGTGGGTAACACCTTTTGGAAGGATTATTTGAGATCATGGATCAGTATTTTGGTATTGACTTGTCCACCCCATCTGTTGGTTACCACTTTTCTTCATCCAAATCGACCCTTTGCCATCCTATTTGGCATTTGGTTTATGAAAAGTATTTTTCCGCAACAAACAAGCAAAAGTGACACAAAACAGCAGCTTTTCCTTGTTGCATGCACCGTGCACACACACACACACGCAAGGAATGAGAAAGAGAGAGAGAGAGAGAGCCAGTGAGAGAGGTATGGGGGGCTTGGGGCAATGCAAGGCGTGGCACATAGCGACCGCCCACATGGTTTTTAGCTTGGCTTTGATTTGGTTTTTCGTTTTTAGAGAGATTCTTGTTGCTCGCTTTGCTGAGCGGCGGGAGAGTGGGTGGCATGGCGTAATTGTGGGAGGGACGGGAGTGATGGGAGGTAGGGGAAGGAGCAAGCGCGTGTGTTTGCATATCTGAGCACTGCGATCGGCCAAGTGTCGTGCTCGCTCTCATCTACATCCTGAGCTTTATTTTTTGCTTTCTTTTTTTTTGTTTTGTTTGGTGAGGGTCTTTTTTTTTCATTTTGCATTCTGTTTTCTTGTTGTGCCCCCTCTGCCCCTGCCCCCAGACCCATTCAGTTTCTTGTGGACTCCCCTTGACATGGCGACGTCCGTTTTGCTGTTTGTTCAGTTCGTGACTGGCTGCGTTTTGGTAAGAGTGTGGCAAGGGAATGGATAAGAGAGACGATTGCGGGTAGGATTTCTGTATGGTTGCGGAGGCGGCGCCAGCACTTGACTCCCAAACAGGGCCACATCCTTTGTTTGTCGTCGCCGTCGTCGTCGTCGTCGTTGTCGCTGTCGCTGTCGTGCCAAAAGTTTATGGCGCGTCGCGAACCTCGTCGCGCTTTTGTTGTTGCTGGCCATCGACCCAACCCCACCCCCCAGCCCCTTACGACCAACCAACCGACTGGATAGAGAGGGGGGTGTGGCATGTACGGGCTCTACGGGCTGCCTCCTTATCATGGCTTGGCCAACATTTTCTTGCTACTTGTTTGTTTGCTCATGCGATTTTTGATAACTGACATTTGTTGGCGTTCGCTTCTGTGTTGAACGAACGACTCTGGTAACTGGGAACTGGTAACTGGGGGCCACTGCCGTCGCTCATCGAAGGGAAAGGTAATTTCTCTTTGGTAAAAAAAAACAAAGCCAAAGATGATTTGGCATGCAGATATGATGGGGCAAAGAAATGGAGCAGCTGTGTGTAGATGAATCAAAATTTGTTCCGTGCTGGTGCAAACAATTTTTCTTTTTCGTTTTTGTCGTTTTTGTTGTTGTTTTTTGTTTTCTTTTTGTTTTCTTTTTGTTTTTATGCCAAATAGCCAAAAGAAACTTTGTCTAGGCTCCACCCTTGTTTGTGTTTAAAGTTTGTACAAATATTTTCACACAAATACATTTAGCAAGCAATTTTCGAACAAATAATACTAATATGTACACCATTAATTCTTAAGAGCCTCACTTAAGCTAATATTTAAGCGAATCGGAACGCACGATTAATACTCTAATTCCAACCAAAGTCTAAAATTATCTACACTAACTAATTTCTGTCTAACTGAGAGATCAGATGAATAGCAATTTTCCTTATTGGTAAACTATTTATTTAAACTTTGTTTGATGGAGAAAATACACAAAAGTCATTTGTGATTAAAAATTCATGTTAAATAAGTAAAAATAAATCAATTTAAAGGCAACAATTACTACATAAGAGAAAAATACTCTCAACTAACATCAATTTCTATACACTGCTGGTCACAAATTTAGAACATTTCGAGTTTTTCATCTGTTATTCTGATTTTCTCGAATCCCAAGCATCTTAAGAGAACAAAATATGTTTCTCATTTGTTGGTTATTGTATCAAGATCAATTTTATAATCCCAACATTCGCCCTTTTTCTGCCAGGTGCACTTTAACCCGAAATGACCCCATTTAGCCTGGTCAGTTACATTTGTATGGCTTTTATTTTACATACAAGTAATTATCGACCCAGTTAAGCTGAACTAAACTAAACCAAATCCCAGAAATTATAATCCACAAGTAAACAGTTAATAAAGGATGTTAATAGGTTACAAAGTTCTCACTTGGATAAGTTTTTATAATATTTGTTTTGTTTAACTTATTTTTTATTGATAAATCCAAAAGTCTGTTTACTACCAAGATCGAGGGCATTCCGAAGAATATTTCGATATATACATATGTCTATATACATATGTACATATGTGTTTGTGTCAGTGTTTCAGTTGCCTTTATAAGACAAACATTTGGCAGATGAAATAATCCAAATGAAAAAATCCTGGCCCAAATGCTGTAATTGCTGTTTGTAGGTTGTTGGGCCAATTATTTGTACAAATACTTTGGCAAGCATGTAAATTCATAGATACTTATACACACATACATATGTACATATGTATGTACATATGCATGTGTGAGTATGCATAATTATGCTAGTTAAACGTAACACGGAGAAACTCTTGCAATTGCACAAAAAAGCACGTGTCAAAGTAATACGCCAGCCGCTTGCTTTCCGTTTTCCTTACACTTTGCATCCTTGTTTTAATGGAAGACAGTGACAAGTGAAACATCAGACAAATGAACGCAGGCGGGACCTAACACACACACATACACACGCATCCACAAAGATTGTGGCAGGGGCAGACGAGTGAGTGAGAGAAAGAGAGGGACTGAGCCAGGACAACCAAGCACTTCACAGCTTAACACCCTAATGTGCAATATTTTTGACTCCCACACAACAACAACAGCAACAACAACAACAGCGAGTACAAATACAAATTCAAATATAAAAACGGAGCGTCTGCCACGTCCATCCGAGACCATTCCTCGCCAATTCAGTTCAGTCCGCACCCCATCCCGCGGGAGCTGTCGAAGCATCTTCTGGTTATTCTGGCGCAGAGAGAAAGTCATATATATATGTATATGTGTATGTAGAGGGCGCCACCCCTCACGGCAGCAACAACAACAACAATGTGAATAACAGTAAAAGCAAAGCATAGAAGTAGAAGAAGAACACAGTAAGGCAAAAAACCAAAAAAACATCAGAAAAAAAAAAGCGACTCTCTCTCTCTCTCTCTCCCTCTATGTTTTCCTCTTGACAGTGGGCTTCCCCTCATTTTTTTTTTTTTTTTATTGCGCTTGATCTTTGGCTTATTACCATGTCACGTCGAATGCGAAATGCGAACGCTGCCGGAATACAAAATGCACACAACGCAGGTTTCGGTTTTTCTTACTTTTATTTGGTGCTTGGTGTTGTTTTTTTTGGCCTCCTTGCTCGAATGCGTTAAAACGCCAAAGGGGCGTTGAAAATGGTTGTTGCAGCAACAATTGTTGGTGGTACGTCGTCGGACCGACGGACAAGTCGTTGCGCAAAAGTTTGCGCCGAACTTTTTTCTGTGTTTTGGGCGACGACCAACAGTTGACAGTCCGAAAAGCATTTGACATTTTACCTTGGCTCACACACAGACACAGATACAAACACACGCACACGAACACATAGACACACAGACACATAGACAGCCGCACAGAGTGAGAGAGAGTGTGACTGTAACAAAACAAGAGCAAAAGCGCACGCAAATGTCACTTTTGAAAAATGCCATTGGTTCCGAAGCAAACAAAAAAAAAAAAAAAGAAAAAATACACACACACAGACAGAAACACACACACATACACACTCAATCCTTAAATTTTTTTGCACTCTGCGCATCTCTATCTCTCTCCCGAATAGCTTGAAAACCAGTTGCTTAGCAACGCCCCCTCTAACCGCAGAAAGGCAACAAAAAAAACCAAAAAAAAAGCAACAAAAACCAAACGGAGAGGAGAAAAAAACGCTGACAGCGACGCCAAGTGTCGCAGCGACAAATGTCAAACTCAACTCAGACTGAACTCCATTGCTATTTTAGCCAGCAGAAGGCAGCAGCCAGAGGTCTAGCTAGTTATCTCGCTCTCTCCCATGCCGACGAACCGAGCTCTGTGTGCAGGGGAAATAACTGTTTGCCATTGAGCGCGAGTGCGTGAGCCTGTGTGTGTGCGTGCCCATCGGTGTGAGAGTGCACGTGTATGTGTATGAGTGTGCGCGCATGCGATTCGACCCTCGTTTTCGTTGTGCTGCAGCAGCAGTGGCAGCAACATCACAGGTACACTGGGCACATTGGAACTCAGTTTGTGTGTTGGCTGTCTCGCACTCGCACGCCTTCGCGCCATTCGTTGTCGTTCGTTACCACTATCGTTCGCTGCCGACGAGCCAGCCAGTATTCAGTCGTCGTCGTTCCGTATAGCCGTCGCCGTTCAGTTTTTGTTTGACGTTCGCGTGAAGCGGCTCGACATAATCACTGAGGAGAGTTCATATCGCTCGCTCGTTCGACGACGTAACATTGTTGTTTACCGTTAGACATTCGTCTCAGCAGTCAGCTGTTTTTGGGCCAAGCAAGCAATCTACCATTTCGATATATTCGTGGTCACCGTCGCGTTTCGCGATTTCGCCATATAACACAAATATATTTTGTCTTCTCGAAAATCCCCCCGCTTTCCGATCCTAAGCCCCCCTTGCAAAAAAAGAAAAGGAAAGAAAAGTTCATTTTTTTGTCAGTGAGTGAGAAGAAGAAGAAGAGCAAGAGTGTTGAGTGCCACAAATAGAAAAATTTGCAAGAATAAAAAAATTCAAAGAAAATATTGAAAAAGAAAGCAATCAAAAAAAAAAAAAAAAAAGAATAAAATCTGGTTCAACAAATAAATATATAGAAATATATATATATATTTACACATATATACAACACAATGCAAAAAGTAAAGTAAAGAAGGGAAAACACACAAAAAAAAAAGTATCAGTATCAGCTGCCGCGTGTTTTGCCGCCGGCCTGTCAACAGACGAAAGCCCCCTACACGTGCTATATCTACCGTTACCGTCTCCTCCTGCACCTCTTCATCCTTGGCGGCAGCATCTCAGCGTTGTTCGGTGCCAGCTTTGAGTGTATGCGTGTTTGTGTGTGTGGGAGCCCAGCCTTCTGAATCCTCGCATACCGGCATCCAGGGCTCGCAAAACTCAGAAAATACACCCACCCACTTACCACACACCCGTACCCGCACCCACACCCACACCCACACACCACACAGAACTCCCTCCTACCCCCGGCCTAAAAATATTCGACAACAAAATTCTCACCGAGGCATCCAAAGCGCCCCTCAGGGCTGTCGCGCTGGCGTCATTTCTGGGCGACGGTTTTGCCGCCCTCGGTAGCCGAGCACCACCGGTCAAGGATCTAATGGCATTCGGTGCGGTTCTACACACAAATCAGCACAATATCGGTAAGTCAATTGCTTAGATCATCCTCGGGAGGATCCTTTTCATTTAGGTTTACGGGAAATGGCGACGGACGGAAGGATTACTTGCGCTGCTTGATCTCCTCCAAATGGGAGTGAAGTGTAAATTTGAACATTTGGGATAATCTTCATTGCAACAAGAGATATCCTGCCGCTAAATTCTCAACGTTCGCATTAGAATTTATGATTTGGGCTTGAAACTAATATTAAGCAAAGTTTTGTGGCACAAGTAAACTTTTAGTTTCTCACTTGGGTTAATCATATTGTCATTGCCCAAGGAAAAAGTCGCTAGCCGTTCGTTGGTTCGTCTTGTCTCTTCCCTATTCCCTTTTCCTTTTTTTTCCTAGCAAACGACAGGCCAAGGGTTTTGGGACCCATGCGCACCCTTAATGGCGACGGGATTTCTGTTTTCTTTTCTTTTTCCTCTTTTTTTTTGCTTTGGCAAAGAAAAGTTTTGCACTTTTGAACTTGTTTTCAAAGTTTTCCTTCTTTTTGCGTTTTGTTGTTGTTGTTGTTCGGTTTGTGCGAATGTTTTGGCTGGCAGGGGTGAATAAGATGATAAGGAGAGGGAGAGGGGGGGAGGGTATCTGTGAGGTCTACTTCTGTTGCCGCAATTCAACTGCTACCTACAACGAATTGTGTTCTGAGCACCTCCTCCTCGCTATTCCTTACGCCCATTTTGTACGCTTTTGAAGTTTTGTTGTTGTTGTTGTTTTTTTTGGTTATATTTTATTTTTGTTGTTCTTATGTTGGCTTGTTCATTCGTTCGTTTTGGCCAAAAAGTTTTGCGCAGTTGTCAAAGTTTTCTTGTTCTTGTTGTTGACTGGGTGGCTGGCTTTTGTTTTATTTCATTTGCTCTCATGTCAAATTTTCACTTTTGCTGACTGTTTAATGTCAGCCAGCGAGAATTTCCCATTTCCATTTGCCTTTTTTTTCGAGTTCTGTAGGTTAGGGAGAGGGAGGGAGCGAGAACTATGAGATATTCATGATCAACCGAATCGATTTGGCCACAATCTGATATACATATAGACTCTGGCTAAACATTTTGTCTCTTTTTAGAGCTAAAGAATATTTGTCAATCGAATTGAAATAAAGTTTTCTCTTTCTCAGAAAACTATCAAAAGGAATAAATAATACATAAATTGAATAATATTCAATTCTTAGAGAGTAATTAATTTCAAAATTTAGTTAGGTGTAAGAATATCGATGTGAACCTTGGCCAGTTTGTTATTACCAATAAATTTGCGATTTTTCACAATTTTCCAACTAAATGCATGGACAAATTTAAAGAAAAAACCAACAACAACAACCGAACGTGCTGACATTGACCATAAAAGTGCCCACTCGACTTCCCCCAGAAGTCTGAATAGTCATAGCTGTCATGACAAAAGAACAAAAAGAGTCAAGTTAAAGCCATAAAACATATTTTTATTGTTCTCTGCCAAATACCACGTGGGACTCAAGTCCTGGGTATATACATACATATGTAGAGACTTTAGTTAATTAGACTAAAGCTTACAATATTCCATTCTGGCTTTACGTTGTCTATTAAATTTAGATTCGATTAAATAATTTCTAGAGTGTTTAAAGCTTGTAATTGTCAGTACGATTATGAAATATGTGAGTTATTATACTCTGTTTGAATTATGCATTACTAAATTGCGAAAATTTATCTCTGTTTTAGCTGTGTGTATAAAGTTATAAGCATTTTAAGTTATATTGGGTGTAAATTTATACAATGAAAAGGAATGAATCAGAGGAAAGAGACTTTTCTAGCAGTTTTATAGAAAGTACTACTTGGCAATTGAATTGGTCGAAATATGATGGACAAATTGGCCATGTTGAAAGTTCAATGTATCGAATGCTAGGTATTCCAATAGTTGGTCATAATTTGGAGAGTCTTGTACATAAATATATGTACATGTGTGTGTGTATGGGCTGTAGCCATGTTACTTCTGGTTATACACATATCTTCTTGGTGGATCTTTTCAATTTTGTTGCCGTTGTTGAACACAAGCAGCAGGAACAACAAAAGCTCAGCAACGCCTTTAACAAAGTTCGCGCTGCTGTTCATCAACATTTACGACTGCCAGTAGAAAAGAGGAAGATCATCATCATCAAGCATGTGGCAGCAGCAGCATCATCATCACCATCATTACCATCATTATCATCATAAACATGCTGAGTTGAGCTAAGCGTGCAACAATATTTCCGGCCTGAAGCTGGTCTTTGTTTAGGTCTCCTGTTGCCGTTGCACATACATACATCCATCTAAACGACCAACCGACCAGCAGACCAACCGACCAACCTGACTTAACTTGCCTGACTTCACCTTCATCATTCAATATATATGCATTTCTGTTTTATGCGCCATTTTCTTCATATTTTTACGATCTTACCAATGCCTTAGACAAAATGCAAAGAAAACGCTGAAAACAAAAAAGAAAAACATTTTTTGTGCAACTTCTATATACTATTCGCTCATCCACTGTACTCGACTCTCCGCCAACCCCCTCCCCGCTGTTCTCTATGTTGGATCCTGGCATTGATTTATTGAAGAAAAAGCGTAGCCGGGCAGCCAGCTGCTGCCGCATTTAGCATGGCCTCAAATGGTCTAGGCAAATCGTCGTTGTCGTTGTTGAAATGGCCAGAAGACCACAGAAGTGCATGTGTACGAGTGGGCAATGGGGGCGTGGTTGTCTATAAATTGCCATGCATAATGAGGCGTTGAGTCTGAAGTCTGAAGCAGCTTCTTGTCAATATATGTAATATTTTGACTGATGTCAGTCGCGAATCTCTTACACTCGGGTGGTCCAAACTCAAAGCTGGGGAGCAAAAAATGAGACAAAAACCAGCATAGCCAAAAAATGATCTTAAAATGAAAACCAGTTTGAAGGTTTTCACAACTTTCGAAAGGAGATTGTGGTCATATGATATTCATTTGGTAACAACAACCACAAACAGATCTGATTTAGCCAAACTGAAACTTTGAAAAAGAATTTTAAAGTCAAATCGTCAAATAGTCGAGCATGATATTTATTGGGGATCGTTTGATGTCATACCAAAGTTAGCTCCTGTATCTTATTCTCTTGTTTTACTAACTATATCCGTTCGATGAAGGACTCTAGGTGATATTTACTTGGTGCAGGGTCCTTCGAAAAGGTTCACATCAAGGTAGATCCTTGTTTGTTTAAGCCATTGAGGAAATGGCCGTAAGAATTCGCTTCTCTTTGATGGCTGTTCTCCCGATTTCTATTTCTCTATATATACATATGTATGTAGGTTCGTTTCCCTCTCTCATTCTCTTCCTCTTTCTCTTTGACTTGCCATCTTTGTCTATGTTGTTTCTGGGTTGTCTCTGGCCTGCCATGCCTGTGATATGCAAGTTATGAGGGCCCCCCAACTGTTGGGAATTTTTCCATGTTTTATGCCGTCAAGGCTTGGCCATGCACAGGCACAGGCCCAGGCCCAGGCCCAGGCCCAGAATCGGGCCCAGGTCTTGGCTTTCTGAATATTGGGGATCTAGACTGGAACGACAAGGGTCGGGTCGGCAGTCGGGGTGAACGTCATCGCTTGTCTGACAGTTTTTTTTTTTTTTGTGTTTCACTTCACCTCGCACAACCCCTTTAGAAATCGCCATGCAGTTTGCTGAAATAGTAATTCACATTCATGGCTTCGCTTCGTCTGTGTTCTGGTTTGGTTTCTGTTTCTTTTATGATTTCTTAGCCATTTTACGATTATTTTAAAGCTGTCAATAGTCAACGTGTGAGATAATTTATATGCCATAAATTTCATTGCAAGCCAAAAACTAAAAAAAAAAAGAAGACTGAAGTAAGTAAGTCGTCTCGCCGACTCTGCCATACCATGCACCAAGTGAAATAACTATTAGAAATGTTTTGGGAATTCCTTTCCCTTTAAAGGAGCAAACTTGGCCCACCTAGAGAAAAACGTCGGCTCCTTTTCGATTTTAAGATTGGAAGAGAAAATACCTACCAAAATTTGTTTTGTTGGCCCTAGCTCGGATATACCATCTCACCGTATTGGTGCATGGTATAAAGAGAAAAAAGGAGTCAGTTCTGCGGAAAAAGAGACGAGGCAACACCACTACCAACAACAGCAGCAGCTCTATTGCGCTTTTTTTTAGCCTTTTTGGGCCTTTGTCTGGGCCAAGCATTTTCGGTGGCCCCACAATTCATTTGTGTGGCTTATCGCCCCTTTGGCTTGATTTACTGCCCTGCACTCAACAGGTTTTTCTTTTATTTTCCTCTTTGTTTTTTTCTTTTTAATTATAATTTACTATTTCACTCTCGTAGCAAAAACATAAAGGGCAAACAACAGCAACAAAACAGTCCCAAAATACATAATATACATACATACATACATATATTATGTAAATAGATTTGGATGCATATACATACATAAATATATATATATAAGTATATAAAACGGTAGCCAATGCCTCAGGAATTGATTTATAACCGAAAGATTGCCCTCAAGTTGAGAATAAAGAAAAAGATGAGGCTAAAAGAGACGAGCCACGAGACGTGAGGCAGCTGAAGAGGTAACAAGTTGTTGTTGTTGTTGTTGTTTCTGTTGCTGTTGCTGCTGCTGCTGTTGAAGTTGAAGACCAATTGAGCCACTTGACGCTCTCACGCAGTTGCCCGAGGCTTAGGGGGGTGTGGTGATAATGACCTTTAACCCAACTCTGAACAGCAATAACAGCAATAACAGCAACAACAACGACTACACAAACAAAGTCAAGATGAAAATAAAAACAAAAAAGAATGCCATAAGCAAGTCGTGATGCCGACCAAATAAATACTCTGCTAAATTGAGTCAAAACCTTTAACCATCGATTTCAAGTCAGAATCTTCTTGGATGACAATATCTCAACTAATTATGACCTTCGATCGGAAATCTATAGTTTTTGTCAATACTTTTCAGTCCTAATTATCCCTTTCTATCACTTGAATGAGCCGTATAGAGTATTTAAATGGAAAAATATGGCCCTGTCTGTGCTCGGTCCGTCTCCGTCTCCCTCTCCCCATCCCTCTCTCTTTTTTCTGTTTTCTGGGCATGGGTTTTTCGGCTTTGGGTCTGGGGGTCTGATCTTGCGAGATGTGTTCGTCTGGAACCAAATGGCTTGCCAGGGAAAAACGATCGCGAAGCAGATGACCGCAACAAACGGCAATTCGTTCCAAGTGTGCACCCAGCAAAAAAGGCAACGGCAGCTTGTACACCATACAAAAATGTTAATTTCTCTTTATTGGAAAACACTTTTTTCTAACAGTTTGGGGAAACTTTATTCGAAATTGGAAGTTTTCCTCTAGATCGATTTGGTTTTGTCTGGTGTACGTACCGCTTGATTATGTGTGTGCACCGGTGTGTCAAGTGAAGCGTTACCAGACAGTGCGGGCGGCCCCGAAACTGAAGCCAGTGCGGCGGCGGCGGCGGCAGCGGCAGTGGCGTTCCTCTTTTACTTATACCCTACCCACAACTAGCGTCCCTATCATCCTACATATGTATAGTTACATAGTATCATCAATAACGACGAGGCAAACGCACAACATAATGATGCGTGTAATGTTGCTGCCGACGATGACGGCGACGACTGTTGCCGCTGCCAACATCATCGCATACAACACCTTCAACGTTCTACGATCTTGGTCGATCGCTGTGTGTCTCCAACTCCTTTGATTCCCAAACCACTCGAACGGCATCTCATCATCATCATCATCATCATCATTATCATCATTATCATTTTGGGCCAGAATGAGCAGCGGCAATTTGTTATGCATTTTTATTGTGCGTTTATTAATTTGATTATCTGTTTGGTTGCATATTTTTTCTTTCTTCTTTCTTTTGCTTAATTTACAAAAGAAACAAAAAGAAAAGAAAAGAAAAAAACAAGAAATTTTATTTCTGTTTGGTTCTTTTAGGCAAAAACAGAGAAAAGAGTTGATGCAACTTTTACTTTTCAGTTTTATGCAAATTAATTAATCAAAATTTATATAAAAACCGATACACTCACACACTAACACATGCCGACACACTTGCTATTGCTATTTGCTATTGTTGCTGTTGGCAAATCATTTGCGGCAAACTTCAAAACGTCGCAGCGGGCGGGCAAATAAAAACGGCGTCGACGGCTACAACGGCATCAATGGGCAATGGGACGGACAATGGAATGGGACGATCATGATGATCGTCCAGATGATGATGATGATGATGATGACGATGATGATAGCCAGGTGGCAGCTAAAATGAGCTAAAACCATAACTAATTAAACCGGTTGGAGGAGCAACAAATATCCATAGTACACAGACAGGACTAGAAGATTTTCCGTAATGTTCTTAGACATATGGTGAAAAGTGCGTGGAAAACTTTTGAAATCGAATTCGCTGAGATGCTGTAACAAATAAGATCTGTTCTTGACCTGGCCATGTATGCACTTGCCGCTTTCTGAACCCTTTTTGCCTAGTCACCCTGTTGGCAGGTCCTGTGCGATGCTGTTCCTGTGATAAGCCTTGTCAAAGTTGACTCTAGGATTAGACAGAAAGAATCAAGGGGGAGAGCAGAGGGCAGATGACTTCGTGCATTTGCATTCAAGGTTAAACGAAACTGCAAAGATCTGGTGATAAGATGTTTATGTTTTTCAGTGTTTTGGGGGTGCTGGGAACGTAGGAAAATCTAGATAAAGCCAACATTGCTAGAACGAGGGTGGGTGGGGCAGCAGGAGGGTGGATATTCATGTATCTTGTAGGGCATAAATTGTTCTTATCTTCGCTGTGTGGCAGCTTCAGATAAAAATGCAAAAATCTAGAATGAAAGGAATGATTTGGGATTAAGCTAGAAAACTCTGAATATGAAAACCGTTTCAGAATGTAAAGAAATGAATTGTTTGTGAAATTTCATATGAAATGGCAATATTCAAGTGAGTGTTTGAGGGGTTTTTGAAAAAGATTCAAAAGTTTATAAGTTCTAATATTAATGAATTTCAAAATCAAAATCTTGTCTTTCATTTATTCGTATTAGCTAACTGATGCATACCTACACACACACACACACACATACATATGTATGTTAATATATAGAATGATGTTTGTATCGATTGAACAAAATGTAGTTGTTTTGTTTGCCTGTTTTACTGGCAAAATGTTGCTCAAGATTTGTTTATTATTAATTGCATTTTGTGCAATAAATTTGCAAAATTAATGTGAAAACCAATTAAAGGACCATTTCGATATCAACTTGGTACTTTATGTCCTGTCCTCTCCACTCTCCAGCCGACAGTCTGTTTTAGTGTGTGTGTGTGTGTGTAAGCTTTGATCATTATAATATGCATAATATTATGCTCGTCTTGGGCATAGTTGAAGGAAATTGGCCACCAAAAACTCTTGAAGCGAAGTTTCGGTCCGAAAATCAAAGCAAATTTTCAATTGCATGTGGTCAATGCTTTGCAAAGGAAGAGAGAGAGGGAGAGAGAGAGATATGGTGAGAAGGTTGAGGCATAGAAAGTGGTGTGTGTATGCGTGGACAGACGGTGGCAGGGTAAAGGGGGTCAGAGTCGATGGCCAAGAACTATTGCTGCATGCATACGCTTTATTTGGCACAAAAGTTTAAACCTTTAATCGCATTAAACGCTGGCTAAAGTCAGGCCGAGAAGGCAGGAGAGCTTTCTGTGTGTGTGTGTGTGTGTGAGTGGTGAAGGCGAAAATTTATGCAACTCTTCCTCTCAGCTTCTCCCACTCTTCATCGTGTGTGTCTGCCACATTAAATATTGAAAAATGCAAATTTACAAATACATAAATTTTCAATGAATTTCCAACACCAGGCAGCTAGCAAAGCATTTAAAATCAATCAATTGAATCTAGAGTTGCCAAGTTCATATTGTATGCAGCTTGTTCACACGCACACATACGCACACGACTTCCACAATTGTTGAGGGCATCATTAACGTCCTTCTCGACTGCGAGCGATTCTCCAGAGAAAGGCGGGGGCGTGGGCGGTGGCGTAGGCGCAACCATATGAACAACACGGCTCCGTCCGGGAGTAGTTTTTTGTCTCATTATTGTATATACATATGTATATTGCCTTACTATTATTTGTTGACACCGACACAAACACACAGACATGTAGACACAGACACATTGAACAAGAGCCAACAATATGTCAAAAGCCTGCAAAACCACATTGATTAAACCAAAAACCCAGGTAGCCAGTCGTTTGGGTTAGAAAGAGAAAGAGAGGGAGTGTGAGAGAGAGAGAGAGAGAGGTAAGAAGGGCTAAAAATGGAGTCCTCCATAGCATTTGTATTAACAAAATGTACAAAAGGTCCACAAAAATGCCAACCGAACGAAACCGCAAACCAAAATACATCAAAGGTTGGTGGCCAGTGTTGGAGGGGGGTAATAAGGGGGCATCGTGTGGATGTGCGAGGAGAAGCGAAAAAGAGCGAGAGAGAGACAGAGTTTAAAAGCGAATGTGCGACTCTAAGTTTATGTTAAAGAAAACTGTCAAAAACCCATTGTAGAGGGAAACAGTGTGCCATGCCAGGGTTGCCAAACACATTCACAAAGCACATACATATACACATAAACTCGGAACTCTCTGCCCCAAGAAACACAAGTTTAAATAAAACTTAAAAAATGATGCCAATAGATTAAATTTATGGGTCACACTTGCCCGACACGAGTTTCACTCAATTAAATGAACGAAGATGTCCATGGAATTGCGTTCAAGTGTTAAATTTATCCTTTATAGTTTTATATTTAATATTTACACTTTTCATTATGTCTAAATGTTAGTTCTCATTCCGATTTTTATATTCCCACTTATCTTTGCATCTACATTTCCATTTCCATTTCGTATTTACCATTTTCGCAGTCATCGTCATCTTCATTTTGACAGTCGTCATCATCAACATTGTCGTCAGTTGCAGAGATTTTTATAGGCTCTCCCCCATCCCGACCATTACCTCAATCCAAGACCAAGAGAACTCTGTCGTTTCTGTTTTATTTGGTTGTTGGTTTTTTTTTTTTATACCATACACCCATAGGGTGAAATGGTATATTAAAGTCGCCAAAATGTATGTAACAGGCAGAAGGAAGCTTCTCCGACCCTATAAAGTATATATATTCTTGATCAGGATCAACAGCCGAGTCGATCTAGCCATGTCCGTCTGTCCGTCCGTCCGTCCGTCCGTCCGTCCGTCCGTCCGTCCGTCCGTCCGTCCGTCCGTCCGTCCGTCCGTCTGTATGAACACGCAGATCTCGGAGACTATAAGAGCTAGAGCCACCAAATTTGGTATGTATACTCGTGTAGTATGCACATGTTCAGCATTAATTGGAATTTCGGCCACGCCCCCTTACGCCCCCAGGAATCACATAAAACTGTTTTTCTTAAAAAGTATGACAGCTAGAGACATCAAATTTAGTTTGTATACCCGATTAGTTAGTGCGCAGAAATTAACTGTTCAAACTTTTTGCCACGCCCCCTTACGCCCCCAGGAATCACACAAAACTGTTTTTCTTAAAAAGTATAATAGCTAGAGACATCAAATTTGGTTTATATGCTCGGTTAGTTAGCGCGCAGAAACTAATTGTTTAAACTTTTTGCCACGCCCCCTTCCGCCCCCGGAATTTACATAAAAGTGATTTCCTTAAAAACTATGATAGCTACCGACATCAAATTTAGTATGTAGACTAGCTTAATAGACGCGCAGATATTGGCTATTTAAACATTTTGCCACGCCCACTTCCGCCCCCGTAAATTAAACAAAACTGATTTTATCAAAAACTAACAAAGCTTAAGTCACCAAATTTAGTATGTATACTGGCATAGTATGCGCAGAGAATTTAGATATTTTCAAATTTTGCCACGCCCACTTCCGCCTCCATAATTTAGAAAAAAACGATTTCCTCCTTTAGTTTTTTGACTATCGCATTTAAATTTGGCAGACTAATTTATCTTATCTATTTCTACCAAACTATCAAATTTTATTGAAATCGGCCCACAAGGCCAGAATTGGACGTTGGCTAGTAGCGGCGCTAGAGTGCTCGTGTGTTTGTAGAGTGAGCGAGATAGCACATAGTATAAGACATGTAAAAACAATTTAATAGACATATGTACATTTGGTCTTCGAAATTTGAAATATTTGTTTCACCAGGTGTATGGTATACCCAAGTCGACGAGTCGACTTACTTGCTTCATTTTTTTTATTTTTGCTTTCTTTTTTTTATTATTATTTTCTGCCACCCCCAACCCTTACTGTGCCACCGAGATGAGTCTGCTTGAGTCGCCCCATAAAAATCACACTTCAGTTAAGAGGCAGCACCAAAATGATACGAGAGATAGACTAAAGCCAAAGATATGTGTGATAGAGTGAAAGAGAGAGAGTGAGAGAGAGAGAAAGAGAAAGAGACGGAAGAGAGTGGGAGAGCATGAGCAAAGACAAGTGCAAAAGAGAAAGAGCCAGTAATAGACTAAGGGGGAGTGAGAGAGAAACGCTCAAGAGAGCGAACGAAAGAGACAGGGAATGCGATAGCTATCTACAAACTCTGGGGGTTCGGGTGGATTTGCTTTCCTTCCAAATGGATGGATGGCCGCCCACTTTTTCTTCTTCCCTTTTACTTCTTCATCTTTTTCTGATACGTCTTCGTCTTGTAGCTGTTTTTGTTGTTGGTGTTGGTGTTGCTGTTGCTGTTGCTGTTTGACAGCACACAGATAGCCAATGATAAGCCTTAGCGTATGAGTGATATGTCAGGGACAGGGACAGGGACACAAAACATGACACAGGACACAACAATCATCCACCCATCGAAAGCATCCCCATCCCCAAACGCGTTAGCAACCAAACCCCCAGAACTCGAGTGCAACCAACGTGGAAAAAGTATTCCGATCCGGAATTTGCTTACCATGCAAGAAGACAGAATCATCTATATGCATTTTTCTTTAATATTTAGAAAATATTTCAACATAGACTACCGACCCTTGTCTTAAAGAATAATAAAATTTAGCATTTTCTTACTTAAAGACTTTCGGTGTTGTCCTTGTCGTCACCGTCTCCGTCACCGTCTCCGTCTCCATTGCCATTCCATCTTCCTTTCTTTGTATCATAAACAAACGCAATATGAATTTTAATGCCACACACAACAGAAACAGAAGGCGATGGTTATAAACAGATACAAAACAACAAAAAAAATATTAAGCCTATATGTAAATGTGTGTGTGTGTGTGTTTATAAAAAGAAACAAAATTCACTCCATAGGCAAAAGGCAATATCTGCAGATACATTTTGATGCCAAACCAGGATTTAATGGAAATGACTATGGGAATGAGGCATGGATATTGGTTGGGGCAAGTCGCTTGCTTTTTGGTTTTTGGAAAATGGCAAAGTCAACAATTTGGAGAGTCGAGAAGTGCGGGGCGGTGAGGTGAGACAAGGCAAGGCGAGTCGAAACAGCGATGGCATCGATGGCTTCTGGGCTAGTGGTTGGCAGTGCCTTTCAGCTGTCTTTGCCTGTGTGTGTGAGTGTGTGTGTGTGTGTGTATCTAGCATATACTTTATATGCATGAGCTACACAAAAAAGAGGCGTAATTTTTTCCATATATACTAAGTGTACATACATATTTACAAAAGATATACCTACATACTTTATATATACACCGAGCACGTAAGAAGTAGCAAACCTAAGAAAAGGGAATGGTGGAAACAAGTCTAACAAAATATAAATAAAAATTGCTTTCAGAGACAATCTCCCCTCTTGCTTCGATTAGAGTATTATGACAAACTAACAGAGATAACACAAACTTAGTCAAATGGTATAACTAAAACACTAAAACTCTTTAGTCGATGGGCCATAAACCTCTCTAGTTCACCTCTTTTGCCCATCACCCATCATCATCACCTCCTTCGCCTTGTCGCCTGTTCGTTATTTTAATGCAATTCGTTGCGGCTGATTTGAGAATTTTGATTACAAAATGTTTCCGCTCTTTTGGGTCCTCATAATCACCCACGCCAAGAAGGGCCAAATATCACGTTTAATCAAAATCCAACCAAGATATGAAGAACTTCTAGTACCCTCAATTCGGATCTGACTGTTTTATCTGGGAATCATTTGAGCCATTCTCTCATCCAAAAACAGGTCTGGCCAATGAATTTTATATGACCAAGATCATTCGGCCAAAGGGTCGGCCAGTTCAGGGTATATAAGTTTCGGTTCACGTTTCGTTGAAATTTTCAAGAAAATATCAATAATAATGGGGAAAATATGAAAATAACAACAAAAAATACCCATAAAGAATATTAAATGTTGCATGGATGAAAAGACAAAGAAAAGGCAAAGTTCATCGTTAATATGCTTGAAATATTGATATGAATTTTAACACCTATTTTCGGATGTTGTTGCTGTCATCGTGGGGCTCATGAAAATCGTTCGCGTTTAAACATGTTAACATTTTAATTACATAATTAGTTGCGATATTAGCGCAAAAAATTGAATATTAATGAACATTTCTGATGAGGGCGAATGCGAAACCAGAGAGCCGGCTCAATATCGACTATACCAAAATTTGTATACCCTTGCAAATTGTTTGATAACAGAAGTCATTCAAAAAAGCCGAAAAAGTTTGGCCCAAATGAGATTTTGTCGAATCTTTGGCCAATTTTCATCCAATTTGTGAAAATTAAGGCAATAACCGTATAAGATTAAGAATGTACGAATGGATAATCAATATACACTTCTTGTAAGAGTATTTTTATACTTTAAGTTATATATAAACTGACATTTTGTTTACTTCTGAGATCATTTAGATCGTCGATTCTCACTAAGCATTTGCATACTTGTAGGTAGATATTATTTTCCTAATTTAAATAGTTATGATCATATCCGAATATCTTTGATTTTAAGAGCTTCCACTGTTGGGATTCTTGTCGTTTCCATTGAACGAACTCACGATGTCTATTTTGACATCTTTCCGAAGTGATTTTACTTGGCATATTGGTTTATGTACTCACTTTATATATTGGGATCAGGCAAATTGTTGTTCCTCATGGAACTTGCCAAAATGTATACAAATGGCAGAAGGAAATGTTTATATTCTTGACCAACTTTTGTGAACATCGGTGATCCAATGGATGGGCAGAGTCCTGATTTCCTTTACCTAGATTTCATTTATAATTTTGAATTTTTATTGAACGAAAAAGTCAAAATTGTTCACATTTTCCTTTTAATATTTGTTTCCTTTCGAAATGAATGATGGTAACAATCAGATTGATAAATTCTAGATATTCTGTTGAATATTTTTAACGTTTCGTCTCATTCGGCTTTCTTCTTCTTCTTTTTGCCTTGTTTTTCCAGCTCGTTTCACAAAAAACTTAAAGTTTTAGACAAAACTTAATCCATATTCTACAGCTGCAACTCTCTCGCCTCATTAGCATAAAAACAAAACCGAAAAGGAAGAAGGAAAAATGGTTGGCAAAAATGAGAGAAGAAAAAAGAAAGAATCATAAGCACTTTTCGAAAAAAGAAAAGTGTAAACTTCCCTCTGGCTTTTCTCTTCTTTCATTCCCTTTTGGCTTTATTCCACTTTTGCTTTAACGGCCAGCCTATCAGCCAAATATTACGTTTAAAAGTAGGTACCAAGATAATGGACGAATAGACCAAAATGAGTCCCGAACTCGAGAAACCCTGTTCAAGGCATTTAAGGAACGAATGATTATGAGTCTGTTTGAGTATTATAATAATTGGTGATACTTTCTCTGATCTACTATTCTGTCTCTGACTACTTTAGGACCGTGCAAGGATTTTCACAAGGGTGTATAGCAGAGGGACAAAACGAGCAAGAATAGATAAAGGAATGGCGGACCAGCAGCTCTCCTCATTTCCCATTTCAGTCTGCCATTTGTTTGGCTTTACTGCATTTTCATTTGGATTTTTGCATAAGATTTGCGAAAGAAAACGACCAAAACGTGGAAGAAAAACGAAAAAATGAGGGGAGAGATAAAGAGAGAAAAAAATGGAAAATAAGAAGTAGCACTAGTAGAAGTAAAAGGAGCGAAAGAATGGGGAAATGATTGCGATTGAGCGACGGCTGTTGCTAGTGGCTTGGATTTTCCTTCTTTTTGTGGCTTCAACATTTTAGTCACGTTTTCCGCAGAGGGTCCAGGGGGGCGGGAAGTGGCATAACCAACATGGCGCAGCAGGCAGCAAGTGCTCTGCGAAAACTCCAACAAAAAGTTGCAAATAGAAAAGAAACGGAAAACGCAAAAACAAAGCAACTTGAAGTTGATTTTTATTATTTTCATTTTGCTGATGTCGAACGAATTTTTTGCAGTTTTCTCGTTTGTAGGTACCCTCCCATGCAGAGGGAGGGTATTATCAACTGGGTCATATCTTTGCAACGCAGGCAATTCGATGTTCTCGATCACCAGTTTATATATAGATTCTTGATCAGCTTTTGAAGCCGTGTTCTTAGTCAGCCCACTTATCCCTGTTATGGAATGGAAGGGTATGTGAGCTTCGGCTTAGCTATGGTGAGTTTCCCTAATGTTTCAAAGTTGGATACGATGAAAACTGGCAAAGAAAAACAAATTTCCAAAGGAAATGCTTTCCTTTCGATATTTGAATATAATATTTCGTTTCGAATGCATGAAAGAGGTTGAATCAACCTCAACATGGCTGTGGGTAGAAGAAGAAGAGGGCCTCATACAAGAGATTCGTATTGATAATTGCTGTCAAAATATCGTTATGCGGCTAGCCCATAGGTTCGCCATTATGGGAACAATCGGTTGGCCAAGGCAGCCTTTACTGTATTGCTGATGTTGCGGCAGCTGCCGTTGTCAGAGCTTCAAAAGAGCCTGAGTTCAGTTCATTTGTTATTTTTAATTTTTTTTTATTTTCGTCTTTGTGTTTTTTTTTCTTCTTTTATATGTATTTTTGGGCTGGCCTTTTGGGTGTTGCCCGGACCAACCCAGCGAGCCATGAAGAAGCTGCTGCTGTTGCAGTTCTGGTCGATGTTGTTGCCTGGGCATTATAAATGCAGTTAGTCTGTATGGATTGCAAGTTCCAGCTCTAGCTCCAGCTCCAGCACCAGCTCCAGCTCCTCAGCTCAGGGTACACAATTATTGGCTTTTGTTTGAGAGCGGCAACGACAGCGGAAAATGTTGTGCAAAATGCTTCGTACGTGACTCTTTGCCTGGGCACTGTGCACTTTTCTTGCTCTGCGGTCAATGCGCTGGTCATTGAAATGGAGATATATATATATACCTATCGGACGGGAGAAGCAGAGGAAGAGAGATAACAGAGAGAGAGAGATGGGAGAGAGAGAGAGAAAATGGGAGTGGGAGACTGGGGATAAGGAGGGTTAGCGATGAGTCTCGCCTAGAGCCTCCCGGTACCAGTAGCGGGCAATTTTTCACATCGTTACATAAATTTCAGCGTAAAATAAATGGCCAACGGTAGCCAAAAAGTGCACTCAACAATATTTAAATTGCGACACTTAAGCGGTAAACAACAACAGCAGCAACGGCGTCTGCAAACAACAATTTGTCGCTTTTTAAAATCGCGCCAGAAGGCAATATATATATTCAACCCGAAACCCAAAAGCCGAACCAAGCTCAAGAGTTAAGAAAATTAACAAGAGAGATGCACAGAGAAATGGAAAGAGTGCATCAAGTTGAATAGCAAATGCTCTTTACTTCAAAATTTCCTATTTTCTAATTGCCATTTCACTTTAGTTCAATCGAAATATAAATTTTGAAAATTATCAACAGTTAGATTAACTTTCATTATATAGGATATATGTTGATACGATTCTAGCAAGATTTTTTATAAAACGAGCAGGAGAAACCACACCAAAGAATTGAAAACTGAAAACAGAAGCAACGTTTACCCTGAATTTACCCTTTTCATTTCCCCCCTTTTCGTTTTCACTATGGCCTTTAGGTGCTTGTCTGTGTGTGTGTGTGTGTTTAATGTAGTTCAGTTCATTGAGCCAACATCAAGTGAAGAACCATCCTCTGCTCTGCTCCTCTGACTCCTGTTTTCAGTTTGGCTCAATTCACTTCAGTTCAGTTCGGTTCTGTGTTTTGCTCGATTCTCTGTTATTGGGCCCGTTCCGTCTATAAACGTCCATAACCTTCATTAAAAATTGTCTGCAGCGGCATAAAATGATTGATAACATCCGTCAATTTTGACATATGCGGCAAGGTCTGGACTTTTGTTCTTGTTGCTGTTGCTGTTGTTGCTGTTGTTGCTGTTGTTGTTGGCCGGAGACTCAGTAAGAGTTGGAGTTGGAAGTTGGAGTCTGGGTCTCGGTCGTTTGGTTCGTTTTGCTTGTGGTTGGGGGTCTGGAACTGGGGTTTCTGTTGCGAAAATGAGTCAATTCGTCAATCAATCAGTGTGTCAGTTGCTCATTTATAATGTGCAAGCTTTTGCCCCGGCATTTGCTGTTGCTTTCTCGCTTCCTTTTGCCCGCTTATGTTTCTATACCATGCATCCATCAAGTAATATAGTCCATTGAAATCGCCAAAATGTAAGTGACGGCTGCCAAAGGAATACAGAAGTTCTTGATCAGCACTAACCGCCGAATCGATCTGACCATGTTTGTCCGTCCATTCGTGTGAGCAACTGCTTTGGGTCTCCAAAGGTCTCCGATAAGCCAGAGACATAAAACTTGAGATTAGCTTTAATTGCTGGCTAAGATAGTTAATTCATTTCGTAAATGGTATACCAAAGTCGGCGCAACGATTGTCTAAGCTGTTGTACTTCACCCTTGTCTCCTTTCTTTTCCTTTCTGCCATTCTGGCTATTTGTCACTCGGGGCGTATGAGTAATCCGAAAAGGGCGTTAGTTATGTGTTTGAATTTATGGTCTTTAAGAAGTCACTCTCACTCAGCGTATTGAAAGATATACATAAATACGAATGTGTGTGTCTAAAGGGAAAAAGGTGAATTCCTCAAAAAAAGAAAGAGAAAAAAACACACACACACGTTGCAAATGCAGCCAACTGTGCGCCAAAATCCTTCCAGGCGCAAATTAGCACCTCGCCATGATGTTTGGTAGCCTCATTAAGTTTGCACATGTGTGCGTATGCCCCCTAACTTCATCAGCTTCTCCTCCATCACCTCCATCACTTCACCTTTAGTGGGCCCCGAAATGAGCAATCCCACAGGGTGGCCTGGCAAACATTTGAGTTAACTAGCACCAGAGGGAAAGCTTTACAATTTACACTTGCATTTTGTACTTGGACAAATTTGGCATTCCCCACACCCCAAGTCCCCTTGTCCCCATGCCCCTATTGCCGGTTCCACACACTCATTGTGGCACCTGTTCCAGTCATACATTTTTTCCTTGGTGCTTCTTGCTTGTTTTTAGATGTCGAGTGTTCAAGATGAGTGGCATATTTACACACAACTGAATAAACTTAGAATAAGTCTGGATTTCTGCTAAACCAATAACACATGGGCAAGAAGGTAGCAGGCGGTTGTGTGTGTGTGAGTGTGGGCGTGGCGCACACCCTTAAAAACTCAACTGGATACTGAAAACTGCAACCGTATAATGATAGACGCCAAATCTCGCCCCGAGCCCGAGAGACAAAGATATAAACTACTAAAAGATACGAAAGAGCGAGCAAGGAAATACTGACAATATCAAGTCCAAGTTGAAATTCCTTTTCGCAGTCAATCAGTCAATGAAGTTGCAAAGGCAACAAAACGAAAGAACAAACCATGAGGAACTTCTTGTTTAGCACCCACAGGGCATATTTAAAGCCACAAGATGTTGAAGAAGAAGAGAAGAAGGCGTGGCCCCAGCCCCAGCCCAATCCCAAAAAAAAAAAACAAGAACGAAAAAAAAAGTATGCTCAACTTGTGTGTGAAATTTATTTTCATTCAAAAAGTTTTGCACGTTTCAGTATGGCAGACTACGGACTGCTAAGGACTTGGTGGCCCAGCAGGCGGTTAGAGGGGCAGGTGGTATTGTGGAGGCGGAGGAGGATAAGCAGGAAAGCAGGAGAGTAAAAGGCGTTGCCCAGTTTATCCAGTGTAGGAATATGGATAGCAACAACTCTGTGCCTTTACCTTGAATCAAAAGTCGTTTCACAAAATTTAAGTAAATCGCAAAGCAACCAAAAATCAAAAAAACTATTCACTTTGTTATTTCATTTTCATCTTTTTCCCTTTTGAATATGTAAATTTATCTTTTATACCCTTGAAACGAGGTTATTGGTATACATACATATACACAAATGTTATATATATATGTCCCAAAAGGTGGCATGTTTACATTACAAGAAGAAGAAAAGTCAAAACTCAAGATGAAACTTAAGAATTACTCAGCTGAGTTATCTTTAACCCTAGAAAGCAATGTCTGTTTTTTTTGTTTGCTAGAGAAGGATTTCGAATACATTCTTCTCTAATTGACTGTGGACTTATCCTTGGTGTCATTTTTATGCTCAATCTTTGAAGTGACCCTACTGAGTACAACCTCCTACACCCTGTAATCTGCTCATAATCTTCCACTTCTGTGTGAAGTCAACAATCCCCAATTCGATTTGTTGGTCAAATGACTATGCCAAAATGCATCAAGATCTGGGGACTATACAATAAGTTAATAGCATAAGAAACTTTATCATCTGAGCTGAGTTTGCATATTGCAGCTCTCAAAATGGTCAATCTTTTAATGTTTGCTTCGAAACGTAGCCACAAGGTATACTATGCCACGATACCAATGACTAAAATCCATTTCAATTCTAGTGAGATTTGATTCTTCAATGGCCATCAATGAGAAACAAGGACAATCGCTTCGAGTGTGTGGTCAGAAAAGGAGTTCTTCTTTTAGAAATAGAATCAGACATAATAAATAGAATGAAATTAGTTATATTCGTATGAGATACTGATTGATATTGAAGCGATTGATCTAAATATATAATGAGATTCTAACTTTTTAACTTACGTTTTTATTCCTCGTAGGTCGCAGTGAGCCGCCCGTTGGTGTTGGCGATCCCTGTGCCGGTTGCAATAAGCCCATATTGGATAAATTTCTGCTCAATGTCCTCGAGCGAGCCTGGCACGCGTCCTGTGTTAGATGCTGCGAATGCCTCCAACCTCTGACAGACAAATGCTTTAGCCGCGAGTCCAAGCTTTATTGTCGTAACGATTTCTTCAGGTGAGTGCAAAAACACAAAAAAAAAAAAACAAATCAAGGTAAATCAATCAATATGAAATGGAGAAAAGGTGTGTGTACAAGACTGTAAGGAAAAAAAGAGGAACAGAGAGAAAGAGTAAACGAGAAATGCTTTATGGAGATGGAGAAACAAAATCAAAGCAATTAAGCCAAGTTAGCTTTGACTTGTCGTAGTTGGCTTTTGTGCTGGATGGCAGACCAGCTAAATTGTTCACTGGTTCGCTCACGTGTTCCGTTCGAATTCACCTGCCATTGAAATCCATCTAATTGAAAAAAGAGGTAAGAGGCAAGAAGAATTCAAATGCAAAAATGTGCCAAGCCAAAGCAATTAACATGCAAAACACCTGAGTAATTCACAATAAAATCCTTTTTTTCCCTCCACTTCACTTCTTCTTTTTTTTTTTTTTTTTTGCCTTCCATTTGTCCCCCATTTATCTTATTTTTATTTCTTTATTTTGCTTCCTGTCAAAGTCAAGTTGCATTGTAATGGCAAAAGCATTTCACAAACATCTGTAGGTAGCATCTGATGCTAGATTCAATATGGTATTGAATACAGCCAAAAGTAAAACCAGAATTCTTCTTCTTTAAGCCCAAAAGAGTTTTTGAATGATGCTTATAAATAAACCCTAATGCTTTCTGATCCATTCTTTACAGACGTTATGGCACCAAATGCAGTGGCTGTGGCCAGGGCATTGCTCCCTCGGACTTGGTGCGTAAGCCCCGGGATAAGGTTTTCCACCTGAATTGCTTCACTTGCTGCATTTGCCGCAAACAGCTGAGCACTGGCGAACAACTGTATGTTCTGGATGACAATAAGTTTATCTGCAAGGACGATTATCTGCTGGGCAGGGCGCCATCCTGTGGCCACAATTCGCTGAGCGGTAAGTCAATCACTTAATCAGTTAGATGCCATAAATTCTATGTACACAACTGGGGGCTCATCTGTGCTAATTGAGGGTCTCTATTGTTCTCCGCCACTCCAGTCCGGTCTAGCAATCTGCCAGCCGTGCCCCGCTCTACATTTTAAATCTTTTCCTATCTTTTCACTGGCTATGCACACTAATGCTATCAGCAATAAATACAAAATTGCGTATACGACACATTGTCAACACTTTTGGGTATATTTAGGCGTAATTTCCATAGACAAAAATACGTGTGCCTGTGTGTGTGTGTGTGTGTGTGTGCAAACAAAAACAATTGCAAATTTTTTCCACAAATATTTTTTTGCCATGCAATTTGTGTTTTGCCTTAATTGTTTATAGTTTGATATAGAAATATTTGGAATTGAAATTATCGTGGAAAATGGAAGCATTTCGAGCTTTTGTATATGCTCATGTTTTTCTGTGTTTCTGTTGATTTTTGTAATCTATTTTGTGCACATTGCGTTTTTCTATGTGTCTCTCTCCCTCTGTGTGCGTGTGTGTGTGTTTTTTAACGGTAAAACTAAGTTAATTCTCGACCGTTTTATGTGATGGCAACCCTAGTTGAAAGTCAAAGTTAAATGCTGTGCAAATATTTACACAGAATGTTAAAAGCGTCGCATAAATAAAACAAAAGTCATGCATAAGATAACACGACATATCCACACACATACACACACACACACACACAGTACAGGGTTGTATATATACATAAGTTAATACTTAGACACATTTAGACAAGAATGAAGAAGGAAAGAAAATTCAAGTCCAAATGGTATTTGTCTTGAAATTAATTAGGAAAGAGCATCTCAGTCATTGCATGTCAAACTTTTCACTTTAAATTCTCTACATTTACATATAAATATATACATATATTTATACCTAAAATTGTTAGCTAGGTTTTTCAAATACATTCAATTCTTTCAATTTCCCCATTTGTTTTGAATATGGGAAGAAAGAAACCTTACAAATGTTGCCATCTTTCGGATCTTCTTTCTGCGTTTTCGGTTCAAGCCTTCGCCTTTCTTGCGGGGCCTTTTTGGAGTTTAAACTTTAAAGTTGAGGTCACATTTTAATTTGGCCAAAAGGCAATTAAAGCTTTAAAATGCACATCATCAATGCAGGGCACGCACTTGCACTCGCTCTCGACTGCCACACGCAGCGACGCCTCGAAGTCGGCGATGGCTTGAAAACATCCTTTTTCCACATTTTTCTGTTCTTGCTTTCATTTTTTTGCTCGCATGTTCTGAAAATATTTTCGTAGCATACTTAGCGGCGTTAAATATTTCAACAGTGCCATTTTTTTTTTTTTTTGTTGCTTCCTAATGAGGGGAAAAACGAGGGAAAATGTCAGACAAGGAGAGAAATCAAATGCCAGAGAGAGAAAGAACGAAAGCCAGAGAGATTGCAATAACAAAGGAGAGGTGGAGCAGAGAGCCAACTCTCGCTAGCTCTCTCTCGATCTTAGCGGCTGCGCAAAGAATGGCCAAAACTTGAACGTCGACGTCAACGCCAGCAGCCGGCCAGAGAGCAAAAAAGTTATTCGTAGGATTTCTCTCTTACACCATGGACCCCAGAATTTAGGCGACAATTTGGCACGAAATGCTAGTCCTCTTCGATTAATCAAATCGATTTGCGAAATTTTTGTTGAATTTGAACTTTTAGTGGCTAAATATTTGCTTTTCCACTTATAATTCTTCGTTGCTTCGATTTCACGTGAATTATTTTTGCAAAAGCCTCAAATGTTCTCCTTTTGCCGCATTTCTCTCCCCAACTTTCTGTCTTTCTGCTCTGCCTCTGCAACTAGAGCAGCGACGCCAACCGCTACGGCGACGCCGGCATTCTTTGGGTCCTTTGGCGCAGGTCATTAATGTTTTGATTTTAATTGCGTTAATTACGTGCAACGGATTTTTCACTTTCGCAGTGAAAAGAAAAACAAATTCCGAGCTGAAAAACTAAACTCAATTTGTTAACTTATCGAAACGTTCCGGCGCGTCGGCAATCGAGAGTCAGAATATGAAATAACAAGTGCAAAGGAAGTAGCAAGAAGAAGCCACAATAAAATTGTAAGCAAATAAATTAAGGTTTTTTTTTGCATGTGTCTTTGGTCTGTGTGTGTGTGTGTGTGTCGAATAAAACAATAACTTTATGTAAGAAAGAAAAAGAAAATGGACTCTTGCCGTCGATGGCAAAAGAGTGTCTCACAGGCAGAGAAAGAGTGGTGGAAGAGGGGAGAAGGACACAAAGCTGCGACAGGTGGCATGGGCAATTTAAAAACATCACATTAGACTTTTGCTTAAAAGAAAATTCGGAAAGTTGTTGTGGAAAATTGCCATCAACTAGAAAATTGTAAATTCGATTCGTGGCTTCTGACTTACGAATTGATCATTGGCATCTTTATAGATTCGAAATAATTATATAGAAAAAGAAATATTCATAATTATTATAGTCAAGTTCGGACAAATGTTTTCAATTTCAAATATTTCGTTGTTTCATGATTAGTTCATTCAGTTTAAAGTTCTTTTTTTATCACCTTTAGTTGGTTAACAACTTTGATAGCGTTGTGTGTGTGTGTCGGTGTGTGGGTGTGTGTGCTCATGTCGATGTTTTTGTAATCGTAATGACCCTTAAACGACCTTAACTCAGACACAATTTTTGGCTGTTGCTGCTGCTCTTCTTGTTGTTCGTTTATGTGTGTTTTTTTTTTTTTCATCTTTATGATCTCAGCTCAGCACACAATAACAACAATTTGTTTGCTGTCGGTTCACATGGATTGTTGCTGTTGTTCTTGGTTGTTATCTACGCCTACTCTGGCAGTTAGGTCAACTCCGCATATGGCATTCGGATTCGCATCGCATCGCATCCAATCGACATCCTCTCTTTGGACTCCCCCACACAGTCTTCTTGGAGTTTTCGAAAGATAAGCAGCTGCTGCTGTTTTTGGTCTTTAAACGGACAAATTTTCTGTTCTGTTTTCTCTACATGTTCTGCCCACCATTAAAGCCATGCTGAAATACCAAAAGTCCCCCCCCTCCCCACAAGAAAACCAACCTCAAGTACAGTTTCCTGCCAACTGTTTTGGGCCTTGCTGGTTATAAGTCCTACCACATCTTCTTTACTCTGTCTTCGAGAGTAGTTTTAATGGAATTATAACTGACCTGTCGATTCTTTAAGCTCTATCCAAATGTCATTGCTTTGGCCTAAAGATTCCTTTAATCTCCTATCTTTATTTAGTTAACAATCTATGGAAAGACAGTTAGACTGGACTCTTTTGTCGATTTGATCGAGTATATTGACGGATACCCTTTAAAACACCTATTTAGGGTATTTGGCTAGTCTAATCTCGTTTCTTTTTGGCATCACATTTGCCCCTCTCTTTCTGTGAAGGTGTGCGTGTGTGTGTGTGAGTGGGAGTGGGTTGGGGTGGGTGTTTTGGGGGTTTGCCACATGAAAAATACCGCAGATTTACGGTTGTCGTTGGTTTGTGCGTCCGAGGGCACGTAATATAGTATTGTACATTCACCCCTTTCCCCCTTCCCACTCTCCCTCCTTGCCAAACTGTGCGTACATAAATTGTGGCCAAAAGAAGAAAATATAAAAAATAAAATAGGGAAAACCAAAAAGAGTATATAACATACATACATACATACGTGTGTATGTATGTATGTGTGTGTGTGTGCATATAGTCGACAGCCTTGCGGCTTCTTCTGACTGCCGCTGATGATATTGTTGTTGTTTTTGGTGTTGCTGCTGCTGTTGGTCTAGAGGTTATTTTTATTTGCAGTTTCAGTTTTTTGCAGCGGTGGCATTTTGTTACCGTTGTTGTTGCTGTTGTTGTTGTTGTTGTTGTCGGTGGTGTTGTTGGTAGTCGGTTTCGGTCAGTTTGTTGTATTTTATGTGGCGGTCTTTTCTTATTTTTCCCATTTTTTTTTTTTTTTTTTTCGTCTTTTGGCTCTTCAAAAGTTTATGGTTGCTGTGGATACCGACGTCTGTCTCTGTCTCTCTCCCACTCTCTCTGCGAGTCGGTCTGCCTGCCTCAGTTGCCACTCCCACTCCAACACTTCTGGGCTGCTCTTTGGCTCTGGCCCTGGCTATGGCTCTGGCCCTGGCTCTGACCAAAAACCGTTAAAGTTTATTTGACATTTACTTGGGCTATTTTTTATTTTTATGACTCTTTGAGGTTTTTACTTTTTATACTGACCACAACACACCGAAACTCTCTTCTCTCTTTTTACTTTTTGTACCTTTATTTTTTATGATTTCTGTTTCGACAATAAATTTGCAGCTATTTTCTCCGTGTGTGTGCCATGAATTTGATACTTGTCCGATGTACGGGGCTAGATAAAAGGCCGAAAGGCCACAGCCAAAGCAAAAGCCCCTCCTTCGACGGACCAGAAAGTCAACACCATCTAACGCCTTTTCAACGCATTCGTAAATCATTTGGCTAAATGCTTTGCAGGCCAACACCGAACCGAGTACTACAGGTTTACACAATGAATAATGAGTTGTGATTTGTGGACATTTCAGCTATCCGTTTCTCTATTTTCCGAGCTATCCGGAAGCTCGTCATATTGGCTAGTAAATATGAAAATCAAGGCTCTTGGATCGAGGTAAATGAATTCCGAATTTAGCCATATCCATCAGCCTGTGACATGGCTTCATTAAGCCAAATCTTAAACTCTTTTTTACCCCGTGGAAAGATTAGAATGGGAAAGAAAGGAGTTCTTTATTTAGTGCTGAGTTGGTTATCAAGAGCGTTTAGCCGGTTGAGGCCTTGAATTGCATTGCATCAGTGTTGTCAATAATCTTCAACGACCTCTTTTAACTATTACTCGGTTTATTCCTTTCAAATTTTATGTCCTCACTTTGGGCCCACTTTAATGGCATGCCGAACGATAACAAGACAAAGTCAAAACAAATAAATAAGAGTATAGAAAGGGTCTATTTCTTTTAGGCCACAAAACATTTAAGTGTCTAACATTGGACAACAAAGGCATAGAGAGTAGAAAGTGAGGAGAAGATGATGAGGTGGGGGGTTGGGGCTGGGGCTGATGCTTGTAGTACGCGAAGTCATCAAAAGTGTTTTTTGATGATGTGTTTTGTTTTGGGGGCCACACAACAAATTACAAGAGGCGTTAAAACTAGAGCAAAGACCAAAAGGCACTTGACTGATCCCCCTTCAATTCCGCCCCGCGACCATCATCATTCTTTTCAAACACTTGTTTCATTTTACTGACTGACTGACTCGAGTGAACTTTAGTGCCGGAGACTGAACAACTGGCTGGCTGACTCGTAAATCTCCAATCAAAAAATTGAGTGCCCCGTAAACCAAAAGAACCAAAAGAAGTCCCTCAATAATGACAATGGTAAAAGAAAAACATTTTCTCACTTTAAAATCACATTACCAAAAAACAAAACAAAAAACCAGCGAGGAAAGATCTCTTAAAAGAGAGATTTATGTGTTGAATTCTTTCGCTATTCCCGGAGGGGGCGACTGCTTGGGGGTGCAAGATGCAAGCAGAAGATTGGGATCCCACGTAATCGTGTCATATTTCAAGCTTGGACAACCATTTTGAAACGCCAAAGAGGAAAAAAAGTGCTCACACACACACACACACAGAGAAACACAGGCGTAGTTCTCCGCAAGGGGACGCCACTGTGGAAAACAACCCCTCGAGGGCTCACAAACTGAGAGATAAACTGCGCTGCCGACTGCGGCGTAGGCAAAATACACAAAATCACAAAAGAAAAAGGCGGGCCAGCGGCAAAAAGCAAGCAAGATGGCAACAGTCGAAAGCAAGAGCGAGACAGAGACAGAGAGATGGAAAAAACACAAGAGAGCAAATGATAGAGCCTGACGCAGTGAGGAAAATGGGCAAGAAAGAGAGAGAGCGAGAGAGAGAGACAGAGAGAAAGAAAAAAAAGAGAGTGAGCGAGCAAGCAAGCCACAGAGGGGTAGAAGCTAGGGGTTTCTTTTTTTGTTGAGTGTTGTGTGTGTGTTGGGTGTGGGGAAGGGGGAAAGGGGGGATGGGGGTTTGGCGGATTTGGCGTTGGCGGCTGACTAAGAAAAACATACACATGACAAAAAAAAAAAAAAAAACATCTAGAGAGAAAGAATAGAAAACGAAAAGAAGAAATACGAAACAAAAGAAATATAAGCATGGTTTGATGGAGCGCGGATGGGGTGGAAGGATGCTGGGGGATGCTGCTCCAGTAAGGCTTTGTGGGCTGATGCTGACATTGGAGATGGGGATGGATGTAAATGGTGAAGGGGCTGGTAGATTGTGTGGATTTTATTCTGAGGTCGAAGCACAAATCCAACTGTCGAAACCAAAAGCACGAGGAGCTAGTGCAGGTGGCATTTGTTCAAAGCGGTTAAAGATGTGGAGGATGATGATGATGACGACGATGTGGAATGGGGAATGGGACGGGGCGACTGGTGAGAAAACAGGTGCTTCTTAAGGGTGGCTATGCCAAAATGTGAATTGAGGCTATATATACAAAACGGAAACGGAAATGTGAGGAGCTTTGTGCAAAATCACGTCCCAGAGTGGGGAGGATGCCACCACGACCGTATAGAAAGAGGCATGTTGATGCCAGGAACTTAGGCAATGGTATGACGGGCAGAGGGAGTGGGGGATGGAAGCTTAAGACTTTAGAAATGCTTGAAACCTACTCAAAATCGATTCGATTTCGTTTCCTTTTAACCAGCTTCCTTTTACTTTAAGCTTTCGTTCCATTTTTAGCTTAAAGTCAGAGACTTCTTTTTCTTTTGTCTTGGGCTTACAATCGATTGTATTCCTTTTTTATTTTCGTCCCTGTCTCTTTTTGTCTCCCTCTCACTCTGCCTTCCTTTTACCCAGTTTTATTTGGCCTTATCGCCTGCGTGAGATCTTTGCCATTGGTTGAGTTTTCGTTTTTGTTTTCCTTAAACATATATCATGTCATATATGTGTACTTATGTCTATATATTTAGACATACATATGTATATATATACATCAACCACCCAGAAACAGCCCAAAAAGGGGAAGTACACACACACACACACACACGCACAGCAAGAGAATAAGAAAGAGAGAGAGAGAGAGATAAACTGTCAGCGTCAGAGAAAGAGAGGCCAAAGGAAGCGAATGTTTGAGGGATTCTTTAATACATTTCTTACTTTAATATATCCTCAATAACAATTGTGATTAGTTCTACACACAGACAAGTTGTTTAAGGCAAAGAACCCAACGAATTCAGTACTTAAAATTTGGAGTACTTTAATAATCATTTGGACTAACAACAAGTAGATGATAATATTGGGTGTATTAAAGTCAATTTGATGTATGATACCAAACTGAGACCTCATCTAGATGAAAATGCATTTGAAACACTTTCAAAGTCGATGCATTTCGAATGAGTCAGACAGTCAGTCGGTCGGTTGGTCTCACATTTCTGAATTTTCATATTCTGACTCAAGTCCCGAATGCGGTTAGATCATATTTTGTGTGTTTGTGTTTTGTTTTTATCTTTGCCTTTTGCTTTTCAAGCGAAAAACTTTATTTTCACGCGCATTACGCAAACTTAGAAGCCGTCGAAAAACTCAGACTGTGAAAGTTAGGTCTAACCCCTCTCCACCCAGCCCCGATACCAGTGTCCAACCCGCCTCCCAACCTGTCACTCTCTTTGCTCTGTGTAAAATCCCATTAAAAATGGCTTTAAAGTGGCTGTAAAAAAAATAAAGCCAAACTACAAATAAAATGAACATAAAATGCGAACCAAGAGCGGGCTTTAAAAATAGGAGAGGGAGCTAAATATGTATACATATATACGTGTATTTGTATATGTAAACAGGTTAAAATTTAAGTTTGTTCCAACTGAATGACTTTGGCTAAGCAAAAAAAAAAAGAATTAAATTCTTGTAAAGATGGCCAAGAAAATGAGAAATCAAGAGCAAGAATGTTTGGAAGGGAATTCGGTCAATAAATCTAATGCAGTTTAATTTGTTGCACAACTTACAATAGTATTATTCATAATTTCTGATCTCAACAAAGGCCAGACAGTCAGTTCACTTGCTGGCCAACTTCAAGTGGGCCACAAAACGGCGGACAACCTTCCTTCTTCCACTCACTGCCACCATTAAATGCACAATTCATTTGCGCATAAATTTTGGCCGAGTGTCGGGATTGTTTTTTATATATATTTTTTGCGCATTTTGTTTTGTTACTGAACGATTTTTTGTTTCTTCTGTGTGTGTGTGTGTGTGTTTTTACAGCCCAAAGTCGGGCTCATAAAGCCAAAGCTGGGCCACAACTGGGTTGGCCATAAAAACCGGCAAACTGTGACAATTTCACGGGCGTTCATCGAGTACCCCTCGCTTGATGCCCCTCGATGAGCAGTTTGCCCTCACACGGGCAGTTAGCCCAGTTGGCCAGACCGGGCCAGGACCCGACCCACGCGTCTTGCGCGCGGCGCTATGCAAAGTGTCACAAATGATAAACGCTATAAACATAAATAAATAAGAAAATATAAAGAAACACAATAACAAACCAAATGATGAGCTTCTTCCTCTCTCGCTCTCCCTCGCTCTGTCTCTCGTCTCTCGTCTCCCAATGAATCAAAAGTTATGAGACTCGGTTGCTGTTTGGCTTATTTATTAGTGTCACAAATCGTTAAAGTCTCTTTCTGTGCATCTCACATTTCGCGAAATGCACTTTTCGGGCTTACATGTTAATCGATTTGCTATTGTTGCCCACATGGCCGTAGAAAAAGGGGGTAACCTGATGAGTTCGCTGTTTAGGTGGTCGACAAGCAAAGAAGCCAAACCATTGGCAAGACTTGGAGCAAGTCTTGGATAAAGTAAGGAAGAACTGTTTATTAATCAAATCTCAGTCATAACTTTATCCTTTGGCACATGTCCTCAATCCCCCTTATCCTCGGCACCATGGTCAATAAGAACTCAATGTTGACGGCCATGACTACTACTACAATTTTTGTTGTTTTTGCCATTTCAGTTGCTTTTGTTGTTTATGGCCATAACATAAATTTGCTGCCTGCCGACAAATATCGACTGTGATTTATAATTTTGAACTTTAGTTCGGTTGCTGATTTGTCTTTTCTTTTCCTTTTGTTATTATTATTATTTTGAGCCGTTTTGTTGTTGTTGTTATGGCTGTGTACATGCAATCCATCAGCAGAAATATGCCACAGATCTAGTAAAAAGGGAAACAGCAACACACACACCCATCTGGCAGACAGACAGAATTTGCTTTGAAATTGATATGTTTGACAGGCTTCAACAATAGCCGAGTTGGGAAAACAAACACAAACTGAGCACATAGAAAAAAAAAACACAACAACAGCAGCAAAACCAGAAAAGAAAATGAAAAACAACGCATGAAAAATAAGATTACCCAACACACACACCAACACACACACACACCATGGAGAGAGGCCATTGACAGCACAAGGTTCGTTTGGTTTGATTAAAAATTGCAAAAATAGTTTGCCAGAAAAACTTTGTATATTCATCTGGATAAGACAAATAGAAGTATAGAAGTTACTTGTGGATCTTGGTTTACCGATTTGGCCAACTTTTACGTTTTACTTTCACTTTCGGCTTCTTGGGCTAGGCGGAAGTCTAAAAAAGCAGAAATACAAGCCAATCTGAGATCGGCGCAAACCTTTTTTGGTACTTATTGTTGTTGTTGTTGTTGTCATGTGTGGCTTAAAACCAGACCAAAAATCTCGTCTCGCCCTTTCTGGCTCATGACCACAAAGTCTACCACAAAAGCGACTTTGACTGTGGCTGTGGCTGCGGCTGCTGCTGCTGCTCGCTTCGTTTAATTTTAATCCGTAAAAAGATCTGTATTTACAAATCCCCTACGAGCCGGCCCGGTTCGTTCTTAATAATCTTTCTAGGCGCGCTCTGATCTCTGATCTACCGAACTACAGATCGCGTGGGCAGGTAGAGAGAACACCAACAGCAACAGCAACAGCAAAAGACACAAAAACAAAAACAACAAACGGCACCAACTTCTTGAATGATCCGACATCGAAACCCGCTGAGGCTTAGGTACGCTTTTCGACACTTTGTTTGGCACGGTTTAAGCCAATTGTTAATCACCAGCATCAGGCGAACGGGGACTGAGCCTCACCATCCTGAAAGAGAAAGAGAAACAGAAACAGAAACTGAAACTGGGACTGGCATTGGTATAGAGAGGGATTAGGATTGGGCCTGGCCATAATCCCAATTGACAAAAAGTCAACAAAGCGCATCAAATCATTTGCAATTCATGCAGATGAGGAATACCATGTGTATGCTGTGTGTGTGTGTGTGTGTGTGTGTGTGACTGTATGTGTGGTCGCTATTGTCAACAATTTGTCAGATGAAAAAATGTCATTTATTGTTATATGATGTAGAGCAGAAGATCTCCAACATGGAAAAATGTCTGCAGCTAAGTAAATAAATCACTCTCATTCTTAATTTAGCGAATTTTATTCACAATTTGATTTTCGAACGTTTAAAGGGCAATGCAGAGAAATAAACAGAACTAAGAAGATTTCATTATAGTTACACAAATCGTTGAAAATATAGCTAAATATGGGTTCAAAATGGTTCAACTTGAGTGGATAAGGCAAAAGGATGACAATGTAAAATGAGTGTAACTGAAATTGTACAATCGAGTGAGATAACATTTGGGTTTAAGCCCTTAAAGGCAATTTTTGTTTTGATTGGCATTACATAGAAAGCCCTAACAGTACTCCCATCGCTTGATGGAAAGAAGAGAATAGGATTCTCATCCAGAATGAAGTAGTTAGGTAAACCAGAAGTTTGTATACCCTTGCTAGTTTCTCTGTTCTCTTTCTCACTTTACTGCGAAAGAATAGAATCAAATCGAATAAGAGTCACTGTATTCGATAGATTGTTCCTATGGGAGCTTTAAGATGTAGTGGTCCGATCCGGCTAAATCCTATATGTATATATACATACAGCAATATACCCCGCTTTGCAAGGGTATCGAAAATGGAAAGAAAAGGGGCGTTCGTTGGCTGTTAATGTTTGGTTGGCTTCAATATATACGCTCTGTTACCTTTTTGGCAAGTTTCTGCTACCGTTTGTTGTTGTTCCTCTTATTATTATTATTATTATTTTTATTCCAAGCGGCATTGCCAGAAGCGACAAGCGGCAACAGCAACAACAACAACATAAATAAAACCGGCCGTATTTGTGGGCATTTGTAAAGTGATCCTTTTTCTGTGTGTCTGTGTGCGTGTGCAGGGACTAAAGCGACCTTTTTCTAATGCTACTGCTAGCCCTAAAGCAACAGGATTTCCAGGCCCACAAACGCGTTGAGCTGTGCCAAAAAGGATTTACGGTACCCATCTTTGTCTCCCTCTAACTCAATTGGTCGCTCTCTTTGCATCTATGTATGTATTTGTCTCTCTGTTGTACAATATTTAAAATGCGCTTTTCCCTTGGCATCCCTCTTGCCTCGCTCCTCGCCCTTTGCCGGTTCGTCCTTATGCTTACATTATTGTTGTTTGTACTGAAATTGATACCAAGTTGCGGTGTTTCCCTGCTTGCTCCTTAGATACCTTTCTCTGCTTTTGTTTTGTGTTTATTATTGTTATCCTTGTAGCGCACTCTCTCTCTCTCTCTCTCTCTCTCTCTCTCGCCCCCATCTTCCCTTACTCTCTGTGTTATTCTTTCATTTCAACGCGTCGTTTGCAAACAAAAAAGGAAAAAAATATAACAAAACAAAAAATTAATGTAAAAAAGCAACCGCAAAAATAAAAGGTGAGCTGAGCCTCAACAAGATGACAGAAGTATCAACAATGAAGCAAAAACACTCACACACACACGGAGAGAGAAAGGTAAAACAAAATGGCGTCACTTACAATTGAATTGTAACAATTTCTTACAATTCCTTTGAAAGTGCAAATGAAAAGGTATTTTTCTTCAAAGAAGATTTTTATGAATCTCTGGATGCAAGTGGAGGACACATGGAGGATCCTTTTGTTTGCTCCTAGACATTTAGTTAAGCTTTCTTCGTATCAATTAACCAAAAATGAATTATGAAACTTGGTCGACTAAATTCCTGGGTATATTAATGTTTTCCTACGAAATGTCAATAGCAGAAATAGAAAGGGAACTTCCTTCTCCTTCCCTCAGCTCAAATCATCAATTTCAGATGTCACTTTTGAGTCCCTGTAAGTGCTTGTGTGTGTGTGGTGTGTGTATGTTTGTGTTAGCATTACAATTGACCAACGTCACGTCAAGGTCACACAGTTGCCATTTGGGGTCAGTTGTAATGAGTATCCAGGAAGTTTGAATTCAATGTGACCAGAGTGGAAAACTTTGCACTTCATTCGGATTTCTTTTCGGTTGTGTTGCGTGCCAAACATTTAAAATTTATAGACACCGACACACACGCACACACACAAATGTAGAGATCCCCTCCCATCCTTCCCTTAGGCCACTTGGCCTGCTCAGTCAAGTGGAAAACGCAAAGCCCTGCCCCTCCCACGCTCATTACAATCTAACCATCTATCCATCGAACCATCCAAGAGCAACCCCCAAATGAAGTTGCCGCTGCTGCCCTTTGCCAATTTTCTTGGCCGGTTTTTCCTTTTACTTTTGCTTTGCCAGCGTTTTTCATGCTTTGATGCGGCATAACAAATTGTTGTGGTATTTGTTGTTACTATTACTGTTTATAGTTGGTAGTAAAAACCCCCACCAACTTTCCCCCACACACTAGCTTCACCTCCCTCTCACCATCTTCTCTGTCTCTCTCTCTCTCTGGCACCACACACGCATGTGTTGCCTTGGCTTTGGCATTTTGAAAGTTTTTCAAGTTTGGCATCGTCGTGTATCTGTCTCCACCCGAGTCCAGAACCGTTCAATGTGTCAAAAACTGTTTTCGCAATGTTTCTGACTTTCGACTTCAAAGTGGGACGAGTGCAGAGGGTGTGGGTGGGGTGGGGCGTACTCATAGTTTCTTTGATACTTGTAAAAAACAATAATATCAACTTGAACAAGTGCACTTTTCATTTATTTCATTCGTTTGTTTGAAAGGCGTTGATGCATAAATTGCCTAGCTAATATAAAAGGGTTGCCAAGCACAAGTATGAAGCACCTTCAACCATAATTCTTGAAATGAGTTGGCGATTATTATGAAACGATGAATACATCCAAATGACAAACTAAAAGTGTAAAGTTTACACATTATACACGTTCGTGTCTTTGTCAAGAGGCACCAAACCTAAGATACCAGTCATGTAACCATAAAGTTGTTTTCTTTCGCTTTGGAATGGAATGGAATGACAAGTATGTCGCCTGGCTGCGACTTGATAAAGTAAGCTGAGGGTGTAGTTTTTGTGGTGTTAGTACATGGCATCATCATCCCACACCATCCTTCCCCAGTGGCTTGTTCTATTGGCAAAAGCAACCCCGAATCGACATAGACAAAGCGAACACACATTAATTTCGAATTAGTTTTGCATCATGTGGTTCACGATGCAGAAAAATCGACTCACTGGCAGCAGGCACCTCATCCCACTCCCGCACTCTCGCACTCCCCCACTCTGGCAATCCACCTTCGTTTTCCCGCAGCATCAGCGTCAGCAGCAGCAGCAGAAGCAGCTAATGCCTGCTCCATTCGTAAGAATCCGATACCGACACCGACACCGACATCGACCGCAGTTCCAGCACAGTTCCAGCTGGGACCGTGTTTATGGGCAACTATTAAGTGCACAACGTACTGCGGGCATGAAAAATGCGGCATGGACGTGGAACAGATCGCTGGATTTTCTACATGAGCGCATTCTGAAAGTCGTTGTCGTCGTCGTCGTCGTCGTCGTCGTCGTCGTTGCGTCGTTGAGTCTCTCGTCTTCATTCATGCAGAGAGCAAGGAGCTAGCGGTAAGGCGGAAAGGCGGAGAAGAAGGTGGAGTCCAAGTTTGCTGACTGTAAAATTAGGTTAATTCCTGTCAGTGCGTTGCTGATTTGAATTGTCACACACATACGCACACACACACACACACACACCGCACACGCACTCACCTAAAGAATAAGTAGAAGAGGAAATCTTGGCACCTGGTCCTCTTCCACATCTTTGGCATGGGATTTACTTTATTCTTCTTGGGGTGTGTGTGTGTGTGTGTGTGTGTGGTTTATTTTTTTCTTTTTTTTTGCTTGCCACATTGACATCAGTTGACGTTGCACGTTACCTCTCCCAGTGGCTCTGGGTCTCAGACTCGATCTCGGCTTAGTGCGACGACTCTAATCCATAACTGAATGCTCGGAAACGGTCTGACTGTCTGGCCGCCGTTCGCAGTTGCCACATTTCTGCTTATGACAGTTACGCAAGAAATGCCACACCACAGACACGAAAAATCAATGCGACGGACGCAATGCGGAGGCAAAAAAAGAAACGCCAAGTCCCTCTCTCTCTCCCTGCCGATGTCAGGTTATGCAATATCATAATCCAATTGATATTCAAATCTGTTTAGCAGAGAGCAAAAAACTTAAATTGTTCGCAATTTTAGTAGTCAACATTTCCACCTCTCAATTGGATCTAAGCGGCGATCCTTTATAGGGCACGATCCTGGCTTGTGTCCTAAAAGCACGACTTGAATTTCATTTCAGTTCTTAGTCTTATAGTGACCACACAGTTCCTCAGCAAAAGGATCACTTTGACAGCATACTTTGGCATAAATTATCAGATATATACTTAGGACATTAAGGACCAAGAAGGTTTTAGCTCTCTTACTTGTTTAACGAACACAATTCTTTGTAGGAGCTCGAATTGACTCTTTCGGAGGAACTGATGATTTATCAAACTGATTTTTGAATGTTAACCCAATGGGAGTGAAAAATGTTTGGGAAGGGGTGCGGCGGGGTGGGGCACAAACTGTTGCAAGTTTTTGCCGACGGTTGTCGGTCGGCGGTCGTCGGCAGGTCGGTTGCCAATTTCCAAACATCGCACTTGACTATGCAAACAAATGGCAAGTGGGCCTGGTCGATGAAGGTTAGATCACCCGTCTCCACCCCCTTTGTCTTTTGGGCTCATCCCCTTGACACTTACCAAAGCAAGTGCACCCCCTGCCCACATCCCCAAATGCTCCGCCGCAAACGTTTTGCCCAATGTTTTGTTTATTTATTTGCCTGTCTGTTTACTTGGCTGTCAGTCAAATTTACAGAAGAGGATGCGCGAGTGTAAGGACAAGAGCCAGGGCTCAAGGATGCTGTCGAAGCTTGCACTTGTTCGTCTTCGCTGCCGTTTGCTGATGTTTGCATTGAACAAACACAACCGAGTGGAAGGTTAAGATAGCGGGGATTTCGTCAAGGGGAGGGGGCCACATCCAGCAGGGGGAGTGAAATATTTTTCTAAGCGAAAAATGAGTGTTTGAACTTTTATGGCTGCCGGGCAAAGACGATTCCAATGTACAAGTACATATACAATTTTTTGTTGTTCTTCGCACATTGAGGGTGGTACAATGTGCATTGAGGGGTTGCTTCTTGCTCTGAATGGCATAATTGCTATTGCTACAACAACAATTACACAAACAACAAAAATGCTGAAGCCCAATCCCAAGCACAGGCAGGAGCGGGAGAAGGAGCAGGAGCAGAGAGAACGATGCTGGCAGCGAAGGTTAAAGGTTTTTGTGGCAATCAAATGAAGTGTTCCTGAATGGTTTTCAAAGTTAATTTGAGTGATGCTCGAGAGCCAGTAGTGCTGGTACTGACAACCCCTCCGCCTCCAGCCTCTTTCGTCATCCTTTTACCCTCTCTCAGTTGAGTTCATCTAGCGACAGCCGCGTGTTTATTAACATGTGTTTACAACAACTTAAAGCGCCCATATGGATTCACTGTATATGGGACTATGGGACCATGGGACTGGGCCCTGGCAACTGGCAGCTTGGTAGCTGGCAATTGGGTGGAGGATTTTCGATATTTGTAAGCGATGCTGGTAAACACTTCAAGTTTCCGTTTCGTTTCATTTTTATCGCTTGGCCTTTGTTGTTTTTATTGTTTTGTTGGTCGTTCATCTTGCTCCCATTCTCCAACCCCTACTGGTTGTGGGTCAATTGTGGTAAGGCATAAAAGAAAAGGTGCTTTCATCTAGGCCCTACCAGTTAATGCCAAACTTCTTTGGCACATGTAAATGATTTATAAGCAAAGGAATCCAAGTTATACGTCTCCGCCTTATCGAATCGACTTTCTACCAATGTTTCTTGATATATTTAAGATTCTCTTCGATCTCATGAATAAAAAACCTTTGCTTGAGAGATTTATGTATTCATTTGAATACTTTATAGTTAATGTTGCTTTATTATTTAGCATCCAACCCAAAGATGATTACAGTTGCAGCTGTGCTCCTTCTATGACAAGTCCAAATCCAAGTGGGAAACCTACTTCAGCTTCAACTCTCAGCTGGTCAGAGCTCAGAATGCATTAAGCTCTAGTCCTCTTTCCATTTCCCCCTTCTCTCCATTCACTCCTTCCCCATCTTTGTCGATTTCTTCTTGCTTTTGACAGGTGGCTTGGCATATGAGATTTGTCTATGTGAGGTTTTCAGAATGACTGGGCAGGCTGGTTGGATGGTTGGTTGGCTGGCTGGCTCACTGGGTGACTGATTCACCACCCCTAAAAAAGTGCATTTGAGCCGCATCTGGTGCGCATTAGATTATGCATAATAAAGTGTAATTTATTTTGGCAAGTTGTTGGATAACGTTTCGTTTCGTTTTGTTCGTTTCATTCTTTTCTTCTGAAGCAATTCCCAGAGGTGTGGGTGTGGGTCGGGGTCTGGGTGTTTGCCTGAACAGAGATTTCAGTTGTGCTTGGTGGGAGAGTTGGGTGAATTGCTATCCAGCAAGAGGGGGCAAGGGCAGTTTCTTGTACCACACTATAAAGACAAACGAATTGAACGATTTTTAGAGTGACACGTTTCAACGCGCCATATCTCGAAAGGAAAGGACTCGTGCCAGTTCTTATCTGGAGCAGAACCAGAAGTACGGGGCCGAGGACATGAAAGACGCGTGTCAGCATTTTGCATGGACGGGCCAACTGTGAGATAAGCGAGTCCTTAATCAACTTATAAAGAGACACGTGACTGCCGGGGAGGCGGAGGAGGGTTGGCGGCTACTTTAGACCATGAAATGGCGACACGTGACTCGGGGGCACCGGTTACTGGCGTCGTTACTGGCTTAGTCCCCGGCGGCAAATATTATTTATGGCAATTGTATTTTAAGTGGCTCATTCTGTGTATTGTACATACAACAAATTTGTAAATCAAAGTCTCTAACTCACACTTCTCGATCTCTCTCTGTAGATTCAATAATGGGCTCAGCCAGTGAAGATGATGACGATGATGATCCACCACACTTACGAGGGCCGGCACTGGGATTGGGCGTACTCGGTCCAAATGGGCCAGACTCAGCGGGTGGACCATTGGGCACCTCGGATATATCAGTACAAAGCATGAGCACCGATAGTAAAAATACGCATGACGATTCCGATCAGGTAAGCGAACTAATATCTTTCGGAGATCATTAACCACTTGGCCGAAGCCAAGTAATGAATGGCCTGATGTGTGTTTGAAGTTTGCTTTGAATTTTGTTTTTCGTTTTGATTAATGATTGGCAAATGATTATGAGCTAGCCACTACCTCGCACACTCATCGTCTCCCTCTCTCTCTCTCTTGCTCTTTCTTTCCATCGCAGGGCTCCTTGGACGGTGATCCGGATGGCCGCGGCGATTCTCAGGCGGAGAACAAAAGTCCCGACGATGCAAATGGCTCAAAGCGTCGCGGTCCTCGTACAACCATCAAGGCCAAACAGCTGGAGGTATTGAAAACGGCATTCAATCAGACACCGAAACCGACACGCCATATTAGGGAGCAACTGGCCAAGGAAACGGGACTGCCCATGCGTGTGATACAAGTGAGTGAAGAGTTCCAACAGATGATCTTGAAGATTCAAAACTCATTCTAAGCCCAACAAATTTCAGCGTTAGCTCCCAATCCCTAATGACAGCTGGTGTCACGCCATAGAAATATAATAACAAATTTGTTCTACCCATCGGACTTTGATTTTTCCTATGAAATATGTATTACAGATCCATTTCCAGCCAGCAAACAGACAAACATTGCAATTTTTATCAATCCTCCTTGAATGATTCCAAATCATTTTAGTTTTGGCTAGAATTTTGAATAATCTCCCTAGAAATCCAACTCAAAAAAGTGATTTTTCGAAAGACCTTACCAAGGTTCCTTTTAAGTTTTCTCTTTGAATTGTTTGCCAAACATTTTTGTCTTATTTCACTTTTTACCAGTTTGGAATGTGACTTTTACCTCTTCAAGTTGGCTTAAAGACTTTGTGTTTTTATTAGATGTTTTGGTGTGTGTCTGTGTGTGTGTTTTAGTCTACAGTTTCTGAGCTTCGGTCGGTCATCAGCATAAAAAAGGCATAAATTAAAGCGCGCTTTGACTGGCAAATGTTTAAACTAAACTAAACTAGACGAGGCAAACACTCGAAGGTGGTCTTTGGGTGGAGAATGGGGGTCGTTGCCGGACACGGTCGCAACTCTCAACTCAAACAAACCGAAGAAACGAAATCCGAGTCGATTTTCCAACAACGCACAAAATGAAACAAAAAATTGAAAATTGAGGAAAATACTTAGTAATAATCGGGGCAGGGATTAAAAGTAGTTCGCATTCAAAGCGAAAGTTCAATGTGCCGAGTCTCCCGAGAATAATGCAAGGGAAAAACGATGGGCAAATTGCATGCAACTAATTGCACGATGGACAAAACTGTGAAATGATTATGGGAAGATATATCTGAGTGGGGATTAGGAAATGAAGGCACTTGAGGATAGAGTAGTTAGTCGTCAAATTGAGCATAAAATTTAGGAAAATAGCATGTCTGCATGGGATTAAAAACTATATTACATATAATATAATGGACAATATACTTTTCCCTTTACCTTCCAGAGAGCACTCTGATTAAATTGACTAAGTTTTCCATGCGAATTGGGGAAACACATGAGTTGTAGATCGTATAGTAACAGCAAGTATCTCGAGCATCATCCTTTAAGTCCCTTAAGAAGAAGAAATACCTTTGGAACAAGTTATGTAATTCCAAATTTGAAATGTTTCGGCTCTCAGTTGAGGTCTAGCCAATCACTCCATAATCATTAGGAACTCAAAAACTCTACACACACTTCACTTCACACACTTTCAATAATGAAGACAAAGGAAAAGGTGTGTCGACAGCTCAGATCGAATCCACATCTGTCTATCCTTGTTAAAGCATAGTCAGTTCCAACTAGTCGACCAGCAGCCTGTCAAGGATATCCGCAGCATATGTTTTTCTCAAACATCTACATCATCATCAGCATGTTCATCATCGATGTGAATATAATGCACCTTGCTCTTGCTCCTTGCCTTCAACAGGTTTGACTTACAAATTTGAATCTCTTAACCATAAAACCCCAAAAATGTTGGCCCTCCTCCGTCTCCTCGTGGACGCACAGATGTTTTACGAGTAGGAGAGTAGAGAATGAAATTAAGAACAGAGGATGAAAAGCGAAACACTTAACGGGGGATTACGCATGCGCATGGGTTTCTTTTTCTGTTTTTCAGTTTCAGTTTTGGTTTTGGTTTTGGTTTCGGTTTTGGATGGGGTGCCGGTTAGTGTCTTTGATGTGTCATTGGTTACAGTTAAAGGATATTTAGGCGGCATTTTTCACTTCTTTTGCTTTTCTCATTCTTTAAGTATTTTATTTTTTTTTTTTGTTTCGTCTTTTGTGTTTGAAAGGCGACAAGTGTGACACAATCAACACCTCTTTATGGCTGGCTTACTTGTTTTTGTTGGTGTTGTCCCTCTTCAAATCTAAACGAAAATGACAAATGCCAACAACGTTGAAGAGGATGATGATCATGATGAAGATGTTGATGCTGGTGCTGGATCTTAATCGCCTTCTCTCTCCCTCTAACTCTGGAGTTGTTCTCTCTTTCTCAATGAGAGAAGCATACATACATACATCATGCGATGTCAGAAATCTTTACATTTGCATCTTTTGAGATTTCTTTTTTGCAGCCTCCAACTTTCTTATTCTCCTTTTTTTTTTTTTAGACATTTCAAGCATATCCCATAACAAGTTGTCAGCTGATTTTTTCCCTTTTTTTTTTGGTTTCACGAGAAAGAAACATCTGTGAAAACTCTTTCGAGTAATCCGATCTGGGAGCAAAGAGTTGACTCTGTTAGTCAGGTCATCATCAGTTCATCAAAATCAGCAGGGTTGCCCCACACCCACCCCCACCCCCACACCCAACCCCAGCCACAACCACTGAAGCCTCCCATCAAAAAGATGTCAACGAAACGAAATGAAAGGCGAAACAATTTGTCTCTCACTCCTTCTAAATCGCTTGCTGCTTCATCTGCTTCTGCCTTTGCCTCCCCCTCTCCATCTCCCCTCTTGCTCTCATGCCAATGCCTGCCTGCTGTGAGTTTTATAATAAATTTGACAACAACAGCAACAGCCCCAGCAGAAGCAGCATGACACACAAAAATGAAGAGAAAGAGAGAAAGAAACAAAACTTCTAAAGAACTTTTGCCGACATTTGGGCCCCACGTTGGGCGCCAAAACAAAACGTACAGAATTCCTCATGTTTTCCCCTCTTCGGTTTGTTGTTGTTGCTGTTTTGTTTTTTTTTTTTTTTTCATTTCAACTTGCTAAACTTTTGACTTGACAGGTGACCAAGGCAGAATTTTCTATAAAGTTCATCATCATCATCATCAACAGCATTCAAAATTTGAGCATCATGATGAAGTTCCCAGTAAAACCACACAAAATAAATCATCAGCATTAACAATAATCATAACAATAAACTGAACTGAATTAACTGAGAACCAAACCGATCCCCAACCGAACCAATCCCCGACCCACAAAACGAAGGCTGCCTTCCCATTTCAGCCGACTAAGTCAATAAAATTGCCATATAGATAGCTGGCTAATTGCTAAGGCCGGACTCGCAGTTGGCCAGGAGCGGGGAGCGCGGGAAGCCGACCCCCTCGCAGGCAGTATCATAAAACTTTGAAAATGATTTAATGTTCTTTTGATGGTTCGAAAGAACTAAACGTTTTTTTATTTTTCCTTTTTGGTTTTTGCTCCTCAAATTCGAGTTAAACTAAATTGTAATGCCTTCAAAAACAAGTTAAGTGAACATTTTCTTTCAACTGATTTTGAGAATGAACTTATGTGTTTGTACATTGGTTTATTTGCCATTTGTTTCCAATACAATTTAATTAGAGGAATTCTCTTAATGGCCCAAAAAAAAGGGCTTAAAGAAGGTCTGAAAACCAGGAAATATTTGACGTCCAAAAATGTGTGATGATGTGTTGATTCCTATCCAGACTGATAGATAGAGTCCGAGGATTTGCCAAGTGATTTACAAGGCGAATTTGTCCATATGTGTGTGTGAAACATTTTCTCAAGCTGATTTATTGATTCGAGTGGCTTTCAACCTGTTCCGAATTAGTAGATCGGATCTCCCTTTACACGGCACAGGCAATAATATTTGAATGATTTAATCTCATAGCCTTTATTGGGTCTACACTCATGTGGCTTTGTGTTTTTGTTTTGTCGGTTTTCGACTTTTCTCTCTGCCCAATTATACCATGCACCCATTGAGGTCAAATGGTATATTGAAGTCGCCAAAGTGTATGGAACAAGCTGAAGGAAGCTTCTCCAGTTTTGGCTCCCTCCTTTAATAGAACGAATGTAAATAGTGGAATGGTTTCGTTTGCTGCATGGTATACCGAAGTCGGCGAGACGACTTATTTACTTCATTTTTAATGCGTGCGCTCCATTTAAGCTTTGAAAAATTATAAACAAATAAACGAATGGAGTAGAGTCGTGTAGAGGAAGAGGGACAGACAGTGGGATGGAGCTAGTTGCATAGTGTGGATCAAGGGGGAGGGGGAGGGGCAACGGGAAATCACACAGTCGACGAAGCGCGGCTCAAGTTTTTTAATGTGGCATGCGTTTGCCCTGGCGCCAGATACAAAAGATATCCAAAAGATACACACAATGATACAGATGCGGATGCGAGACTCGAATTTGTCAAGTGTTCCCCTATTCAAAGAAAACAGTCCGAACAAATGCAGAGGCGTTTATTTGAGAGCATTTTCAACTTGATTTACATTTTTGTTGTTCTTTTGTTTTTATCAAAAAGCAATGATTTATAATAATTTTTATTTTGTTGGTTCGTTTGAAATGAAATCTGGGTCGGAAGTTGACAAATTTCGTCTAAGCTATATGTCTGGATACACATCTACATACACACATAGTTAGATCTAGTTGGATACATATATTAGATGTGTGTGTGTGTGTAGCGTTTAAATTGGCTTAGCTAATTAGTCAAAAGATACTTTGATTTGTTTTTGTTTGGCTCTTTCTGGTTTATGTTTCGATTCGAGCTTTTTATTAATTGAGCGGAAATTGTTTGACAAATGCACAAAGAAGACCAAAACAACAATTAAGAGCTCAACAAATGATGCCATCTAAGCTGAAAACCGCAAAACTTGAAAGGAGATAGACCAAACCAAGAGAAACGTACTCTATTCCCTAAGAAAAACCATTAAAAAGGCACAAAAGCGGTTAATTTAACGCATTTACTTGAACAAGTAACCAGAGAAATGCACAAAAGGTGCCCAAAGATGGGGGGGAGGACGCGCCGCCACCACCAGCAGTGGAAGAGGCGCCTAACCAAACATGACACGGCAAATTCATGCGGGGTATAAAGGTAGTCGGATAAACGTTGAGGAGAATTATAATTTCAACAACTCATCAAATTGCTATTAATTTTCGTAGGCCACATTTGAGTTTTGTTGAGGCGCCGGCTAACCGAAAAAAAGAGAAGCTAAACAAAACAAATGAAGGGAATAAAAAAAAGGCAAACATCGAAATCGAAACCGACAACCAGAAAACAGAAACCGATACTCAAAAAGAAAAACTGCACCATCATTTCAAGGAGCTGCACACACACACACACACACACTATGGCATACGCTGAAACACCTACTAAACTATGGGAAAAATAACAGCAGTTTGAAGTCAAAGTTAATTATCTGTTAACTTCTCTTTGCTACTTCACCCTGGCGCTGCCTTCCGACGCCTTCCTCAGATGTCTTCCTCGTAACAGTAGTTGTGGTTTCATCAAAGGCAGTCATCGATATGCCCACGGTAACTTTACAACTCTCCCTCGATTAATGCAAATCATGGTTAAGTAGGCGGCAAGGGAACCTACTGGAGCGGCCTAAACAAAAGGATAGAGAGCGACCACAGATATCATTTATAATTGTTGCTTCTCGACCGACGATGAAAATCGATCCTGAGGACATTACGAGAATGTTCTTGAGGCTCTTGATGTTAAGGTTTATTCCCCCCCTCTCCCTATCGATTGAACTTTGTTTTGTTGTTTCTTTTTGACTTCTTGTGAATGCCGTCGTTGATTAGCTTTAAAAATTGTTATTGCCAAACAATTCGCTGGCTACGATTGTTAAATAAACCCTAAATTTTTGCCCCTTTTTCCCCAACCTCCCGTTCTCTGGTGCCACCTTGATTGTTTTTGGCAATTAAGCGTAGAGTAGCACAAACATGAAAAGCCATTTCGAATATGTATAAGTTTGTATGTATGTGTGTGTGTGTGTGTGTGTGTAGTATAACAAACAAATATTGCCGCATCATAGTCAGCTAATTTAACAAAAGTTGAAGAAGAAATAGCCACAACAACGATTAGCGTGAGGGTGAAGGTGAGGATGGTAGGGGGGTCGGGGTGAAAAGGGTTAAAACTCCAAAAATCGAAAATCATGTCAATCAGCGATCGAACGTGTCACACATTTGCCAACAAAAGAAACAAAGCGAACAAAAAAATTCACAAACTTCATCCAAACCAAAAACACAAAAAAAAAGGGGCAAAAATTATATATGTTAACCCCTTTAATGGGGCCGCAAAATGGACAGCTAACGCCTTCGCCCTCCCCCCTCCCCCACCCCAGCACATTTAAGGCGTAGAATAAGAAATATATAAGGGGGAGGTAGGCACGCTGCCGTTTAACATAATTTGCTATAATTTTCAACACAACACAAAAAGGCAGCAACAAGAACAACAGAGAGAGATGAGTGAATTTGTTGTTGTTGTTGTTGCTGCCAAGTGGCAGGGCCCCAAACTTCAGCACCTTCTTCTGCCAGTCCATCCGTTCCATCAGCAATAATCATTCAGGTTTAGGTTCAGTTTCAGTCTCAGTCTCAGTCTCAGTTCGGGGGTCTCGTGATTGCTACCATGGGCCCATTATATTACGTTGTTTGCCCTTTTATGTCAGAGTCGAACCTATAATTTAACTAAATGTTCAAATTGGAAATACAACATTCATTTTGGGTTTTACTTTTTCCTTGTTGCGGAAATAAAATATTAGCCCTCGACTTTAACTCGAAACTTTTTCGAGTCTCCTTCGAGCCTTCCTCCTGCCATATCCATACCCAATAAAATTGCCACAATTTTGATAACGTTATATCAGCGAAAGAGTGGGAGAGAGGGAGTATGAAATGATCGTGGTGTGGGGGCGGGAATGGGATGCAAGTTGTGCCAAATGAGAATCGAGCGTTTAGCCTCAGGCAGTCGCAAACATTCGAAAACTAAAATTAAAACATACAAATGAAACAACAACAACAAGAACGGATAAAAAAATTGCAATTTCATCTGCAATTGAAAATTTCGTTCCTGCAAAAACACAAAAATACAAATACACGGATGGAAAAAGACAAATAGAAATAGAAACTTTTATTCCATTCGCTACCTTTCTCAGCGTACTTCGCTTTCGTCCTTTTCAGGACGAAAGGCAACACTTTGGATTCCATTTCAGCTAAGTTCCTTTCCCTCGCCACGATTGATTCCAAAGAATCTATCTGTCTCCGTGAATACCTTCTTCTGATTAACCAAAGATAATCCCCTTCAATCTGTAGGCTCAATTTGGATTTCTTATTGCGGTTAGACTGCTGAGGCTTTGCCATAATGAAGGAGCATGGAACGGATAGACTTTTGAGGTGAACAAAGGAAATGGCATTACCCCACCGACCTTACCCCTCAACATTTGCTCTCTCTCTCACAATGTGGGCGTCACATAGCACTTTGGCCTCTTTCCTCCCCCCTTTTCCTTGTTTTTTCTTTGCAATAGATGTTGTTTTCTTTTTGTTTCCTTTTTTGTTTTGCGCCATTTGTTGCTATTTTTCTTTGTGTGTCGATGTAGGAAAACAATGAGGCGAATATGCCGCAGAGCAAAAAACAGAATATGAAAAAAAAAAAATAATGAAACTGAGTAACAAAAATGAAGGAAAAACAAACCAAACTAACCGCTTGCAAAACTATTGTAAATGCATATTTTAGTTTCATTTCTCTTCATTTTTTGTTGTGTTTCATTTTCTCTGTGTGCGTGTGTGTGTGTGTGTGTGTGTTGGCTCTTTTGTTGTTGCGCATATGAAAATGAAAAATTATGTGACCGCAGGGCCAAGAGGCAAATAACGCATATGGAAAAATATTGTGAACACATAACGCTCAATATATGTAGACAATTTTTCGAATTGGATTGGTTGCGTCTGCCGGCGGCATTGAAAATATATGAGGTAGAACGAACGAACGAACAACTCTGTATCCAGAGATGTTTAGAGAATACCCTTACAATGGGAGTATGTAAGTCGTGGTCTAACACTCTTCTGCAACTAGTAAGCAAGTCAGTTGTCTCTAGCGCCGCCAACGGCCAAGCCCACCTACATATGGGGCAACTAGTGGAAAACATTTTTATGCATAACTTGGCTATTTTCAGTCGAATTTTGATGAAATTTGTTGTACTTATATATAATTCAATTTGAAATCGATATATTAATTTTAAATGCGATTGTTTAAGAATTGAGGCAGAATTTCCCAAATGAAAACTAGGTGTTTCGATGATCGACTCGGCTGTTGATGCTGATCAAGCATATAGAGGCTTCACCATGCATTTCAACTGTCGGGTGCCTGGTAAAACTATAAGTTTTCGATTCAAATAAGATAATATTAGAATGGACAGAAAGACATGTGTCAGGATTATGAGAAAGCTCATAGTTTCAGTCAACAATACGGAAGACGCATCGGCTAGAATGGCAGGTAGGCAGTTTAGTGGCTTGTTCAAGGCATTCCTTCTGCTGCCATAAAGTCAAACGTAACGACCGTCGTCTTAGCGTCAAATCTGTTCGCTGAACGCTGAACATGGCCAAGCATTAGAATCTTTAACCTATGCACAGCATGTTACTTCCTTTTTATGTATATGCATCCTGTGTCAGTAAGTTTTCAGTTCTCAGGCTTTTGCTTCTTTTCTTTTTTTTCCCAGTTTGAAAGCTTTTCTAGCGAAATTCGTTGCGCGTACAAAATGTCAGTTTATGAAAGCAAAAAAAAAAGAGGAAAGAACAAACGGCAAAGATTGAAGCTGAATTTTTAAAGCGGAGGCCCTTCAGACAACAAACAAAACGTACCAGAATCCATGTGTATGAGTCTAGTCGAAATCTCTTTGGTGTCTGTTTATAAAATTCAAATGAACTTGCAGACAACCGGCGCTCATCATTAAAATTCACGCTTAAATTGCCTCCTAAAACGAAGAATACGAGTTCACTCTTGGTTGGCTGAGATTGGGGTTGGAGATGGGGATGGGGAATTGGGGAATAACAGCTGCAGCAGAAGCAACGTTCTAATCCAAATTCATTGGAAACTATTTGCCAAAAAAAAAAAGAAGAAGAAGAAGAACAACAACAACATCAAGCACCAAATAAAAGGAGAGATGAGCAACATAAATCAAAAAATTTCATTGAGAAAAGTTGCAAAAGTTTCGTTGACCGCAAAGATCATTAAAAAGGCAAAAACAAAATATAGGCAGACATACATACATACAACCATCTCCAGATATGAATATTAAAATGAGAGACAAAGAGGTATCCCGGTATCCCAGGATGAATCTAAAGACCAACACAAAAAGGTGCCACTAAAAATTTTGAAATATGTTTTTATTTTATAACTTTGCATGCTGTGCACGGTGCTTCTGGAGCAACCCAAAGTACCGATGCAGAACGTCATAAAAATGGAACTCCTTGGTACTGGCACCAGCATCTCCCTCTGCCCTCCGTTGATCTCCCCAGCAAGCCATATCTATCTCACTTTCTTGGGTATCGATAGCGGTATCCTTGTCCCTCTTTCTGCTACCTTCGGTTCTTTTTGGAAGCTAATTTTGCAACGGCCGCCTGGTGCGGCGGCGGTAGCTTCAATGCCGACTGCAAACTACAATTAGACATGCGCCTCCACTTCACTTCATGCCCTCAGACACACACACACACACACACACACACACACACACACACATATCGAACTCCTTTTTGCTACAGATATATCGACTAAACGCCCGCTCGTTCTCTCTCTTTTTTGTCTTTTAGGTTTGGTTCCAAAATAAACGATCGAAGGAGCGACGCATGAAGCAAATCACCAGCATGGGACGACCTCCATTCTTTGGCGGTGCACGCAAAATGCGCGGCTTTCCCATCAATCTCTCACCAGGTGGCCTAGACGATGGCCCAGGGTTTCCCTACTTTGCTGCAGATGCTAAATTCGAATTCGGCGGTTATGGTGGGCCATTTCATCCGCACGATGGTCCCTATTTTCCAGGACATCCCGGTGGACCGATGCCATTCAATGCGCCAGGTCAGTTGAGAGTTACAAACAGAGAAGTTGGGGTTAATAGTTTATTAGACTCCGCTAGACTTAAGTCGTGGTGGGCGGGGGGTGGGGATTGCATTATGTCTAGCCTAGATCGCATTGAGAACTGATATCTTTCAGATGTCTCACAACATCTCCTCTTTTCCGACTATTGCAGGCGGCCCCATGGATCACAGTGGCCCCATACCCATGGTGAATGAGTTTGGTCTGACGCCCGAATCGACATTTCTGAGTCAGGCTGGGGCACCGCCAATGCAATTGCAAACAGCTGTCGGTCCCCCACCACCGCCGCCGCCCCCTAGTGCCGAACACTTAATGGCTGCGCAGCAACAGGCGGCAGCCCAACAGCAGCAACAACAACAACAACAGCAACAGCAAGCGGCTCAAAATGCGCAACAAGCAAATCAAACGCAACAGCAGCAGCAGCAACAACAACAGCAGCAACAGTCCCAGCAACAGCAACAGCAGCAGCAACAACAACAAAATGGCCCGCGTACCGCATCGCCCGAGTTCATGAGCTCGGCGAACTTCAGCGAACCGCAGAATATGCAAAATGAAGGTCTTGTTTGGTAATATACAAAACAGTTGGCAACGCGCCTGCTTTATCTCAAAAGAGAGTGGGAGCGAGAGCGAGTGAGAGAGCACAGAGACGATGTTGAAGAGTAGCGGTTAATGCCGCTGCCTCCCGCCCACTGAACAGCTCTCACACACGAATACACTCTATAGCCATCTCGCTCCACCACAAGCACACACACACAAAGAGAAGCAAAAGCGAGTTAGAGAGAGCACGAGAGACACAGGGATAGAGAGAGAGAGAGAGTGGGAAAGAGAGAGAGAGAGACGTAACGTAACGTATCGTATCGTATGGCTCCCTAACTATTCTTCTCTTTTTGTTTTTTTTTATTATTATATTTTTTGTTATATATATGTATGTAAATTATAAAATTTAAAATAAACAATTAAACAAAACAACAAAAAAAAAAAAACAACAACATAGACAAAAGTATAATTAAAATGGGCTTTGCACATAGAAACCTAAACTAAACTTAAAAAAAAAACCATCAAACACAAAACAAAAAAGAAAACGTAACTTTTTTTTTATTGCTAAAGAAATAAATTTAAAAAATACATTGAACTAAACGTCTTGTCTGTAATTTATACATACAAAAAAACAAAAGTAACAAATGAAATATATGTATCTGTGTAAAAATAAAACAAAAAAACAACTTACGTAGAGTAAAGGAATATTAAACAAAAGCAGAGGAAAAAAAGTGTTTTTTTTTTTTTTTTTTTTTTGTAAATTAGCACATTTATTCATTATTCTGAATTTTTTTTTTAAAGGTTTTTTTTCCTATTATTAAATGAACCTATTATAATCGTTGTCTAACAACATAATCGTAAAGTGTAGTTCACTTAGTTGATAAGGTTTATAAATACTATACCTACATATGTACATAAGTATATAAATATATATATATATATATATATAAAATAAAAAGAAATATATATGGCACATAGTAAACTCTTTTTTTTTTTTTGTGGTCTTAGTAATTTAAGCAAAAAACAAAGAGAAAACAAAACAAAACGCAAGAAAGACAAACAAAAACAAAAGCATTATTTATTACAAGCTGAGATCGAAACGAAACCTAAAAACAAAAAGGAAATGCTAATTAAATGTAATATCTAGTAAAACAAATGAATCCCAAAACACAGACTATGTGTATATACATACTAAATTCCTCCATACACACACATACATATATATATATATATATATAGCGATCAAGAAGGCAAGAGAAAAACCAAAAGTAAAATCGGGTAATACGCTCAATTCCCATACGTAACTCTCATCATCAGCTTTCTAGAGAATTTCCCAGTTGGAGATTGATTAAACATCTTCAGAGACGATGTTGTTCATTGGTTTTGCCAGGATATCCCCTTCGAAAGGATGTGGTTGGAAGAAATCTAATCACAATTCAGTTGGAGGAAATTTCGAAAATTGCAGCAATTTATCCGCTTTTGGCAGCTATTCAAAAATTTCGAATGTTTTTCGCAGTTAGTATTTGTTTTATGGGCAACTTTTATTTGAAACATGTTTTGGTTTAGTTCTTCATTCCTCTTGGTTTTGATTGACGATTGAGAATTTCAAAGGGCCCTCCATGGCGGAATTGAGAAAACTCCCGAATGAAGAGAAACGTCTCCCTGAGCTAACAATCTTTCAGTTTCCAAATGAATATTATTGAGGATTATATTATGATTATTATTGGGCCCATCCAAAAAAAAAAACCTATTATGATTATTATTGTAAAAAGTATTTAGTGTTAGCCTAATGCGTAAGTTTATTAAACACACACACACACACACACACATAAATGATATAAAGAAAAATAAAATGAAAATCCTTATATTTATTATGCGATATACTAAATACAACCATGTGCAAAACAAGAATGGGAAAACAGAATATTAAATGTAATAATATTAATTGAGAGACACAGAGAGAGAGAGAGAGAGAGAGAGAGAGCAAGGAAAATCAATAATGCATTAACATAAACATTAAATAAAATTGTTAACAAAGGAAAAAAAACGAAATATAAAAAAATATAAAAACAAAGAAGAAGGCATAAAACACAAAATGAAACGAACGACGAGAAAAGATATATAAAAATAAAAAAAAAACAAAAAAATTAAATTTCAATGAGTTTTACTTAATTATTTCTGTCCAAATTCCATTTCGATTTCTTTAACGGTAAAGATGGTCCTTTTTCCAACGGGAACCTGGTCAACATCCTTTGTTTCACAATCGGTTTTCAGCGGTTAAAGTCTATTTAGGGCTAACACCATTCCACACACCCTTCTAAAAAGGCAATACAGATAAATCGTTTTGGTTAGGATAAAGGATTTCCGAATTAAAATTCCAGTCCTCCTGTTTGAAGCAAATCCCTTAAATGAGCTGGAAAGAATTCCACCCAGTTTTGAAATATGTTTGGCTGATTTCTAGGATCGTTTTTGTGACCAGGCGAACTTACTCGAATCTTACAAGACACTATAGTTAATTCTATCCAATTACATTATGACAGGAACTCTTTTCAGGGATTTGTACAAGCTTTTTGGCAGTTTTAGATCAACCAAAGCCATGTTAGGGTTAACTATGTGTCGATTCGTTGCTTTGATGGAAGACAAAGTCCTTGAGAATCGGAAAACAATCTTGCCTTGGCCCAATGGCTTAACACTGCCGTTAAGTATTCTGAGTTACACTAACTCGATCCTTAATATGCGGCTCCTGTTTAAATATAGGCCCAACCAAACTTAAAACAGACTTAAACTGATGAGAGCACAATTTGTTAACTAGCTAGATAAAGCCGAATCGCGAAACTGATTTTGTTTATGTAAGCATTCTGAAAGACGAATTAATCTCAAAATCTTTAAAATCTATTGAGTATTTTCGAGAGTTTAATGTTAAGTTTTAATCATTTGAGTTGGATAAAGGAAATAACACCCCACACACTAGAGACTGAACAAACTAAGTTCTCAGGTCGAATTCTAAGCTGAATAAGGATTAACTTCGTCTATATTTAGCACGGTCGGATCCATACTTCTAACCACAATGTATTTCTGCCAAATAGGCAAAGTAGAATGAAATGCGGATAACCAATTCCCAAATAAAATGCCATTCTATATCCTCCGCATTGCTATTGCTTGTGTTTGCAGGACGTTCTTTAAAAGAAATTCGGGTTTTTAGATGAGAAAGGGAACTTTGCCTTTTTGGTTTTCGTTTGGCAAGAAAGAAGCAGAAATTCGACATTTTGGAAAAAACGGATTACACAAAACAATTTGATTAAAATATTACGATGACGAATTAAAATCAGGACCGTATAAAGTAATTTAAGCAATTAGTAAATCAAAAATGAAACAAAATTTTGTTATCAATATTTTGTATTATGATTGACTACAGACCACTTTTTATTTGAATATATTTGTCGCAAGTCACATGTTCATATAGATTATAGATGGTGTTCCTAGTAGTCAGAGAAATTAGCGGATATCTCCTAATTTGGCAGACTCGAATTCTCCCGATTTGTAGTTGCGTTTATATTTCAGCATTTCCTATACATTCAAAGCTAAAACCAGAAGCCCGGGTCTAACTTGGACCGCGCCGAAATTTGTATACCCTTGCAAGTCTGTTGTTACTTCTTCCTTACGTCTTACAATCTTAGCATGCCAAATAACGATGTTATTGACAAAAGTCACTGTTTTCCACCGATCATTCCTATGGGACCTATATGATATAGTCACCCGATCTTCATCAAATTTAACACAGTCGTTTAAATGTGTAATAAACTCAGAAAATATCGAAGTTATTGAGAAAAGTCACTGTTCGTGACTTTGCCGTTTGTATGGGAGCAATATGATATAATGGTCCGATCCGGCTGAATCCGAGATATACAACCCGTGCAGTATATACAAGCCCACATGCAAAACTTCAGCTCTGTAGCTCTTACGGTATAGGAGAAGTTTGCGTTAATCCAGGCGGACATAGCTATTTGAACTCGTCTATATCCAGACGGACGGACGGACATGGCTATTTAAACTCGTCTCGTCGTGCTGATCTAGCGTTGCACACTTCTGACCAAAATTAATATACCCTTTTTGCAAGGATCTAAAAATATCCACAGACTAACACATCAATTAATAATTTACTTAGCTTTGCCTTTGTTTATATTAACCCTTAGAAGTGAGCATCTTTCGAGTCATCTCGGTGTACATCAAACTCCTTACGATCGTAGACACAGTCTTTCTCTCCCCTTCCGACCCAAATCTGAAGTTAGTCAAGTTAGTTTCAGTTTGAATTTTGTTTTTTACGATTTTTTTACATTGCTGAAGTGTGATTAATAATTTTGAATGGATTCCAAATGTGTGGGGTATTAAAATAAAAATTACACAATTACAATTACATAATTTCAAAAGAAAAGAAAAATGATGATGGCTTCTGGGAAATTCTTAATATAAACGTTTGATCTTCTTCGTCAATTTTATTTTGGGGTAAGTAGCCTCACGAACCATGACTGGAATACGCGAGTTCTGATCGTCCTTGGAGTTGCTCGACTTGGCCTTAGCCAAGAAATCAAAATCAGTCTTCATTCTAGTATAGGTCGGCTTGATTGTGGGATCCGACAAAGTCTCCCATTCGGTGTCGTCCAGCTGCTCCTCCGACTGTGGAGCATCGTTGTGGACGCACATTGAAAAGTGCTTCTCCTTCAATGAGACTGAAGTCTGGGCCGAAATCGTGCGTTGATTTCCGGCCGATACGGCATCCTGGTTCTGGTCAAGTTCCACTACGGACATACGGTTCATCTGGAACCAGAAACTCCTCCTTATGTTGATTTGTTTCCCTGTCTGCAACAAATAACAAATTTGTGTCATCCCTCTCTATCTCTCTCTCTCTCTCTCTCCCTCTCTCTCTCTCTCTCTTTGCACTTACCCACTGCTTATATATCTCAAAGACGATCAAGGCAAATACAAATCCGAGTACGAATCCGTATGTACTTATTGGACAAGATGAATAATCGCACCAAAGATCACTGAGAAAAATCAAAAATATCGACAAACACATCTTTTAATAATTTACTTAGCTTTGCTTTTGTTTATATTATATATACATATATTTTCATACCCTTGCAAAAAGGGTATATTAATTTTGGTCAGAAGTGTGCAACGCATAGAAGAAAGCATTTCCGACCATACAAAGTATATATATTCTTGGATATTCTCTTGGTCTCTCGATTTATGACACAATGTAAACTAATCTTCTTCTTCTAAGTCGAACAGAACTCAAAAAAAGTGCGCAAAGAAATCCGTTAATTGCGGGTTGCATTATACTCCCGAATTTTTCTTTTTTTATTGATTGTAACGGGAAAATACTATTTACCTTTTTAAAAGCTTGCCCACAATAGATAATAGAGAAAAAATGTTATCAAAAGTGGTCAAATAAAAAAAAAACCTGATTATATCACTTTGCATTCCATTTGCTCTTCACGCTAATCAGATATATGCCCAAAGTACATAATATATTAAAATTTAAACATTGTGTTATAAGAATTATTTTAGTTTTTTCGCTTTAGTGCGGCTCAACCTATCGTCATATCGTTATGCTACACTGTTGGATTCAATCTTTAGTAAATAGATAGATTTCTCCATCGATTAGACGACCTTTCTTTGTGGTTGAGGGCAGTGAAACAATGAACCGCAGCTTCTACTCCGATGACCCTTTCAGTACACTAACAATTTACTGTCTGGGTAAAGTTTAATATTAGGAGTAAGTAAGTTGACTTTGGTTTACCATGTACCAACCATTAAAAGATCTTCTTCTATTCTGCATAGCAAACACAACAACTCATATGGAGTGATAATCAATGATAATTATCATTGATTATAATCAATGTCGATTCAGAGAAGGGGTATGGTGTGGAAAGCTATAACAGATAGATGTATATAATATCCGATATAGGTATCCGATTTGGATGGAGTATTATGTGTATAAGTGCAGAACTTACTTTGTGGTAAATGCAGAAGGAGCAAACACGTTTTTATGGGAGGAGATTGCATTGATTGCATTGATCCAGATTGACAGACGGATGGCCGGAAGGATATAGCCATATGAACTCGGCTTTTCGTTGTGATCAAGAATATATATACTTATGGTGTCAGAGATATTTTCTTCTATGCGTTGCGCACTTCTGACCAAAATTAATAATCCATTTTCGCAAATTGAATTTCAATTTTTCAAGCACTTAAAGCGTTGATGGCTATTAGGTAAGACACTTTGAGGCCGAGCCTCATCTGTGAATAGCATCTTTAATCTTGCACACAAACATGTACAACACAAGCACACACATACACAGGCACTCGCATAAGTAAAGTTAATATGCGTAGCTAATATCAAGGCAACACATTATTAATGTTGTGGACATGCACCCGAAAAGTCCAGGCACTATGTGAGGGAAGGAAGGAGAATGGCCAGTTCAACAGTGTGAATGTGATGGGTCGGGTTTGGGCTTGTGCTTGGGCTTGGGTGTAAGTTGAATGATGACCAAGAGGTGCAGGGATGCAGGGGTGAAGTCAGTGCCTTTTGTTCAGACACATGTGCGCGCATTCACACCTACGACTAAAACATGGCAGTGAACAATGAAATGGACAAACGGATACACGAATCGAGAGATGCAGAGATGAAATGGCGAAGGACACCGCCACAGACACAGACACAGATACAGGCCCACAGAGATGGAGATGGAGATGGAGACGGTGTCTGAACACGGCAGCATGGATAGCATTTAATGCAAAACAATGCTGATGTTGCCCCGCATGTCCAGCACACCAAACAGCAACAGCAACAACAACAACATCCAACACACTCACACACACACACGAACCCAGAGAACACACACATCTCTAGCCATGACGAATTTCGTGCTCTGAAAATACATTTTCAGGCGTTGCAAAACGATGGCACGCACTTTGGTTAGGGAAATGGACATAGGAGGGCAGGCAAGCGTTGCACTTCAAACACACACACACTCACACACAGGCACACATCCAAAACGCATATTAAACGTCCATCAGGTCGAAAGGCCTCTCTATCTCTCAATGTGTGAGTGTGTGTCCATGTGTGGGTAGTGCAACGTTCAATCTGTCCAGAGCCATCAATCCATCCACAGAAAGCGTCGAGCTAGGATCTCTTGGCTCTGCTCTGTTCGGGTTGCCCAAAGCCTGATGCCCTGCCTGAACCCTGACATGGGACGTTCGTTTATCAGTTGGACAGCATTTCGGATAGATGGATAGATGGTGAGAATATTTGGCTCGTGATGGCGAACGGTAACAGAAACAGGAAAGGCAACGGGGGTGTCTGTTAAAGAAAATGTCCCTTTTGAATGATGGTCCATGAGTTGACCGACCATATTCATGGATTCATGGTTACAAAGCGGCATGGAAAATATTTCCCAAAATTCGATTCGTGGCTTAAATGTTGCCTCAAAGTATGCTATGAATGTGCACATGTTCACTAAAACCAAATGTGTTATTAGAGTTATGTATGTATGTGTAAACACCTACAAGCATACTTGAAAAAACGCACATGTCGAATCAATCACGACATTATGATGTACTATATACTCTGTCCGAGCAATCTGGAATGTATATGCCCAAGCTATAAAGCTCGATAATAGCTGTTGTCTTTGGTGTCGCCACAGAGACCCAATCCTCAGATATGGGATATTATTTATATATGACGACGGAATGGCTAGGCCTCGACACCAATTGACTGTCCTATTGCTTTACTGCTAGTACATCAGAAACAAAAACAATTACCCATGATTAGACTAGACTAGTGTCGATTGGTCCTTCAGAATTGTTGTTTGCTTTGGTGGAGTGTCTGATTTAAATTGATTTGACATTTTAGTCTTGTGATCAAGAAGAATCATACTCCCAGCAGATCTCTCTCTCTCAAAAGAGTGAGTAAATGATCTCCCTTCTTGTACTTTTTCTCTGCACTATGCCACATTGTAGCTGTAAATGTCCTTGTGCATATAACTTCCGTTTCCGTTTATTGGCACAAATAAATTTGTTGGCCCTAAGTGGCACGTAGACCCACAGACTCATTGCATTCCTCACTGGCGTAACCCCTACACAAACTACACGGAGCTAGCCCAACTCCTGTCATGTGTCAGGACAGTTTCACCTCCATTCATCATCATTCATAATGCTTCTAACTGTTGCTGTGATAAATGCCTTTGGATTTGTTTTTTTCGTCGGTTCTGTGCACTTTTTATGTACAAACTTCTTTGTCTGACACTGTATCCTTAGATACTCTACTTCTTGTTTAAGAAGTGATTGATTTAAGATCGCAAATAGGAAACATTAAAATTTAGTGGAGGGACATTGTAGTCAAGATTGGACAGGGGATATTACATGTCACACAACCTTAATTATTAATGGCAGAGATTGTTAACAGTAGAAGACTTTGCTAAATAACTCCCGAATGGCAATGACCAAACCATCTGATGAACCCTAAAACTAGTTGAGAATTGCAACTGAATGAGGCGAACAAGAATTGGCTCAATTTACAACGACAAAGTTTGGTCTATAGGCAGAACATTCTGCCAAAAAGGGTTTTTCTTACTACTTTCTACATTGTATCTTCACATAATGCATTCAATTTTGAAATTAGAATGATTCTGTAACCGGATAGTTAACTCCCATCCTCATAAGAACTCCCATCATGACTTTGTGAGTCATAAGAGGCGGGAGTGTAGGAGTGCTCCTATGTCTTGGATGACCTATTTCATGTATTCGATCGTTTGTCATTCTGATAATTTTGAGTGGAGAAAAGAAAACCGCAAAAAATCGACTAACTGGTCTCTTTCGGTCAAGATCTTCTGGCTTAAAGAGGCTTTTGATCACTTAATGGCCATTTGCTACCATTTGTTTGTTTCTTCGCCTGTCTGACTGTGTGTCTGTCCGCCTGTTTGTTTGTTTGTTTATTTGTTTGTTTGCAGTTGTATGTGGACTACACTGATTGCCGTCATAATCGTCTAATGACTCAATTTTCGTTCAAACCGAAGACAATTACGAGTCCACAATTATCGATGTGGGCTGATGGTAAGGGGAGCCAAATGGTGGGGAGGTGCAAGTGTGTGCGTGCCACGCAATGACAGCTTGCAACAATATTCGATTTGAAGCTGTCGAAAAGCAACTCAAACATACCGAATAATAAAAAGAAAGAAAAATAAAAAGTTAAAGGCCCGAACCCACTACGACCATACCGAAGTTTGTATACCCTTTAAAGTTCTTCTCTTATTCTCACTTGGAAAGGCGTTCCATCTGCTAAAGAATATGTGTATATACCTCATATAGTCGCACTTCTGACCAAAATGAATATACCCAAAGACACAAGACCTAAAGAAACGACTTGGATGTGCCCTTCCGCGGCATTTTCGATCACAACATTGAATAACTGATAAGGACGACCCCAGCTGGTGCTGAAAACTGAAAAGTTTAAGTCGCCAAACACAAACAGGAAAGAAAGGCTCCCGATTCCTGACTACTCAACAGACAAACCCCGAACCCCAGACAAACTTGACGGAACCTGAACATAACAACGACCAACGTCCGTTTCTGTCTCCGTTTTTGTTGCTTTTCTTTTTCCTGCTTTTGTTGTTTTCTTTTCTGAGGGTGTGGAGTGAGAAGGAGCCCTGGAGCGGCGGAGGGTGTGGGGAGGCGGCAAGAGTGGCTAGCTAGTAGCTAGTTGCTACTGTTGTTGCTGACACGCAAACCTACTCCAATTTCCAGGGCGCCGTGTGTCTGCCAAGTGTCAGGCCAAAGCGAAACAGAAAAACAAAAAAGGATTTCACTTCGGCATTGTGCTGACACTTGCCGGCTGCAAAAACCCGTCCAAAACGTAGGAGTGCAGCAGGAAACAGAGAATGGCAACGGGAACGGGAACGGGAACGAATCGCTCGTGTTTTGTCATTAAAGCGATGCAACTGCAAAATGCCAAACAACAATAACAGCAACATCGGCAATTGCTGGTGAGCTTATTAGTTCAGTAAAGTGGCCGATTTGAAAGGACAGAGGTCTGGACGCCCTTCAGGTGTTCCGCAAATGCACCAACCCCACATGAACCGTAGGGGAATGCAAATTTCCATTGTATTAGTAAATATAGTAGAGTGCCGGGCATCGTCTCCACCGACTGAGCTGGAATCATGGTCATTTGAATCATGAAGGAGCTACGGAGGTCAAAGCGGTCCCGGTCGGGAAAATAGACTTTACATAGCTCTTTGACAAAACCCCAACCCCAGTTTTCTTTCATTCGAGTTACCCATTTCGCCAATTCCCTTTTTAGCAGGGTACACTGTGGTAGTTGTTGACTTACCTCTTTTGGATAATCAAAAACATGAAACTTATCAGGGTTCGGAGGAAAATTCAAACGGAATATTATGACGACGACAACGATAATGAAGAGCTAGTCAAAATGACCAAAAACAAGTGCCAAAAATCTAAAAATATTTCCATTTTTCCTATTTGTATGTGACTCAATAAAAATTAGAGGGCCGGCGCTAACTTCGACCGCGTCAAAATTTGTATACCCTTGCAAATTTTTTGGTAACTCTTTCCTTACCTATTAGCCATCAATGTGGAAGAACGTTTTATCTAAAAAGGCTTATGTTTGCGAAATAGTGGCGTACAATCATAGGAAATAACGAAGATATTGATCATAGTCACTGTTTTCGACCGATCGTTCCTATGGGAGCTATATGATATAGTCACCCGATCTTGATCAAATTTGGCATAGTCGCTTATAGGCGTAGTAAACTCTCTAATATTAAGTTTCACGACAATAGCACAGAAAATAACGAAGTTATTGAGAAAAGTCACTGTTCGTGACTTTGGGGTTTGTATGGGAGCTATATGATATAGTGGTCCGATCCGGCTGAATCCAAGATATACAAGCTTACATGCAAAATTTCAGCTCTGTAGCTCTTAGGGTCTAGGAGGAGTTTGCGTTGATCCAGACGGACGGACATGGCTATTTGAACTCGTCTCGTTGTGCTGATCTAGCGTTGCACACTTCTGACCAAAATTAATATACCCTTTTTGCAAGGATCTAAAAATATCCACAGACTAACACATCAATTAATAATTTACTTAGCTTTGCCTTTGTTTATATTAACTCTTAGAAGTGAGCATCTTTCGAGTCATCTCGGTGTACATCAAACTCCTTACGATCGTAGACACAGTCTTTCTCTCCCCTTCCGACCCAAATCTGAAGTTAGTCAAGTTAGTTTCAGTTTGAATTTTGTTTTTTTACGATTCTTTTACATTGCTGAAGTGTGATTAATAATTTTGAATGGATTCCAAATGTGTGGGGTATTAAAATAAAAATTACACAATTACAATTACATAATTTCAAAAGAAAAGAAAAATGATGATGGCTTCTGGGAAATTCTTAATATAAACGTTTGATCTTCTTCGTCAATTTTATTTTGGGGTAAGTAGCCTCACGATCCATGACTGGAATACGCGAGTTCTGATCGTCCTTGGAGTTGCTCGACTTGCCCTTCGCATCAAAGAAATCAAAATCTGTCTTCATTTTAGTATAGGTCGGCTTGATTGTGGGATCCGACCAAGTCTCCCATTCGGTGTCGTCCAGCTGCTCCTCCGACTGTGGAGCATCGTTGTGGACGCACATTGAAAAGTGCTTCTCCTTCAATGAGACTGAAGTCTGCGCCGAAATCGTGCGTTGATTTCCGGCCGATACGGCATCCTGGTTCTGGTCAAGTTCCACTACGGACATACGGTTCATCTGGAACCAGAAACTCCTCCTTATATTGATTTGCTTCCCTGTCTGCAACAAATAACAAAATAGTGTCATCCCTCTCTGTCTCTCTCGCTCGCTCTGTCTCTCTCTCTCTCTCTCTGCACTTACCCACTGCTTATATATCTCAAAGACGATCCAGGCAAATACGAATCCGAGTACGAATATGTATCCGAATACGTACCGAGTCGTCTCACCATCACAGTGTGCTAGTCCGAACCAGCATTTCTCCAGGATATTCTCAGCTTCTTCAACAAAGGACTCCCACCGCGGTTTTGGTTCTGGCTCCACAGCGCTTCGAAAAATTGAGAAAAGGTTAAACATTTTAGAAAATATATATTTTAGTTTGTCTTTTTCTGCTGTTTCTTTGCCCCTTGCTTTAATTTAAATGAATATTTTTTTCTGGCATGCCTTTAGGTACACTTTTCGGTCATAAACCAGCCTACTTGGATGATGTTTGGTTTTTTATCGGTTTTAAAATTGTTTTTCCCTCTAGTCATCCGCCTACTTGAAATCCGACGGTACAAAATTATACAAAGTTGGGCCCAATCCTGTCTATTAAGGGTTGAATCCGTATGTACTTATTGGACAAGATGAATAATCGCACCAAAGATGTCTGAGGAAAATCAAAAATATCGACAAACACATCTTTTAATAATTTACTTAGCTTTGCTTTTGTTTATTTTATATATACATATATTTTCATACCCTTGCGAAAAGGGTATATTAATTTTGGTCAAAAGTGTGCAACGCATAGAAGAAGACATTTCCGACCATACAAAGTATATATATTCTTGATCAGAGTCACCGTTTTTCGCCGTAATCCTATGGGTGCTATAAGATATAGTCACCCAATCTTGATCAAATTTGGCACAGTCGTTTATAGGCGTAATAAACTGTAAAATATTAAGTTTCACGATAATAGCGCATAAAATAACAAAGTTATTGAGAATAGTCACTGTTCGTGACTTTGGCGTTTGTATGGGAGCTATATGATATAGTGGTCCGATCCGGCTGAATCCGAGATATGCAACCACTGCAGTATATACAAGCCTACGTGCAAAATTCCTCTGTAGCTCTTACGGTCTAGGAGGAGTTTGCGTTGATCCGGACGGACGGACGGACGGACATGGCTATTTGAACTCGTCTCGTCGTGCTGATCAAGAATATATATACATTGTATGGTCGGAAATGCTTCTTTCTATGCGTTGCACACTTTTGACCAAAATTAATATATCCTTTTTGCAAGGGTGTAAAAACTAAAATCGTATCTTGAATACCTTCGATGGATAGATACGTTCAATATTCCTTATCGGTCACTTGGTGGCTTTTGGTTTTTAACTACTTACAAAAATAACGATTGTAAATATTTCCCGAAGTTTTGCATCGCCTCTCGTAGACCAGAAGAGTTCTCCGAAATGATATATGAGCCGGATTTCGGACTCACACGCTCCTGCAACACAATGACACATGCTACCGTTCCGAATTGTCAGAATTTAGTATTTCTCCATCCACTTTTGTTGGCTTATTTTTTGGTATGGTTTTATTTTTGTTGTTGTTCCTTGACCGCGATTTCATTTCGAGCACGCAATGTCATTTCACGCTAAGCTCAGAACGCACATGGACATGCTCATGTCCATGTCCATGTCCATGTCCATGTCCATGTCCATGTCCATGTGCATGTACATGTCCAAGATTGACTAGCCAGACGGGGGTGGGGGACAGAGACAGGAGAAAGACACTTTCGACATGCCACGTAACAGCGGAAGCCGGCGCATGCGTAACTGAACGATGGGCAGAAAAAACGTGCGGGGGGGCAGGTGGCGAGGTGGATGGTGCCCGCATATGTCAGCGCTCGAAAATGTGTTAATATTTGATAAGCTCAATATGTGGTCGGTGCTTCTGCAAAAAGCAAAAACGAAAAGAGAACAAAGTGAAACTCGGATTGCAACTGCTGGCAATTGGTAATGGGACATTCAACTGAAGGATTTGGCTTGCGTGCGGCATGCACTGCTACCACCTACCGTCGACTACCACGGCCTGGCTAACCCCTCGCCCTCCCCCCACCACCACCTAAATCATCTATCGCTTGCCACCTCATTCCCAGTTGAACGGTTACCCAAGCGAACTGAAATGACACCCAAAACCGTAACGTTGGAAAATTGTTACGAAAAAGTATTAAGGCCTGTCACTTTGACACCTTGTCTAAGTCAAGCAGGCAGGGGGGTGCGATGGAGGGAGCCAGCTGGCAGCGGTGGGGCAGACGGTGAGCGTGGAACATGGAACATGGAACGTTGACTGCCGTATTGTACACGTATTTGACATGATGAAAAGACGAAAAGGATGTACTCTACGGGTGTGAGTCGAGAGCAGGCAGCTTAACAATTGGACACGCCATGTGGAGGCTCCTTCTTTTGTTGGTCAATTTTGTATCTACGTACGTAAAATTCACCGAAATCGTTTCTGAAAACTCTCTCTTTAAATATTGAACAAAAAAGTCTACTTAATTATTTCGAATGATTAACCTATCGAAACTATTTATATTTCTTAGTTTTTTAGTTTCTTTTACATGCTTTGGAAAAGAAAATTACTTCTGAGGAAGCTCGTCCCGAGTCTGAGAAGTATTAATGGACCTTCCGCTGCGTTTGTGTTTCGATAGCTATATGATATGAAAAATCAGCAACATGGTTTTCAAAGTCAGACGAACGGATACGAACTCTTGTCGTCATGTATACCTCATAGTCCTCTTATGGTCCGAGATGCTTCCCCTTCTACCCTTCTTTGTCAGGGCGTAAACACAATTTCTAAAGTAAAATAGAGCAAGGTTTCTATTTATATATGTAGGTACATATAACTTGTGTAGAGTAGGGTCAACCAAAATAGAGTACACAGATTCTTTCAGTCAGCATTATAATCATCAATGTCATCATCACGATGATGATGACGATGATGGCAAACTAATTGCCCAGACCACAACGACACGCTTAATTACACGATAATTTCGCAGCCATCCAAGCCTACGAGGGGTGTACGACGTTGCTGCATTGATATTGCACTTGTTCCAAGGAACTCATCCTCACTGGAGACAGAGAAGGGGCCATGCAGATAAATTTGGCGATGGCTATAAAGAACGAAGAGGACGATTTTGAGTGCTTGAATGCAGTGGATCGCAAGCCGCAGAAAGCAGACCACAGCGCAGCCGGAGTGGAACATAAAGCCATTAAATGAAGCGTACCGCTGCTGAATTTCAGCTTATTTAATGCAAATGAAGCGGAGGCTAAGACCCAGATAGGAATTAGTTAGCACAACAGAGGTAAAAGGTGGAGGGGGAGCAGTGAGGGGCCAGACGAAAGGCATCCAAAACGCAGGCCATTTCCATGTCAAGTCAAACATCTGTTTGTGTGTCTGTGCGTGTGTGTGTGTGTGTGTGCGTTTACAGGAATGTTGACGGCGCCTGACTACACTATTCATCACATATCATTTCAACAACCAAGTCCACTGCCCCCACAGACTATACCTAACATCTCCTTTTATGACTCAACCTTCCAAACCAAACGAATAACAGAATACATGGCTTGAAATCAAATACTTTAACCCCAGTCCTTTAGATCTAGGTGTTCATACGGACGGACTGCCTGACAAGAATACGTGTACCCAGCCGGGAATCGCCCGAGCTCTTCGTTTTTGCTTATATCTTGAAATTTTCTCTTCACAATCGTCAAATCTCCTTCTTTGTCGTAAAGGATTTTCCGTCGGTTTTCTAAGCACTGATGAAAATACAACTGACCTCAATATAAAGCAGCCCTACCAACATTATTGTAAGCACTGATGGGAATCTATTTCCCTGCCGTAAGTCCTCAGTTAACTCCATTTTAGTAGCCAGGTTTTCGCCTTGATAAGTTCGAGTCCCGACCGTGAAAAAGGGCAACATTTTAAATGCTTTGAATCGCTGTAGACATTAGCGATTGGTGTTGGGTTGGGTAAAAATCGATGCAATTATCAAAACAAAGTTTGCGATGAATATGAACAATGTGAGTACCGGAACGAAATAAGTCACTTCGAATAGAAGACCAAGTGAACATGTTCAGCAAAACAAGCTATGTGTATCGATGCGATCTGGGGTTGAATCGCATTGACGACAGTTTTGAAGTGATTATTATGTTGTTTTCATTTTCACTTTAGTAATTAAGTTAGTAATTAATTTGATTTGTTTTTTACTTCTCTTAATAGTTAGTTTTTGCAGCTTTTGTAGCTTACTTTTTTCCAATAGTAAGCAGATTTGTAATCGATTACTTTGTGGATTGACGGTATGTGTGATTACATTTTGTCTCCTGTAACCTAACTAAAAGAACAATAGGACTTGAGGGACGTTCCTGGAGATATAAAAGCATTCTTCTGCCTGCTACGTATATTGATATTTGGCTGGTTTAAGAATGTGTTGTCTAGTGTAATTTCTGTTCGCAATACTCGTTCTCATTTCTCGTTCTGCTTTTCTGCAATCTAGCCTCAATCTATCTCGACATCTAGGTGGGGCAGACCATCTACACACAAACACACACACACACACATACACATAGTTCTTACGTGGGACGACTTCACTACTCACTCGCTGACTGACTGACAGACTCTATATAAGCTCCATACAGACGTAAGTATGTATGTATGTGTGGATGTTCCCTGTGTCGATGTCGATACGTGTCGATGACACGTGTTCAGTTCTTCGTAGGGCGACAAAAAACAGCTTTATTACACGAAAAGTTATGAATACACCACTCCAATTACACTCAGACTCACTCACAGACATGGGCTGAAGAAGCCTCAAGAACATTCGCATGTAGGTGGACCTATCTAGATTCCAGATTGATGTACTCATTGTTGTTGCTCTCAATGCCCGAATTTAAATGAATTTCCCCTCAATTCCATTAATAAACGAAAATTAATGCAAATTACAAAATATCTAATTGCGAATGTGATGAGAATGTGATATCTGAAATCCAAAATTCATTGATACAAATCACAATTCATGTGCTGGCAAACGTACATAACTCTTCATATCGAAATATCCTTGCAAAAATTTAACGAAATAAGTTTCTAAAGAGGAACAACAACAAAAAATACTCTGCAATTTGTTGACGATTTCGAAATACCCTGTAACAGACTAAACAAAAACAGAAAAGTGAGAAGAAAATCCATGATTGTTAAGAAAATTTAACAAAATGAACAAGATTTTGCATTTTGCCCTGGAAAATTTGTAGAAACTAAAGTCCAGGAGAGTTTTCCGTTTCGATTGCTGTCAAATCTTTTTCATATTTCCCATGTCCACCAATGGTTAACATTTGTTTAAACTTTAAAGTATTAAAAAACAATAGAATAATATTTACATGGAACATGGAAAATCGCTTTCATTATACTAACTATACGTCAGAGAATCCAAAGCAGGAAAATGCCTTCTCAATAGAACTTAATGAAATCCACCAATTACTTCGAGTGAAGGTCATAATATAGATCGGTCAATAGCGTCCCATGTGTCGTGGATATAATCGAAGGCAGAGACCTAGTAATGGTTTTGGACTATTCGATCAAACTTACTATAACTCAGCACTACAAATGTTATTTCTATTTGACAGACCTTTTGGTTAGAAATCTGATTGGAACAGAATGAATTACTGTCGGATATAGAGGTCTACGCTCATCTAGTATTAGCCTTGCTCTACTGGAAGAGTAGATACATAATTACAAGTCTGAAAATGCTCTCTCATCAAGTTTTGACCGATCAAACGTTTTCCAAAGGACCTTTAATCTGTCAGAACGGCCCATCTATTAAATGATATCTTTCTTGTAGTCCGCTTGAAATCTTTAGATAAATTGTGAATGAAAGAGTATTGAAATGTTGGCCAAAATGTCAATTAAAGAAAAGTGAAATGGCAAATGTTATGCACATTGAATATGAATATGAATATTCACAAAAAATATATGTATCTATATATATAAATGTTGTACTATTTATTTATTTGCCACTCCCATTCCCTCTCCTTCTTTCGCTCTGTCTGTGGGGCAATCGTGTGTTTGCTTTTAAAGGGGGGCGGTCCAAGGCATGAGAAGAGGCGTGGCAAGAGGCGGGGGGTTCAGTGTATTGTCTGTCGTTTTGTTGTTCGCATTGTTTGCTTTGATTTTATTACGATTTTTGTGTTGATTTTGCTTTTATTACAATTCGATATTTGATGTTGTTGTTGCTATTGCCAGTCGAATTTTGTGTGCCAAATTTCGTTTTTCCACAAATTCAGCAAAAATCACAAAACCGCACAAAAAGCGCTTAGATCAACAGAAACCAAAGAAAAACTGATGTATAGAAATATGTACAAATATATGTATGTATATATACATACATATGCACATATCTGAACAATGTATGTATATCGTCATATGTATGTATAAAATGAAAGATAAAAAATGAATAACATAATAAAGCAATAAAATATCATAATTTATTTAACATATTTCGTTTCCTCTCTACGAGACTCTGTGTGTGTGTGTGTGTTTGTGTGTCTGTGCGTGTTAGCCAAATCTGGGGCCAAAAATCTAATTCGAAAATTGTTCGAGTTACAAATTAAAAAATAAATTCAAACAATGTACTTGAGATTTTTAAATCGAAATATTTTTTAATTGCATTGTGTGGGTATGTGACCCATTCGTACATCAAATTAATCGATGGACAATCCGCAGAAAATGGTCAGATTTGTATATAGACATGTCTTATAATATACAGTAGATTCCGGTTATAACGTCCGTCCGGTTATAGCAACTAAAGTTCGATGAGTGATTGGTTGGTCCCAAAACAAACATAAATGAAAGGGCCTCCGGTTAGTACGTCTTCCGGATAAAACGACGAATATCATCGGTCCTATGTATTTTAAGCATAGGATATATAAGGATTATAAGCCCTTCGGCTTAGACATAGCTAGCCTGGGACTCGAACCCGGATCCTCGTTGTTTACTTGCCTAAATGATTGGGCCATTTAGACAACTCATCGACCAATGACTGTAGAAATGAATATTATTGCATTCGAAAATACCTACTTGAAGTCTTTATCAATGTAGTCAGAGTCTCGTTTGACGGGTTATGGGTAATAAGGTTCGTTTATGAAACAGAATAAACATTTTGGTTCGTTGAATTTCGGATGGGGTGAGGGACTAAAACTAAACGGATAATGTTCAAAATCCTTTGATTATGTAAGTATAGAAATAAAATCGAGTAATAACAAAAAGTAATGCCCTTAGGGCTTAAATAATAAAAATTTTGTTGCCTACTTTTCAGAGAAAGACCCAAAACCGAACTTTACCTTACCTCGCAGCAAATAAATCTTTAATTATATAATTTTAATTGTATATCTTACCCTTTTTCTCTACTTCAGCATACATTTATTTAGTCTAGTTAGAGATAGAGAGATATCATAGGACAATTAGTAAACCTTTCACCAAGTCTCCTTCGTCTCACCTTTCTAACTTTTCTCCCCGTACTAAACTGTTGTCTCCTTAACTATTAGAAAAAACATGTATCAACTAGTCGGAAAAACAAATCCGTGGGATTAGATTGAGTGAGTTAGTGAAATGATAATAGATATTCTAAGCCTGTACAAGTCTTTAATTAAAAAGTGCATTGATTTTAGCGCCAAAAGTTAATAGGTTTTTGGTGGGTTTAAAGACTAACTACTTAAACGATTGAATTTAGAAAACACAATCGTCGATTGCAATCGCGATTGTTTCTAGAAAAAGGACGTTGCAATATTGGCTTCCTTATTTATTGTCATTCTCCTGCCGTACTGAGATATGTAGCTAATTTCGCGTATTGACTTTTATATTGAAAATTTATATACACACACAAATAAATAAGTATGCATAAATATGTGTGCATGTGTGTGTATGTATACAAAAATATATTGTTCTGTTGCAATATGAAAATTCCCATTCCGTTGGGCTATAACGGATTTTGTTTGTTTTGTGTTTAGCAGACAAACAGCAAAAATGAAAATCAACAAACAGAAAATTCATGCAGAATTCATTATTTTTAATACCCTGTAATTCGCTAATGTGGCAAACGGAGCATATTGAAATGCCGCAAACTCTTCGTGGTCATCATTCAAGGAGCGCAAGGATACGCTTGGCCTTCGTGCGATCGATCGCATCGATCCATCGGCTGATGGAGGACAACATAGGGAGATTAACAATTTTTCCATTTGGCCATGTGGCCATTTGGTAAGAGGTATCCCAGAGACGGTATTCTAATGTCGTACACTGCGATTTTTTTGGCTTTTAAATTATTTCTTTTTAAAAATACAACAAAAATTCTTATTACAACTTTTACATTTTATTTATATGTATGTACACATTTATGTATATCCTTTTTTTTTTGTTGGTTTATTATTTGTTTTGCCATTTGCCCCACACACACACACACACACACAAACTCACACCCACAAGCCTAAAGGAAGGAGATGTATGTGTGTGTGTATGAAAACCACCAGAAGAGAGAGGGGATAAAAACAGAATACAAAAAAAATTTATGTGTGTGAAGCATTTAAAATCTTTACAAACATTAAAATGTCTGTCTAACTGTGTGTGTGTGTGTGTGTATTTATCGGTATCAAAAATTCCTCACGTGTGTGTGTGTGTGTGTTTCCTGTCTGTGTGTCTCGTGTTTGCGCAAATCGTTAGAGCGAAGAGTTGTGTAAATATTTGTGTGAAAAATTTTTACCGAACGTGGATTAAAAACTTTTACCATGTTGCTTGGCTACAGTGTAAAAAAGAGATGGCTCTGCAGGTGTGGGGGAGGGGTGCCGGTGTGTGTGTAAGAGGGGAGGACCATAGACAGCGACTGCATTTAGTAGTTTGGCATTCTATCTGCTATCTATTACAGATTTATTTTGAAAAATTTATTAGCATATTTATTTACTTGTGTATGTATGTCTATATGTATGTATGTATGTGTGGGTGGGAAGGTGTGTGTGTGTGCGGTGTATCTGACTGGATTTTCTTTGTGTGTTTTGGTTATTTTTGGCATTACGCATATTTTTCTGTTTTTGGTCGACTGCTGCTTGTCTGCCACCTGCACGGCATTTGATAAGTTTTTGGGCTATGAATACGGGTGGAATGCAGTTTAAAGTACAGTTAAAACACAAATAAATTGATATTACCACAATGCAATTAATGCAAATGCAATTTTTAAATAACCATTTTCAAGGATTTGTAGCCTTTACGAATCGCATAATCACATTAGTATTAAGGTAGAAGCTTTACTAGGCTAAAGTGGGTTTTGTTTTTGTAGTTTTAGACCTTTGTTAGATAATGGTTGATGTCTGTTGACGCAACATAGAAAAGATCTTCATTCCATATGATTTAGTATGTTTGTGGGACCCAACTTACCTGCTTTGGGGAATTGAAGGACCTCACCTGAAAGACGTCATCTTCAACATTTAATCCTAAATAGACCTAATGCTCGTTACCTATCCAATACAATCTTGATTTGGAACCGCAAAATTTTGCATAATTGTCACTTAAAAGTGATAAGAAATATTACAAATAAATACATACATATGCATTTGTATATAAGTATGTGTGCTACACCTATCACTGTCCAATCTAACTTTATCCAACTCGTAAGAAAAACAAAGGGAAAAACAAGTGAAATAAAAAATAACTTCAACTTAAATTGAGGCAACTTTTTCACTTTAAACACAAGGCAAACAGTAAGTGGTAAGGAGAGAGAGAGAGAGTGAGATAGGGGTGGAGAGAGGCAGGTGATGATGGCAGAGGGAAGAGGAGAGGTAACACAACTCAGCAGCAGCACCCACAACAACAACAACAGCAACAACAACGGCAACAAAAAAAGTGTGAAATTTTAAGTACTTCAAGTGCCGCTGGCGCATCCACACTCCATCCACAGCCATCTTTTCAGTACCCCCAATTCCTCTGCTGTTCACACAAACACACACACACACATACAAGCGCGCTTACTCACTAATACACGCGTACACAGATATATAAAGAAGCAATACGTATTCATAACGCGTATACGCCATGTTGTTGTTGACAGCCATTTTGTAGATGATGCGCGCGTCGGTTCAGCACCCCTCCTCCGTTTCCTTCTTCTCCACCCAAAGTTCCATCTACCAACCTCTGCCTCGTCATGCTGCGCCATCTCCGCCTCCACCAGCATCACCATCTCGTCCTCATCCTCTTACTCCTCCCGGTCGCTGTGCCTGTGTATTGCCTCCTTTGCCTGTTCTACTGCAAATTCAACGAGGCGTTCGTTTATTTGAGCAACGGCACCTTGGCGTGGCAAAAGCTCATTTTAGAGGGCTGTGTCGTACCACCCACCCACCCTGCCAGCCTGCCAGCCTGCTACCCTGTCGCCTGTCCCATACTCCATCCGCTTTCTCTTGTTCTTGTTCTTCTTCAGCTTCTCCTTGCCGTACCCCACTCCCTTGTAACCTACAGGGCACGTAAATAAACACAGCTCAAGCGAAATATATTGACGATGTTGAAGCGGAAGAGCATCATCATAGCGGTAATCATGTTACCTCAATTCGAAATGAATTCATAACTGAATTTTCCCTCCCCCCTAGCTATATAGCCCATCATCCCGAAAACCGAAAAAAGGATGGCCAAAGCAGTAAAGTGGAATCAGGTAGCCAGCATATAATCATTATGATGATAACAACGATGACGACGGCCATGATGATGATGATGATGTTGATGACTAAAAGGATGATGATGAATGGTTTCTCTTCAAACGTTTGGGGCAACAGGACGAAACAGTGAAATGATGTTTTAAAGCGTCAAACGCGACAGAAGCAACAAAAATGTGCATAAAATCAGATCAAAACTAACAGAAACCAAGAAATAACAATAGCAAAAACAGGTCGAACCTAAAAATACACTGCAAAAGGCACGCATGACGTAACGAACATTCCGATTTAGTAACTTGAAATCTCATTAGTGTATTTCCTATTCCTGATTGAACTCTTGAATAAATGAAAACTGGGCTTTAGCCAGCTTGAATTCAATAAAGTTTACCAATTTATAAGGTTGCCTGTCGCATCCTCACAAGCCTTTGCTAAAGAGTCCAGAGCGTGAATGGTCATACCATATTATCAAAGCTAAAAGCGGTTGGGAATTCAAACTGAAGATTCCACCTTTTCCATGCGCAGAGGGCTTTGCCTTTTCTTTAAACATTATAAACACATTTGACAAAACGATTTACACTTTTAATGCCAAACCTCGTTTCGCATCGTGATCTTTGGTTTCTCATGTAAGATTTTGAGTTAATCACAAAGTTTTAGTTATTTAAGTTTTTATATCGATAAAATAATTAGTATTGGGGGTCCGATTTCACTGGACCAGGTGAGGTTGCAAGCAACTACTTTATGTAGTGTGAATGGAATCTTTTTTGTCACAGGTCTTGAAATGTTGTAGGAGCTCTTTTTGTGGCGAAAGGGCATTAAAAAATGGCAAAAACTCGTTAACTGTCATTCCAATGCAGTGAAGGCACCCAAGAGTGGAAAGTGGTAGCCCCCAGCCATGTCCTGCTTGTGCTTGTGCTTGTGCTTTTGCTCCTACTACTGCTCCAGGTCCTTGTTCTGGTTGTGCAACCCTGTTTTGGATTTGCAACTGGTTCATTGATGGAGACAATGGTAGTTGGGGTTTGAGCGGCAGATGGCAGTTGATGGCCTTCTGCTTGCTATTTTGCTACCGTTTCCATTGCCTGATGTCCTGCCGTGGTTCTTGTGTGCCTCTTTCTATGCCTCTGCCGTGCTGACTGCTCTGGCCCAGCGCCCTGCCGTGGCATAATGTATTTTGTCGTTTCTCGGTACTCCTAGGCATGCATTTTATCTTGTTGTCGTCGTCATCCTACATCCTATCCTACATTCTACTATATCCTGCTGCCATTGCCGTTGCCAGCTCTGTTGCTACCCATGCACAGGATGTTGCTCGTTAAATTTTCTTTATGAAGTTAACTATAAATGCTCGCCAACGTTGTCCCTGATCCTGCCATTACCGCTGCTGCCACTTCAATTTCAATGCGCACCAGAAATAAAATGGAAAAAAAAACGGACGCCAAGCAAAAAGAAGAAAACAAAATTTCAACAAAATAAAAACGACAAAAAAAAACAACAACATTGGGAGAGAGAGAGAGAGCAAAAAAATGACTTGGTAATGCAATTTTCCCAGATGCTGCGCAGAATTCTTAAAGCTTTAATGCAACTTTCACCCAAAAAAATTTCGAGAAGACCAAAAAGAAGAGGAACAACACGACTGTGTGCCTTGAAATTTCCATTTTCCTTTAACAGCAATTGTGGCAAGTGGAGAGCAGAGTGTGGCACGTGGGGTGTGTTGTATGCTTGTGTGCTTGAGGCAGGGGCAGGGGCAGGGGCAACGGCAAATGCAAATATTTAAATTGCATTCGCGGCAGTCGCCGCCAACCTGTAACGCCCAAATGCCCAACTGAACGCCTTCTTGTTTCCCCCACCCCCCATCGACCCCTCGTTGCAAACACACACACACATCTACCTTAAATCATTCGTTCTACAAACAGATAAATTATGTTCTACAAGACGAAAAACTTCACAAAAGAAAATGGAAAAATAAGTAAAATGAAAAACGCAAAAAAAGGACGACACAAAGAGCTATCTAGGAAGATGGCCGTCATATTGATACCCTTTTTGTAAGTGATTATAGGAGAATTAAGCCCACAAAATGTTGTCCAAGGACTCCAGATGGGTTTCATTTGCCTCACATTAGAATGAACTAATGAGGATAATAGTCGAATAGTTTTAAGGATTCTTTTCGTACAACAAATTCAAATTTTGAATTGAAAGATGTCATAATAATAAATTTAATGTTAAATTCACAACTCGTCTCTCTTGGCCAATAAGACATGGCCTAAAGTAAAAGTATATATGTATAAAAAGAAAAAAAAAAGGTGAATAAGAACGGCAGAGGAAAAAAATCATGAAAAATTTCCAAGTAGTCGAAGTACAACAACAAACATGGCATAAGAAAAATGTGCACAAAGGCGAATTTGCTCAAAGGGGGTGGGCTATGGGGGGTAAGGACAAGAAGTAAGAGAAAGCACTGTTTGTCTGTGTCTTTGTGTGTGCGTGTGTGTGTGGGTGGGGGTGTGGGTGTGGGTGTGAATGTCTGTGGTGGGCAGGGCGAACGATGTTAAATGGCAAGAAGAAAGCAGACAACACTTCTTGATGGAGCTGCTGGGGCTGCCACAGTGGTTAAAAAGATCTAGGCAAATCCAGAATGAACAGAATATTTATTTCCAATAGGTCATAGGTTTATCCGCCAAAAGAAAGTCAGATCGGATTTTCTTTGAGAACTTTGTTTATTTGACATCATGAAATTCACTTTGGAGCATCTCTTGAAGACCTGGTATTCTTCCGTTTTGACAAGGAACAAAACCTGTACATGAAAACTAACTGGGGATTTGCTAATTCATCGTTTAACTTGGAAATCATAGAGCCACAAAGCAAACCAGATCAAAACAAAGACCCTTTTAATCAATCGTGTGAACCGACCAGATTAAAGTCTAGTCTGTTTAGTTTTTCTAATGCTTGTACTACTTACTGGCTACTATGTCAGTGACTTTCACTAAAACAATACTCATTAGAGTTCGGCTTGTGCTTACTGGGACCCGACGGGAAAGGTTTCGGGACTCAATTTTGGCATTGAGAGCTAAAGATCCACGAAGACTCAAGCGACCCTTCAGATTACTTTGATGAAATTTCGTTTCACTCTGCCCACTGTGCCGCCCCAGCTCTTAAAGTCTTACTCTCAATAAAGGCGCCAAAAGAGGCAAAACGACAACAACATGAACGAGAAAATAAAAATAAATAGAGAGGGAGAAAAAGGGGGAAAAAATGAAAAAGAAAAACGAAACGAAACGAAAACGGCAAAGGAAATGAAGCAAGAAAAATTACAATTCTCGACATGGATGTCGGTTGTTGGGTTGGTTTTTTGGGGCGTTGTCGTTGTGCCAGGACGGAGGATGAGGTGAGGCATACTGTGGACTGGGAGAGGGGGGTGTGGGTGTGGGTATGGGTGATATTGCTGGAGTTAACAGGAGTATGGGAGCTTATAGAGGGGCTGGAATTGAGTTTTGCTACGCGACGACGATGACTACGACGCCATTTTGTATGCAGGTGAATTCTCTATCTCTTTCGCTCTCTTCAATCCTATGACTTGCTATGTGTGAGTGTGTGTGGGTGTGTTTGGTAGTGTGCGTGTGTAATTTTTATCTGGCAACTTTTATCATTTTTTATTTTTATACACATTTCGTTTGCCTTTTACATAGACAGAAAAAAAGAAGAAAAACCTAAGATAAAGAGAGAGAGAGAGAGAGAGAGAGAGAGAGAGATGGTAGGTGTGTGTGTTTCATAAAGCGCGTCAAGGTAAACGGAAAAGAAGAAAGCACATTCACACGTGTGTATATGTATGTATGTATGTGTCTGTGTCTGTGTGTGTGTGAATGGGGCGCGCATGGTGAAGAAAAATTGCGTTCAACTTTGAATGAGTTTTCCATCCAGCAGCCCAAAACTGAATGGGAAAGGATGCTTACAAATGGTGCGGGCAGAGGGAGAGAGCCAAGGCAATAGAAGATGGGAGTGGGGCGAACGGGGAGACAAGCGGCACGCAATGACTCTCAAGGCTACACAGAGCTTACTTTTCTTTTTCTCCCCCACCCATTGCCATTCACTCGAATTACAAACAAGAAGAATGAAGCAAAAGAAGAAGCAGAAGTGGCATTGTCATCGTTAATATTGTTGTTGGTGTTGGCGTTTCTTAGAATGGCAACAGAAACTGAATTACCTGTCGCTTGTGGGTGATAAATGTATATCCATAGGAACATACCTTCTATTATATGTACATATGTATATACATATGTATGTATGTATATATATACATCATTTATGTAAAAACCAAACAAAAGATTGAATAAACCAACCTTTAACACATTTTAACTTGACCTAATTTCATTTGCAAAACTCCATAACCCATCTGGTATAGATCTGTATCTAAGCCATATCGATAACGTCTGATATACTTAGGACAAAATCGGAAGAGATCGATAACGATAGACAAACTCTTGAGATCTATTCCCCAAATGTGGCCAACTGTGATAAGAAAACTGTTCTTAACCATTGTAATCCTCAACACTTCCCGAATGGTGCAAAGTCTCCGACTATCCAAGTTTCTCCAAGATTGACCATCCGTCTTGAGTTAATACATATATTTGAATGATTTACGTTGACTTTAGCATTTAAAAAAGTGAAGTTTAATAAACCTAATTGTTATTTATGACAAAAAAATAAACCTGCCGATTTCTTTGGCCCCCCTCAATTTCAACTTTAACTTTTTTCGCCCTTAACAAGCTCAGTTAACCTTAATGGTAACTGAGTGCTGTGGTGGTGGGGGTGGTGGTGATGGGCGGGGATTCGGATTGGCGTTGGCATTGGGGTCCAAGTTGCCAGAGAACAGGAGTCATGGCAAGTGGCCAGGACTTGGAGGGAGTAAGCAAGCAAGTCAAAGCGATTTCTCTATCCTCTGACATTCTATTCTGCTTGCGTGTGTTTTTATAGCCTTAGCTAGAAATTGTCATTGAGCTACAGTCTGCCGACCATTTTGCTTCTCCTCCTGTTCCTTTTGCCTACTTTTTCTCCTCTCTTCCTGCAGCTATCCGTCTCGCTCGCGCTATCTCTCAGGTAGCTTGAGTCCTGTCAAATGTCTTCAAAGACTTCTACATCATTGGGGCGTAAGTAGCGCAGCAGCAAGAAAAACTGGCAGCCATTTTGACTGACTGACTGACTGTCAGGGATCTACTTGCCCCAACCCCCAATTGCCACCATGTCCACCTTCTTCACTCCACTCCACTCCACACCACTCCAGCTCCATGTTCGTCTGTCTGTTTTATGCCTGAATCACTTTTGTAACTTTTAAACAGAGAATGAAAGAGAGAGCGACAGAGACAGAGACTGAGACGGAGACGAAGAAAACTCATTGCGAAATCATTTTTGGAAAATCGCCTGCGGCTGTGTTTTGTTAAAAACTGAAAAACGGAAATACTACAACAAAATGTTACCCCAAAAAAAGAAGGGGCTGGCTCCAAGGGTGTTGCTAAAGATAGGCATGTGGGCTGGAGGCCGGGGAGCTGGAGAGCTGGGGTTGGCTGTGCTGAATGAACAGCCAACGTCTTTCTCTTTCGACTTGTTTAACTTTTACTCAAGTGGATGCTTTGAGGCAAGGATATGGGTGGCAATTGAGGTAAGGGGCTGAGCTAAGGGGCAATGAGCCAAACAACAAGAACGAAATGGAAAACTGTTGAAATTTCCTTGCCTTAAAATGTTTTTAAAAAATATCTACAAGTCTGCAGCTCTGTTTAAAAATGACTTTAAAATAAATCAGAACAAGTGTTGATCAGCTTTCAAAATTGCTTTTAAAAACCCTCTCGAACAGCACAAATTGTGACTGATTCAAGTCCAACAATCAATATGTTACTGTCTTTTTTGTTCGACTCAAGATTCGTATTATACCATACACTCTTAAGGCCAGAAACAAGTGTTTCAACCGATTCGATAGCTAGCTAAGTCTGTCTGCCCCAAAATATGTTCACTAGTGTCATTTGGCACACGAATGTTTCTCATCCATCAAAGTGGTGAGATTTTCAACTCAAGATGTGTCGTCATAAGAATTCATCCTTTAAACTGATTTTCTATGTCTCTTAAGGACGTCTGTCCGGTCTATACAGTGGAATCGACGAAAACTCCTTCTAAACTGTTTGCTTAGATCAAAATTATTATCATAAGGGGCAAATTGGACTCTAAACTCCTAAGTGGACACCTGTTGGTAGGAAGTGATAACATAGAAACATGGAAGGGTATACACAAAGATTAGCACAAAACTCCCTGTCTAGTTATGTTTGTAGATATTAAAAACTTTCAATAGAGTTTCATTTTTGATTCAATAAAGTTCCTGTCTAATGACCTGTCCTGTCCTTTTCGACCTGTCGTAGAACGAGAAGTCTGATTACTTCTCAACTTATTGAGTGAATATAATCCAATAGTACCCGCAGCCGCTTTAAAAAGTATAGATATCGGGTTAGTTATTGTTTAAGTTTAAACAAATTATGTTAGTTCTTGTTGGGCCATCCCATTTTGACCATGATATTCAGTACAAATTATGGCAATTATCCTGTCGATTAACCTATTCAATTGTTTTCTCTCTTTTCTCAGCTCATTTATGCAATTCTCAGTGAATTTACATTTGTGGAGGGGGGACAGCCTTGAGGAAAAATAGCTACAGATGCATTCGGAGGCACATATGGCCAGCAATAAAAAGGAAACGAGTCACCAATAAAGCAAAACCAAAAAAAAAAAAGATTTTCGAGGAAGGGAAGGGAAGGAGAAAAATTGTAAGTAATGTGATATATAGTGGTGGACTGTATCCCTCTGTCTCTCTGTAATTAGATGATCCCCAAATCAGCCGCTAATTTTTCCGCAATTTGCTTAGTAATGCAATCTAAATACAAACAAAATACATAGTTCCCCTAACCGAATTTTTGTTTCGTGTGCGAGTGTGTGTGTGTTTTTTTCCAACGCTTTTCAAAGAGGGTTGGGATCGACGGGCCGTGAAATACACACTCGACGGGAAAACTGAATGGCATATGTACACATATATGCCCCGGAGTGTTGCACATGTCCCTGTGCGGCAAAACAAACATCCGCAAGGGGACGGGCGGTATATGGAGTGCGAGGACTGCGAGGACTGCGATGAGGAGTAAAAGGGCACACCACCATGTCAAAGCCAAGCGACGAACGAACGACAAACGCGACTTTAGCGGCGCATCTCTCTGATCCCAGCGGGAGTTGTGCCCAAAAATCACAGCAGGATGGAGAGGTTTTTATTTTGGACCAGTGGGCGAAGGCAGCCAGATGAGGCAGCCACCGAGGCGGAGGCGCAATGGAGAAAGAGCTGTGTGTGTGTGTGTGTGTGTGTGTGTGTGTTAACTGTGGGCAATGTTGTCGTGGTCGTGAATGGTGTTTGAGCTGTGTGCTACACAACGCTCTGACAACTGGCAACTGGCAACTGCCAACTGGGGTTGACCTGTCGCCGCCGACAACATCGACAACACCAGCAAAAGCAACAGCACTTACATTGAGTACTGTTGCCAGTTGGCATGTTCCTGCTCCTGCTCCTGCTTTTGCTCATGCTGGTCCTGGTCAGCCCACATGCCGAGCCTTGGTATGGTTGGTTCTTGTCTTTAATTTCAGCGCATTTTGCTTTTGTAACGTGATTATCAGACGATTTGATTTGCCGCTAAATGCAATTGCCAAAATGCCAAAGTCAACGATGCGACGGAAACGGAAACTTCATGGCGAGACAAGTGCCCAAACGGGAATGGGACTGGGAATGGGAATCAGAATGAGATTTCGAATCAAACTCGAATTCAGAATCCGTATGCTATATTTTGAGGGTGTTTCTCTCTGTAGAATGAGATACCAAAGCTTGTTCTATATACATCATAAGCCAATTAAAGCAACTCAACAAGGGGAAAACTAGTCATACATTTATTTATTGTATTTATTTATTGTATTTATTTATTTATAAGCATAGCTAAAAAGTTACAAACTTCAAGGTAATGACAAAGTAAACTACTAATACCAATGTCAAATTGGTAGTTTATGTTGTCATGTGGCCAAATTGGGGATATATTCAATGTTGATTTTGCTATATAAACGGACAATTCCGAACCTAGAGTAATTTAATCCAAAAACGTCAATGGACACGTCCCTCAACATTCAAAGGACATTGCCTAGGAGAATCATCGAATATTTTCAAGCCTCTGTCCTACAGTTAAGGACTTATTTTTACTTCTTGCAAGATAATGCAGGAATTCCTCGGGACTCGAAATAAGATAATAAGTCAATGTTTCGACGACAGTCGACCTAATCCAGTTGACCATTTTTCTTTCGACTTTTCGATCACTTTTTTCTGATTATTAATCCCTAAAAGCAGGCAATGAATTCGATTATACCATACACCTAAAGGGTGAAGTGGTATATTAAAGTCACCAAAATGTATATAACAGGATCAGACGAGTCGATGTAGCCAGACCCATCGGTTACACAAATATTGTTATGCAGAATTTTCAAGATTTAACATTTTGGCTTGATCCCTTTATGCCCCCACCATTTCAACAATTTCATTCTCCTCGCAGACTAAAAAAGCTAAAAATTTGGTACAGTCGACTCTCGTTAATTCAAACCTGCTATAATTCGAACCTCTCTGTCCCCTAGAAAATCTCTTGATCTTTCGAATTTTGTCCATACATTTTTATACACTCGGTAATTTGAACGAAAAAATCATTCGAACTCATATGGTCAAACCCTCGATAATTCGAAGAAGTATTGTTGTGAGTTTTTCTGAGTATGTTGAAGATGTTGCTGTCTCAGGATCACTAACCGATGGTGAAATTTTATCTCTGACCGAACCTTTGGAAGAAGTATCAGTTAAGGTAGCAAGAGCCTCATTTGAGAATTTACAAAGCTTTTGCCTACAAAACGAGGCACGATCAGGCACTTTTTGTACTTAAAAAAATTATTGATAAGTCTGAGCACCAGCAATGTACTCCAAAACAAACACTTATTAATAAGTTCTTTTCAAAGATTAATTGACATTATAAATATGTAAAACATTAGCAGTTAAATGAAAACTTGATAATTCGAAGTTTTATTTATTTTCACTCAAAAATTCGAACCATTTAATATTTCGAACTCTCGATAATTCGAAATATTTTAAAAGTCCCTTGAATTTCGAATTAACGAGACTGTATTTAGACCTACAAACATATGTAATATGCCTGTATAAGTCAATTGAAACATTTTGCTAAAAAACACGTCTATTGGACCCAACGTGCCTTGGAAGCGCACAGCGGGGCCTAAGGCCGGCGCTAAAATCAATTTCTTCATGATTGCGTTCGTCGAAAATGAAATTTGCAATCAAAGGGAATACTTCAGAGATTATGAATCCAAGTTTTTTGAAATCGGTTATCGCCCAGAGATGAGAATTTTTTGATAAGCACGAATGTAATATAATTTTTTAAAACTGAATATTAAAATAATCGATCTAGGCTCTTTTACTTTCATCTGGAAAGTATATTCTGTTGCACAAATTTTAATAATTACGAAAATTGGTATTGAACTAGAAGCGTTTAAAAAACACAACTACATACAGTGCCGGTGAAAAAAATAACACCAAAACAAGCAGCTCACTTTATTTTACAGTAAAACTTGACTAAAAGAATTTTGGTTTGCACTTTCTTTTCTCTTGTCTTACTGACAGTCTCTCTGTGCCACTGTTGACCAGTGACCGCAGCTAAACGCATAAAGTTTGCCAAGCAACACTCCAAATGTCCAGTGGAAGAGGGGGAATATATTGTGCACAGACGAGAGCAAAATCGTGATATATGGAGGGACAGGATCTCGTACTTTCGTTCGGAGACCACCAAATAAGGAGTACAGACCAATGTACACAAAAAAACGATGAAGCACGGTGTTCCAATATTATGATATGGGCGTGCTTTTCGTATTATGGAGTGGGTCGGACTCATTGGATTAAGACGATCATGGATCAGCAGGTCTACGTTGATATCCTGCAAAATGTAATGCTACCACATGCAAAGGATGAAATGACATTAGTTTGGGGTCTTCCAGCAGGACAATGACCCCAAAGTGGTTTGCAGACAATACCATCAACGTCATGGAATGGCCTCCACAGTGCCCGGATCTCAATCCAATTGAAAATTTGTGGACTGATGTCAAAAAGGCAGTTTACACCTGCAACCCAACATCAAACGAAGCACTTTGAAGGGTTGTAAAAGAAAATTGGAAACGAATTCCTATTTCTAGATGCCAGGATTTAGTGGATTCCATGCCAAGGCGCAGTGCAGCCGTAATAGCCAATAAAGGATGCTCAACAAAATATTAACACTAGATAAATATCATAGTTTTCAATTCCAAGTAGTTTTGTTTTACATTTTTAAGTTAAGTTTTTGTTTTCGCCATTGTGTCTGAATAGTGCAAATATATTAATAGATTGATTAATTAAATAAAATCATTTAAGGTTAAGAAAAATTAGTTATTTTCAAAATTTTACAACTTTGAACTTCGCAACATCCTATGGTGCTATTATTTTCACCGCCGCTGTATTTGGTCTAACTGTGCACATTGCACTACTGCAAGGAAGAAGAAGAGCGCATGCATATTTTGCTGAAAACTATGCGCTGTTAATTGTTAATCTCAAAAACTATTCTAGCTAGAGACACCATATTTCGTATGTACATTTGCTTGGTAAATGCGCACATTATTTATGTGTAAAGATTTTGCCACTCCCCTTTTTTGTCACCGTAATTTGAAAAAACTCGATTATCTTCCGTATTTTTCTACTTTATGCAATCACACTTGGCACAAATAAATTTGATACTAATATCCAGCAAAATACCAAACTTGATCAAAATCGGACAAAAAATAGTCGAGTTAGGCAAATAAACGTTTTTCATAAGGCCGGAGTTGGCCGTTGGCTGGTGGGGGCGCTAGGGTGCTCGTATGCTTAAATGAGCGAGATACTAAGATAAGCTTGTAAAAAGGATGTGAAAATGTCGTTGTTTAATAAAATTGAAATATTTGCTTTACTGGTGTATGGTATACCCAAGTCGGCGAGACGACTTACTTACTTCATTTTTCTTTTAAGTGAATATTTAAAAAGTGATGCAGTTTTTAGTTTTGGGTAGTTTCTGAGCATATACTTCAAAAAGTGCCTTCCATTAGTAGTAAATTTGCTACGTACAAAACCCTATTCACAGGGAACACCTATGAATCCTTTGAACACATTTCCTAAGCAAGTGGTGCTATTTTTATGTTCTCAACTGTAATTGTAAATTATTTTCAAATGCCATCCAAGCACGATATTTAAAAATCGTTTGTATTCTATTTTGAGGTAAACTAGAGGTCCGATTGTTTGCTGGTGCCCTTAAACATTTTCGATCTTTTCTATGTAAGCTATATGATACAGCCGATTTTACTGGAATATTTCAACTTTTATGACAATCGTTTGGAAAATAACAAAGTCAAAAGTTGTAAAGTTGTTAAGGAGGATCGTTTGTAGGGGAGCTGGATGAATCATTGGTTCAATCCGGCCGGAGCATCATATAGCTCCAAATCTCATACTACATCGAATGCTAGATTAAAATTTGGTTACTAGGAGTATACTCCTAGTTATGCAAGCAGGTCGAATTTATCATTTAGTATTTGAAACACCTTTTTTAGGTGTTGTAATGTGTTTATGGGGAGGTCGTGTGAAGGGCTTTTAAAAGTTTAAGTTGTGCTATAAACTGCTTAGTTAAATTGAACGCAGAAATAATTAATACATTCATAAGTATGTATGTATATTGGAAATATATCCAAAATCCATATGGTTTGTGTTTAAAATTTTCTGTGCGTCTTAAGAATGAAAATTCGAAATTGGAATGTGGGTTTCTTCATTGATTGATCTCTCAACATCAGTGCATTGATCGAAGTCGCCTCACCAGGGGCTCTGCATCGGGACCTACTCTTCTTCCAATCGACCGCCTTCTCAATCATCATCATCATCATTTTCTTACCCATCCTCGTCCGATTGTTTTTTACTCCATTTCTTAACAGATGCTAACTGAGTTGCCTTTTGGTTATGGGATTCCGCCTCCCAAGGGAGTTACAACAGCTACAGTAGCCCAAACCCAGCAACAACAAGAACACAACAACAACAACACCATAATGCCACACAGGTCATCTATATGTATCCCACTCTATCTATCTATCCATCTCCATCTCCATCGCTAGCCAGGCGCACATAAATATACATATATAAAGAGAAAAGAAAAAAGACAACACACAAAAACGAAGGGAAAAAAATGCAAATCACTGAAGCTCAAAAGCCCAACGAGACTCAGCCATTGAGGTAGGGTGTAGATGGGTGTACTGAAGGGTATGGACTGGGGTGGGGTCTGGTAATATTTGGGGTTAGGCGGGGGTTGCTACTCTGCAGGGCAAAGTCAAGCCATGCAAAAGTATTACAATAATTATGATAATCTATGCCATAAAAAAAGTCGCATTTGTGGCCTGACTTGGTTTTGGTAAGTCTGTGTGTGTGTGTGTGTGTGTGTTTGTATATGTACGTGGAAAGGGGGTGGAGGATGGAGTGTAAAAAGAAGAGAAATTACCATACTTTAAGCTACCGCAAGCCAAGAGAAGATAACGCCACCAAGAGACAGAGAGAGATAAAGAAGGAGTGGGATGGCAAGAAGTGGCAAGGCCAAAAGAAAAATGTTCATGAAAATCCCAAACTTTGCCAACTTTGGATATCGTTTTTTTTTTCGATTTTGTGATGGAAAAAAATTCAGGAGACAAAAAACAGAAAAAAAGTAAAAAAAAGAAGAATAGGGAAAAACGAGAAAAACCTACAGAAATATGACACCAGATCTAAACTTGCAGAAGGCAAATGGTTTAGGCCAAGTCGACTTACGACACATACCCTACACCTAATCTGAATGAACAATATGAGCAAATTTTCAGGCTTATATTGAAAAATTCTTGTCACCACAGAAGAATTTATACTACAAATTATCTAAAAAGGAAGTTTTTAAGTTTGAGATGCGTTTTTAGGTAGACTTTTTGTTTTCCAAATGTCAAGGCATTAACAAGGCATGTTAACTCTAGGTCTGACTGATAGGCTGAATCAGAGTCCAAGATCTACCTATGTAGATAGTAGCCCTCGATTAGTTAGTAATTTATGTAAGACTTTTTATTAAAATAATAGAACAGAATGAAAGTTCCATATAATTTCTTTGAGCCTTGGAGTAAACTGTAGTTTAAAACTTTACAAAGAGACTTTAACCACAATTTGATAGTTTGGGACATTTGGCCCAACTATAGGCAGGGGATTTGGCAAAGCGACTCGAGCCGGCTGAAACAAAAACAGGTGTCGACTTTGACGCTGTTAGGCTTCTTTTTCTGCCATTTTTGCTCCTGCAACTGACTGTTGACTGACCGTCCTTGCCTCTCGCTTCCTTTCTGTCTTTCTCTCTCTATCTCGCTCTCTTTCTGTCTCTCTGGCTCCATGTTATTGTCTGAATGAGCTTTTGCTGAATTTTTGGACATTGTGAGTTTGATTTTTATCTGTGTACGTGGCGTAGCCCAGCCGTAACATTTATACATACAGGACATGGTGAGGAGATGTAGAGTAGAATATTTGCTCCCCCCCTCACACACATTCACCCCGTCCTACTATCAGTGTGTCTCTCGCTCTCTTTCACTCTTTCTCTATCTCTCTTTGGCCCCTGAAATGATCCAACTGGCCAGTGGCTGCATCAACATATCGGCAACACAACATTGTCCCCAGAGTGCGACGTCGTTGGCAACGTTTGCCTGTTTTCAGTCGCCAGTCACGAGTGGTCGATGACGCCTACATATCCTTGTGGCCTACCAGTGTTGGCCAGTGAACCAGGACAACTCCTTGTTCGCATTGCTGTTACTGTTGTTGTCGACAGGCCATCAAAATCAGGCGGCGACTCTGCTCCCTCAATGCTCGTATTTCGTTTACAATTTGACCCTTGAAAGGCACACAGCTATCCAGACATTGCACAAACACACACCTACATACGAATACATATATGTATGTATATTTATATACACATACATTCATACTTTTAGAGAGGGTGAACACAATAGTTTCCATATGAAAAATAAATCATTTCATTATATTTTAAAATATCTTCTTCGAGTCTTCATTGCTTGTCTCTCCAATCAACTCGAGACTTTAAATTCAAACTTTTGAAATGGGGCAAACTAAGTCTACACATTTCGACTAAAACCCAATGCTGAACACGACTTAAAACGGTTCCATAAACGTGTATTATATCATAATAATAAATATACGAATACTACTCAGGTAAGTTTCCAAATACCATCTCGATCGTGGCTCCTTAAACTCATAGAGCCGCCATTGTTTCTCCACCATTGTTTCTCTATCCCATCATTGTGATGGAATTCGTGCCGGATCCGAGTGAGTGTTTTGGACGACAGGTTGGATGTTCTATGGATATTTCGTGTGTGGCGTTGCCTCTCAGATTCAGCCTCTCAAATACTTCCTCCTTTCCTCCTTGCTTTAATGTTTTGACGATATTATGGCCAGGTCCTGTTAGGACTGGCACTGCATCTGGACCATGGGTAGTTTTGATAAAACGTTTCAATGGCTGAGCACATAACAGTTCACTGGATGCCTGGCCGTATCCCAGTCCCTGCTCCTGCCTCTATGTATGTGTGTGTGTGTGTGTGTGACAAAGACCATAAAGTCCCAAAAAAGAAGGAAAAAAAAGAAAGAAAGAAAACGAAACTCAACACACAACGAGAACAAACGTTCTGATGGCTCCTGCTCCTCTGTATGACTGCTCCTCCTACTCCTGCTGTTGACGATGACTGGCATTTTGAGGATGGCAGCGGTGATAAAAAGTTGTGCTTGTTGTAATAACAACAGCATCGAGAGGATTTTGGATTCTGGCTTTAGTTGGAATCCCAGCTTCTCCATACTTCTCCCAGTTTTCGTGTTTGTGGGCGCTGACATTGTGAGAAACGAAAATGACAATTTTCGAATGGTAGTGAAAAGGATCGGTCAAGAACTTATTCATGAATGATGTCTGAATCAGTAATCAATTATTTTTTAACTAAGTGTGAGCTTTGAAAGCAATCAAAGTGTTTAGGTAAACATTTTTATTTGCAAATTTTGAGTTCTGAGTTTTTATTTTGCCCAGTGTAAACAACGAGTAGGATAAGAGGCGGGAAGGATGGTGGAGGTTAATTCTGGCAGCCTGGAAAATCTGAGATGCGGAAGGTATACATGTCACCCAACTCGATGAGGCTATTTAAAACATAACCATTTCGCGACAAGGCTGTAGCTATTCTCTCTCCTGATACCTCTGATGCTGATGATGATGACTATGATGATTACACGTTGACGATGACGACTGTGTCTCAGACACACTCCACTCCCACTAGTACCCCCATCCAAAACCCCAAGCACCATCACCATCACCATCATCACCAACCAACCACCTTGTCCTGTGTGAGTGTTTGAAGACAAAACGAGAAAGAGAGAGAGCAAAAGATATTCATCGAAAGCAAAATGACAGCCTAGAGACACATTCAAGGCAAAGGCATAAGATAAGAAATGAATGACAGGCAGGCAGGCAGGCACGAGCACAGTCAGAGCCAGAGACAGAGGCAGAGGCACACCAAGACAAGACAAGAAACCAGAAGCAGTCAGAACAGGAGAAGCAACTACGTGTACACACCAGAGGCAGCATATCAGTCAGTGTCAGTGTGAATGCGAAATTGCGTTGCTTTTACGAGTCCCCTCAGCTGCGTCAGATTTCTATTGTTGTCGTTGTCGTTGCTGTTGCTGTTGCTCCATAAAAGTAATGTCTGATGGATATGCCCCCAAACGATACGAGAGGGAGAGAAGGTAAATGTAAGTTAGCTAAAGTCCTTGCCGGTTTCTCAGTCCTTCTATAATATGTATATAGGGCATAAATCACAGTTGCAGTTTCAACTTTAGCTCCACATCCATCCATCCATCCATCCATCCAGCACAGTAAAGCACAAACCCATTTTGCGATAGAAATCTGTCTCCAAAGAGTATTTCCCTACATCTGTGTGTATGTGTTTATGTGTGGCAGTGTATGTGTGTGCCACAAAAAATTTATTTGATAATGATTCAAATGGGAGCAGATTATCTTAAGGCCTAAATGTTATTAAAAACCAGAAGCTTGCACCGTTACCATGGGAACTATATATTATATGGTTGCCATTAAATTTCGCTGAAACTTCGAAATTTGAGATGAAATGGTTATGGATCGAATGGTTCTAGTGAATTACTTCACACATACAAAGGTTTGAGATTTTTAACGTTAACAATGCAACCATGTACACCCTTTAAAAGTACGGTTTGTGAAGTTTGTTTCAATATGTCATCAGCAGGCTCGATATTATCTTAAGGAAAACAAAAAATCAGGAGGTTGTCTATATAACGCTATTTTAATAACTAACAAGTTCTTCCATCAGCAGAGTTTGCTAACCACTCTAGAATTGTAATGCCGTACCAGTACATCAACACTAAAACTAGTTGAGAATTATAAGTGGAACAACATAGTGTGCAACGCATAGATCAGGTATCTTCGACCATATAAAGTATATAAATTGTTGATCAGCACGATGAGACGAACTCATATAGCCACATGGACCAGCGCAAACTTCTCCTAGACTGTTAGAGCCACAGTTTGTCCAATTCGGATTCAGCCGGATCAGACCACTATATCAAAAAGTTACCATACAAACGGAAAAGTCACTAGCAGTGTCTTTTTTCAATAACTTTATTTTCAGAGCTATTGTCGTGAAATTAAATATTAGAAAGTTTATTATGCCTATAAACGACTGTGTCAAATTTGATCAAGATCGGGTGACTATATCATATAGTTCCCATAGGAGCTATCGGTCGAAAACAGTGACTTTTGAGAATAACTTCGATATTTGCTTTGCTAAGATTGTGGGCCGCTCTTTTGCAAGCATTGGACTTATTAGATAAAACGTTTTTCCATTTTGACCGCTATACATAGGTAAGAAAAGATGAACAAACCAAACTTGCGTGGGTAACCAATCTTCGTCCCGGTCGAAGTTACCCCCGGTCCTCTGGCTTACAATTAATTCATAAACGCTCAAATGAATATGAACATTTCAAAAATGGCACTTCTAATATTCTACTTTAAATTAAACTTAGTTCATTAAAAATATCAATGCGGTTTCTCTTATACAAAAAAAACGACAAAGGAGTTGGACTACCTTTGTGAAATTTATCAATGCTATAGTTTTTAACGTATAATATCGTATCCTCAAATTTGAAAAAGATCAGATAATGGACATGGACATGGACCACAAATTATAGTTGATATAAATTCTCACTGTGTATAAATGCTGATCATTGATATACATTTGTACACAAAGGGCTGGAAAAGGGCAGAAGCGAAATAGAAGGAATTTGCTGGCATGAAGAGAGGAAAGGGATAGAGTAAGAGTTATTGGAAAGTTTTGGGAAGAGTTTGTAGCGATTTTTAACTTCTTTAATATTTATTGGCTTAAACCACTTTTTTATGACTATTTTAAAAAAGTAAACAAAAACGGTCCGCTATAAGGCTTATTACCTTGAAAAGAGGAATGATCGGGAGGTGACAACGCCTAAAAGAAAGGAACTTCACCCATGTGAATTGAGACGGTTTTAAATATATGTCGGTCTGCCTTTCCATCCTTCTATCCATCTGGACGACTGTCAAATGCTGATAGATTGTTAAGGGTACAAAGCTGAAATCTCGGATGTATGTCTGCAGAGTTTTGTACATGTCGAGTCCGGTTACTACAATATCCCAAGGGACTAATCGGTCAGAAAAAAATTCTGATCAGAAAAACGTTATTTTCTTGCGATTAACATTAAAGTTAGTTCTCAACCAAGACACCTTATATCTATCAACTTCGGTTAGAGCCAGTTGATTAGCATTTAGCATTCATTCATATTTGTAGGCCAATTTATGACAGAAATGTAAATTTTTCGATTCAAACAGTTGAAACTAATTGCATAAAAATTGAATGAGCTTGTAATCGGATCTATTTACGCTTGTGCTTATAACTGAAACCAGTCCGACTCTTGTAATATTTGGTTTATCGACTATTTTTCTTTTGGCTATTTCAAAGACTCTTTTTTCTCTATCCTTAAGCTTACAATCGCACAACACAGTATCGGCTTGTTGGAGTGAAATTGTCCTTTTGCTTCAATCGAACTTTACTCTAGGAATTATGCTTATATAAGGAGGCAACCAGCAAATACGTGCAACAACGTTTCAGTCACGTACTAAAAAGTAGACGAAAAAACACTTCCCAAGCCCTAGCCGTACCCCACATGCCCCACACATCACCCCTCAGAGAACAGCAGCAAGACTAACAACAAATTCAAACAACGATAAGCCAACTGGAGCAGCAGTAGCTGCTTTGACAGTTTAGGCACAAAAATGCCGGCCGGATATAAACAAAAATATAGTTCTCGGGGGTCAAAACACACCCACTTGATGTCTATGTATGTGTGCACATCCATATATACAATATACAATACTTATGTATAAGTCTATACGTGAATGTATGTATGTCTGAATGATTGTGGGCGTAGCATGTCAAAGATGGGCGAGAGAGAACAAGGGGGGGATGAGGAAGAACCATGGCAGAGTGGGTACCCCCCATATTGGTGGTTGCTACGCTTTGGCGGCCATGCCACAACAGCCCCAGTCACTCATCGTCTGCCTATCTCAGCCTATCTTTGTATGTGTGTGTAAGTATATCTGACACACACAACTGAGGCTATATGTATATCGGGGTTCCATCTATAACCAAGCTTTTACAATGATTGAGAACGCGATGGTACCGTGGAATCAGATCATTCAAAAAGCTTATAAAATGTTTAACTAACTCTCGCTCAACCACCCAATTGTGGGAGGAACGGTTCGAACTATCGATGAAAATCGTTTCTTGTTGGAACGTTTTAAATTGTGTTTCATTTGAAAATTATAGCTAAAAGGAAAGTCAATCGAAACGATAAACACCGGAGACTAGATCAGTTTTTTTCAGGGTCCCATTTGATAATCGTATAATATCTTAAGAGGAAGAAGCTTTTTGAAGGGATATGCCAATTCAAAAGTGATTCAGAGAGTAGACCGAACCAAGTAGAGGGTTCTAGACAATTTCCATTCCATGGTATACGATGGCAAGCTAAGCATAATGATGCGCTCCCATCTCTATCGACATCGTCGGAGACACTGAACCGACACCAAAAAAACTCGTTTGTTACGCTCCTTCAACTCCGACTACTCCATCTCTAGCTGTTGACTCCTCTTACCAGTCGCCGGGTCTGAGCAGAGCAGGAGCAGACGCAGGAAAAATATTTGTGCTGCTATTTGTAAACCTCACTCCTTCTTTGCTTTTGCCTTTCGAAACATAGAGAGAATATTGTTACCTTTGTCCTGCCACAGCTCCGGCTTCTGCTCCAGCCTCAGAATCAGCTTCAGCTCCTTCCTTACGTTGCGGGTAATAACTTTATGCGAGGAGGGTAACACAGAGGTCGTCGTTGCGGATGGGAGTGTTGTTGGGTCTGGGGGCGATTCGATGCGGGGGAGGGGGTGGTGGGTCAAAAGGGGGCTAACCAAAATCAGGCTCAAACAAGCATAAAACTTGCCAAACGCCAATGATGATGTTGTCTATGTGCCGGTGTATGTGTGTATGTCTTTCTGTGAGCCTTTGGGTCTATGTATGTGTGTGTGTGTGTGTGTTGGCCTCAGTCAACCCTCAGACAGAAGTTGAGACAGAGCGACAGAGAGGCAGACAGACAACCAACCGACAACGACGGCGATGAAGCCTCCTCTATGCCTGTCTCTCCGTTTGTCTCCCTGTCTGCCTCTTTGCCTCTCCTGTCCGTCTGTCGTTATATCAGCGCAGTCATCATCGATATAAACTCTCGCCTGGCTGGCCAGACTGTCAAACTGACATGCACTGTGAGAAATGACATCACATCGCTTTCTTTTATTTAAAAAACATTTCATGTACATATATGTAACTACCTCCTAGCTAGCTTAGGATGTGCTGCCTAAACAATAATTTCACATATGTATATTCGGCCAAAGTTTCAAAGTTAAGTCCTTAAGGCATTAAATGTGTCCTGAATTGGTAGTCCAGTGATACTCCGATCTTCTTGCACACGAAAGTTGATTGAAATTTACACCAAATAGTGATGGAGTTACTGGAGAAGAAAAGGAGCACAGGGTGTGCGTCCCTGTCTCTGAGACCCACCCAAACTATTAGAGTAATGGATTACCTGTTTTGTTGTTTTTTGGAATTCTAAGTATAGTCGTTTGTAGAAATAAAAACTTTCTCTCAGTGTTGTGGAGTACCAAAATGCCATTCCCAGGCTCCCAGACTCCAGGGCTCTGACTTCGTTTCGGCCTCTAAGCTCATTCATCCATTCATTCATGCCAGTTTCTCCACACAGTACACACACAGCAGGCGGGGCACGGGGCGTGGCAACTGTGTGACTTACACACACACACACACACACATTGAGAGAGTGAGGGAAAGAGAAACAGAGAGACAGAGAAAAAGGGCAATAGTTAAAACCAGAGCGAGAGAGTGAGTGAGGCAGGGAAAGAGAAGTTCCAAGTCCAAGTTCTGGGTCTCGCCATGCGTATACGTAATCTGGTATTAGATTACTGATCCATGTCAAATCTTTGGCTTAGGTCTGTCCTTCCTCGCGTTCTCAGTTCCCTTCAACGTCCTCCTCTGTTCATTCAATTCCATTCCAACTCGCGCTGCTTGTTGTTTTGATTGATACGAGAAGCGAACTCGACTCAACTCAACTCAACTCGACTCATCTCAACTATGCCTCGGACTCTTGGTGTCGACAACCCAGTCAGGCAAAGTCCTCCACCTCCATACGCGCCGCTGATTTTATGCGCATCGTTTCCACATCACAAAGCAAGCGAACCAGCGGGAGGAGTAGGGTAAATTAAAGCTGCAAAAAAAAAAAAAAAAAAAAAAAACGAAAAGGCAAATGCATTACTTATAATATTAAGCAGTGGCACAAACGGACACGCAGAACAGGTGAATTATTATGGGGGCAGAAGGCCATCGGAAGGGGAGAATGCTGAACTGTAGCAAACTGGCGAATGCCAGTAGATTGAACTTAATTCGTTTGTTCGTTTGGCTTGCTGATATCTAGGGGCTGTGGTTAGGATTTAGTGTAATGGCTTTGCTGGAAGATTGCGAACAGCAGCAGCAGCGGCGTCAGCGTCAGCGTCGGCGTCAGCGTACCCCAACGTAATACAAGTCATATCCCAGATCGATAAAAATTCAGCGCTGAAATTGCCAGATATCCACGTTATTATCCATCTGAACAATAAGATTCTTTAAATACTCTTACATTTAGTTTAGTTAAATAGTTTTAAATCTTCTCACAAAATCAAAAAACTATATACCTAATGTTCAATATGTCCTACAGGAATATATATATACAGTAAGTCCTCTCCTTGCGACCGAATCCAAAAGGCAAACATCTTCAATGGGCAAAGACAAAGTATATATGTATAACAGACAGAAGAAAGCCTTTTTGACCCTATAAAGAATATATATTCTTCATCAGCACGAGGAGCTGGTTCGATATAGCCATGTCTGTCCGTCGGTGCGTATACGGTTTACTCCACCAATTCAAAAGCTATTAGGATGAAACTTACTCTCATATTAGTTTTTCTTGAAAACCCGATCTCAGTGTTAATTACATATGTGTTTGAATTACTACCATAAATATCCTTCGTTTATAATTCTTATTGCAAAGCATTATATTGATTTTTTTAGTTCATTTGTGTCTTTAATGCTGAGAATTATAAATACATATCTAGCCCAATTCCCAAAACGATTCCCAACGATGTGTTCTCAACTTCTTTCGCTTTGCTGTTAATACCCCCCGCCCGGGTCGTGGGGCATCATGTTCATTAATAATGCACAGTTTACCTTTAAGAGGATTTTTAACGCCTCCTCTTTTGATAATAAGGACACAAAAGCACACACAACACGCCCCCAACTCCCCCACCAAAAATACACACAAAGCTGTATGTATGTATGTGTAGCCGTATGAAAGTATGTGGGAATATGACGTGATGTCCAAAGAAGATTTTTTGTCGAGAAAAGAAAGAACGCCCTTAATTTTTGGCTTATTATTAACCAGCTCGCTCTCAGCCCTGCCTCCTGCCTTTGCCTTGCCTACCTTTGTCCTGCCTTGTACCGCTGTAGGTGGAAGGGAGTCTGAGGGGGCGTGGCCTCAGTTAACGGCAACAACATCTGTGAAGATGCTGCTCCCCCCGCTGCCGAAGCCGACGACGATGTCGATGTCGATGTCGATGCCGCTGCTCAGGCATAATTATAATAATCATTTCATAATCATATTTTATTTTAGTTTTTCGCCGCCCTGCTGTTACCCCTCAGCACACCCCTGCCACCCTCCTGTCGCCCCCTGAGCACAGTTCTTTGCCAGGATTCCCTGCAGGTTTTTGCCTCTCCTCTTCTTTTTTTTGTGTAGTATTTTTTCTGTGTTTTTGAAACAGTTGCCAAAAAAAAACGGGAAACGTGGCAAAAAGGGAGGAAGGTTTGGCCGGACCAGGTCGACAGATGTGTTTCTCATTCGATTTTTAATATGCGGCCAATCTAACTGTAATTGGTTTGTTATTGTCTCCCGGGCATAGCGACAGAGACAGAGAGACCAGAGTCGAAATGAATGCGAGGCAAACGCAGATCAGGTCAGGGGCAGGGACTAACCTCAGGAGACTTTTTCTGCATCGCTTCGTCTTCGTCCTGAGGGTCGTTGTTGCCAGTTTCCCCCTTCAGTTCCGCTCGAAGTTCTTCAGTTTTCCAATTCCCTGCTGTGGTAAATATCTATCGTTTATTGTTATTGCTCTTGTTCGCTCTATTGTTTTCATTGTTCCTCTTTTACCTTCAATAAGGCCCGCCTATACCCCACCCGTCACCCGTCACCCGCCACCCACCACCTCTCACCACATCACCTCCCTATCACCCTCTCGCACACCCGAGAGAACGCTTCTTCATCTTGTTAAATTTATGAAAAATGTTGTTCACACTTTCCTTTCCGACAAAATAAAAGAGCGAATAGGGTGTTCAGACAGGTTGGTTGACAGAGCAGCAATAGCAGAGCAGAGGGTAAACGGTGGATGGTGGAGTGGGCGGCAAGGATTTGGGATAACCTTTTGTTGCTATTGTTGTTGCAAGTTGGTGTACCAAATGGGTTACATGCTTGCACATGTTCTACTTCAAAGCCTTTGTTCGAAACTTGCCCGAGCCACTTGACAAAAAACCAACACACATTGTGGGTACACGAAACCGAAAGTAAATGCATCCCAAAGGTGAAGCAACTGCACATGCCCCTCAGGCGAAAGTTCAGGGAATTATAAATTGTGTTTTTTACCATCACATGGCCGATTTTCTATCACTAATGCCATAAGTCCTACGGCAAACTTGAAAAATTTGCCATGTGAACAGATAATCAATTAGTCCCTCTTCATTTTAAGAGTTTACTCTCATGTTGGATTCATTTACAAACGTACATGTTGAGATATCGGGAATTCGGTCAAAGATTTTACATGTTAGGTAGTAGCTCTCTACCGTATACATATGTGGGGGGAAGGGTTGAGCTATTCGGTCCCCTTTTATTTAATGGTCTATATATCGCGACTTGGAACACATATCTTTTCGTATAAGCACTCAATACATAATTTTACCTTGACTATGGACGACAAGTTCATCATTTGTATAGAAGAGTATTCTGGTGAAAGAGTATTCTGGTCTGTCTGATCCTGGCATGTGTAATGTTTTTATGAATAAAAAGTTGATATATGTATCAGACTTTTTATACCATACACCCATAGGGTGAAATGGTATATTAAAGTCGCCAAAATGTATGTAACAGGCAGAAGGAAGCTTCTCCGACCCTATAAAGTATATATATTCTTGATCAGGATCAACAGCCGAGTCGATCTAGCCATGTCCGTCTGTCCGTCCGTCCGTCCGTCCGTCCGTCCGTCTGTATGAACACGCAGATCTCGGAGACTATAAGAGCTAGAGCCACCAAATTTGGTATGTATACTCGTGTAGTATGCACATGTTCAGCATTAATTGGAATTTCGGCCATGCCCCCTTACGCCCCCAGGAATCACATAAAACTGTTTTTCTTAAAAAGTATGACAGCTAGAGACATCAAATTTAGTTTGTATACCCGATTAGTTAGTGCGCAGAAATTAACTGTTCAAACTTTTGCCACGCCCCCAGGAATCACACAAAACTGTTTTTCTTAAAAAAGTATAATAGCTAGAGACATCAAATTTGGTTTATATGCTTGGTTAGTTAGCGCGCAGAAACTAATTGTTTAAACTTTTTGCCAAGCCCCCTTCCGCCCCCGGAATTTACATAAAAGTGATTTCCTTAAAAACTATGATAGCTACCGACATCAAATTTAGTATGTAGACTAGCTTAATAGACGCGCAGAAACTGGCTATTTAAACATTTTGCCACGCCCACTTCCGCCTCCATAATTAAGAAAAAACCGATTTCCTCCTGTAGTTTTTTGACTATCGCATTCAAATTCGGCACAATAATTAATCTTATCTATTTCTACCAAACTATCAAATTTTATTGAAATCGGACTAGAAACATGTAAAATATGCGTATGAACGTATTTTACTAAGCGGTCCACAAGGCCAGAATTGGACGTTGGCTAGTGGCGGCGCTAGAGTGCTCGTGTGTTAGTAGAGTGAGCGAGATAGCACATAGTATAAGACATGTAAAAACAATTTAATAGACATACATACATATGTACATTTGGTTTTCGAAATTTAAAAAAATTTGTTTCACCTGGTGTATGGTATACCCAAGTCGACGAGTCGACTTACTTGCTTCATTTTCAAATATATTTATGATTTTAATGCTCCTTTACTTACTTTTGGCATTTCAAACAAGAAATTTTGAAATCGTATAAATTTATTGGAATAAACGAACTACACACGAAACGTTAATCCTTTTTTGGCTCGATTTCGGTCAACATCGATAAAATGTTCTTGAAACTTTTTCTTGGCAAGCCAAAATTGATTTTCGAGTTTAAAAACACACAACACTAGATATTTCCAGATCATGCTGTTATATCTCATATTAACCACCTTACCCTAAACATGTATGTATGTAATATTCAATATACATATATGTATCTGAATAATGTTCCTGCACATTTATGTACAAACGATTTTGATATTGACTATCATCAGTTAGCATCCTTGGGCAGCTCCAAAGGAATTTCTCATTTATTCACTTCAAAGTGTGCAAAACACTTTTGATTTCAACGCCAGTGTTGGTAAAAGTGCAACTTATTAAATATTATTTAGGGCTGTCTTTTGTGTCCGATTTGTTTTCAAACATAAATCGACAGCAATTCAGCACCATTCTTGAGCCCGCTGTTCTCAATTCCGAGATGCAATGTCAATCGTCATAGTTTTCGAAATTAATTTGACACTTTGTTGGGTTACAGGGTTGCCAAGTTTTGTTTAGGTATACAAGTTGTTTTGAGTGAAAATTGTGTCTGAGGTAAGCATTCATTCAGCATTCATTTGTGAATGGGTTTTGAAAACTAATTTGATTCTGGTCCCGGCAAATGTCTTTATATTTTACAATTTTGAATAAATACTTGACAGACACCTTTTCGATTGAAAAGGTACGGAAACGATTACAGGTCAATTCCATATCGATTATTGTCACATGATTTTTACACTCTCAATTTATTCCCAAAATCGTTCGCACCATATTCAAGAATAATCGACAAATATTTAAGACCCGTAAATTTCATAAATTTATAAGATTCAAGAAGGACTAATTTGGCTTGAAATTGAGAATAGGTCTCCCATTGCACAATGCCATCGGAATGTTTTTATACAAATATTCCTATATACTGTTTGACGAACGAAATTTCCAAGTATCTATCAATTTCACATCCTTAATATAAAAGTGATAGGATTTAACCTAGATTAAAATAGGCTTTTTCAAAACTTCATGGCATATGTTTAAGTGTTGCTTGTTTTGATGTTTTTTAAACTATATTACTTAATAAGTATAAATTAAAAGTATAAATTTGTTGGCGAAACAGAAACCAGTGAAAACGAAATCTATTTCTGTTGAATTCTTTTGACCCTGCAACCTCTCGATAGGATTCCTTATTACCTACTCCAAAAGTTTATTCTCTCCCAAATGGTTAACTTAAATCGGTCCCACACACAGCAACAGAGAGACCTCCATAGAGTAATTTCCCCCCAGCTTACCCCATTCAACCGAACACCCTTCCCCCACTCCAACCACAATGACAAACTTATAAAGCATAACGAATCGCTTTGAATGCTTGAATGGGGTAAAATGTAGCCAAAGTTTTTGACATTCATATCCAACTCCATGCTGAAGTTCAGTCCAGTGCAGCAGCCTGGTACGGAGGTGGTTAAATTGTGGTCGAGTGCGGGAAGATTGGGTACTTTTTGGTTGTTGGTCGACAGTCGACAGTCGACGGTCGACGGTTTGGCTTGGTTTGGTTTTTGTGGGTGTGCGCGCTTTACACGCACTTAAGCCTCGTCTCGGGACGCATCTGATATCAGATTTGTCGCTATCGCACATCCTGGACGGCGGTCCGTTGCGTCGGTCTTCGCCATGCCTGAGTATGTGTGTGTGTGTGTGTTTTAAACGATTGATGGGCGTCGAGCATTGTCAGAATCCTTATCCACAAGCCTACTCATACCCGTTACTCGTTCGCTGATTTGCTTTACTTTCCCTTCCCTTCCGATGGCTTTCGTTTCTTTTTTTTGCTTGGTGTTTTTTTTCCCCTTTTTTTTGGGTTGGGTGTGGAAATGATAAATTGCGCATTTGGGAGTTTTAAAGGTCAATTTAGGGGTTAGTCTGGCGCGCCTGACTGACATTCGGTCCAGGACCCAGGCGACACTTCAAAGTTAACTCGCACAATAAAAAATACTTGTACGACTTCAATCCTCACTCACTCGCTCACTGGGTAGTCAGTCAGTCAGTCATTCGTTTTGTAACCATTTGATAGAAACGACCTGAAAAGGGTTGCACTTGAGAGTGCAACAACTGAGGGAAGGACGAAAACCCAAACGCAAAGCCCTCCTAGAAAATCCAACCGGTGCCTGTTGACTTTCTAGTTGGCATTTATATTAATGGCTCAGCTTGATGGAACCGGTACCATTGCCGGTGCCGGTGCCGTTGCCAGTGCCGGTGCCGTTGCCAGTGACTGCTCTGAATTCAGTTCCCTTTCGTACTATACCCTTTAATATTTGTTTCCCCTTTTTTGATGAGTTGTTAGGGATCCTGACGCGTGCTTAGCAGTTTTATAAGCAAGTGGAGTGAGTTGCTCCTAACAAGGCACCAAACATGGGAAACAAAATGGAATGTTTTAACTAACAGGCGAGAAGAACTCGCTATAACTAATCACTCTACTCATTCCCCAATCAGCATCAATATCCGACTGGATTAAGGCAACTTTTTGTTACCTTAACTATGTGATATTTCGTGGAGCTTGGACTTAAAAAATATTAACAATCATCCGAAAATCACATAGGTTGAAACTAGTTCAATATTGACTACCTCGATTATCCTTGAAATAAGCAGAGCAAGATTGAAGTATCATTTCAGCATAGCTCAAAGGACCTCTCAAGCCTATACACATACATTCAAATACAAAGAACTTATGGCGAAATATTGATGTACGCTTTCTTTTGGATAGGACTTTGAAATCACATTGAAAAGGCAAATTGCCGATCCCATTAAGTAGCCTTTGGATGCTGGAAAAGCGAAAAAATCTGTGCCTTTATCGGATTTTTGATTGCATAACTATTTACTAAAAAGGGAGTCCTTGTTATCAACTTTGATCAAAGTGAAATTATTTTCATTCATCCACTAGAAATCGAATCCTGAACCTTGACCTACAGTTTAGCCCACCACAAATGCAATTCCCTTCCCCTCGCTTCTGGGTACATGCCGCAGATCTTCCTCCCCTAGACCAAATAAAAGTTAAGTTTCAAATTACAAACCCAATTGATGCTAGTTAAAAAAATCTGTGCGGGTTTTTCTTCTTTCATTTTCATTTCTAATTTTTTGTTCTCGGGTTTTCGACCGGGAGGGGTTTGATTTTTGCTTTTTGTTGGGTTTGCTTCCATTGTTGACAATTGGCCTTTGTCGGTTAGAGGTAGTAGGTAGGACATTGTCTATATATATATATATATATATATTCCGGGTACGTATGTAGTTTGCCAACCCTCACGCGAACGACTTGTGTTGTTGTGATGCGCACATGACAAGTCCGATTAGGTGAAACCCCAATTCTTCGGTCCTTCTTCCCTCGCTGCCTCACTGCCTCACTGTCTCGCTGGCTCGCCGGGTTCGTGTTCGTGTGTTGAAAAGTGTCAACACAAGCAATCTATTTTATGCATAATTTGCCGTGCCGAAAATGCGCGTCTCATCAAAATGGTGTCATATGTTTTTATGATGAGCCACAATCAGCACCACCAGAAACCATAACAATATGCATTCACACATACATATGTGTGTATGTACATAGTATGCATACATAAGATGCAGGAGGCCAGAATAACCATAAATTAAGTACCTCAACCGGTTTAGTGTAGGTAAGATAAAATTAATGGTTATCAAACACCTGAGATCTGACAATATTGTCAGAAATATCGTCAAAAAGTGACCATTAAGAAACTTAATTCATTTCATTCATACAAATTTATGTGTCACGAGTAGCCTTTAGACTAAAAGCTTTGGCCTAAGCCTTTAGACAAAATATTTATTACGGCTTTACGAAACAAGCCTAGACTTTTCAAAATTAAAGTTTTCTTTCAAATCTCTCTGCCATGATTCCGGCCAAACGAATGGAAAAGCCTAGAACCTTAGAAACGGTTGCTCTTCACGTGAACCCGCAGTGGAAGTTTCGACAGGTGTTATCCAAGGCCAGACACTAGGCAACTGAAGACTCCATCAACCATCCATCCATCTAGGATGATAAGCTGGAGTTATCGTCATTTATTAATTAAGTGTCACTGATTTTTACTTCTTCGATGTCAATGAGAATGATGAGCTGCAGTATAAGAAAACATATCCTGTGCAGGACTTCCTACCATGCCCGTCTCGAGGTTTCTAGACTCTGCTCTTTCATTTAGACACTGTACTGGAGTCCAGTATTCCCTTAGGATTGGACAACTCCTTTTTGCATCTAACCAATTGCAGCAAGATAGTCCCGTTTAAATAGCTACAAACTAGCTTTTGTTTAATCCTGCCATGAGCAATCGCCTTATTGTTTTTTTCTAGTGCACTTTTTGGATAGAGGCTAGCTCTCTCTCAAATGTCCCCATGTTGTTCTGTTCGAGTCCCTTTCAATTAGTGCTGGGTCAAACTACCTAAACTGACTCACTTTTAAGTTTATTTACTCACTCACTGACTGCATTGTTCAGTTATTTCTCTGCCTCACTTGTTCACTTGACTCACTGACTCATCTGTTCAATCTGTACTCACTTTATTGTTCGCTAAGGTCCTTGATCACTTTTGTGAAAGTTATGTATTAACGGTAGTAATAATGACAAATTGTGAGCTACTTCCTACTTCCCTCCGAATATCGGAAATATATTTATGATATGTATTACAAATTTGCATGTGTATCTTTGATAAAGTTAAATGTTATTAAGGCGTTGCCTACTGAAGGCATTCCTGGGAAGCTTAAGGGGGGCTAAAGTAGGAGACTTTGATGGTCCTTAATGAAGTACAGGCACCGAGGATGTGTAAATAGTCAGGAAGGTCGGGCAGTGAGTTTGCGCCCTGTGTATGTCCGATCCGTCCACAGATCGTCTGTTTACGGAACAGCTTGTGTTCAAGGTCCGGAATGTACGTAATGGAACTTCATCCCACTTCACCCTATGGTTGCATCAGATCGTTTTATGTGGCCTTGCACAATTATAAAAGATCATACAACTTATGATATTTGGGACATAATTTTCTTAACTTTTCACTTGAAACCCATTGTAAAATGTTTAATCCTAAAAGTCGTATTTGAAAGTATATATGAATATATGATGGGCAGCAATATCCTTGGTGACCTGTTCTGATCTAACCCTTTTCAGGTGAATGCGTATTTTAGTCTAACCTCAGGACAGGAACCTCTGTTCCCCTCATGTTATAGGGTTGGAGCAATTATTGTTATTTGCAGAACCAATTGATGTCAATTTGGAGTTATTGTAACTCGGTTATAAGCCTACAATTAGCTTGCAAGTGACATTTCTCTCACTTGTTCACTTCGCGCACTGAACGCAAATCAAAGAATGTTCCCATGAAGGCATGGGCGTCTCTAGGGGGGCAAAGAACTTTACAGCTTGTCAAACAACAATTTCTTTTTCTGTCAGAGTCCGATAAAGCAAAAATTATGTTACCCTAACTTTCTGTTCTCAGTTATGTCACACTTCTCGTACGATTGATGGATGATGATGACGGTGCATTGAGGGAAGGATACTTTTACTGTGACTTCCTTTTGAATTGAAGGCTACGCCCATGTGGACTAACAATGTTACGCCCCCACCAGACACCAGACACCGTGATATGGACATACGCTGACAAGAAGAATTTCCTATTTCTGTGTACTCGCAGTTCCAGTTTTCAGCTTTCTCTTCCTGCATTTTTGGGCACGTGTAAAAATTTTTTGCCCCGGTCACGTGACTGCACGTGGCCAACTATTCGTCCTTCGGCTCTGGAACTGTGACAGGGACAGAGACAGGCACTGGGACTGGGCTGCTGTGATAAGCTCAACCTGACAACTTTACGCGTGTTCCTGAGAGATGTCAAAGACCAGGTTTCGGCTTTTCATATATACATATATATATATATATATATTCTGTTTCCTTTTGGGCGGTTGCATTTTTTTTTTTTTTTTTTTGTCCCATTTTTGCTCTCGGCTTGCATTTCAACATTTTTGCTCTGACGGCTCTGTTATCTTGATCTGACCAGAACTAAGAGACGGTGAACGGGAAGGGTGGGGATGTAGGCGTTTGCGGAAAGAGGGCTGCGATGCTCTTCGATGGTTTTGTTAACATAAATATCTTAATTCACCGCTTCACCGCCCTCGACACGCGTTAATCGTGTGCATTTGACATGAGAATTTTGAAATGAAATGCGACACAAAAACCTAAAGGAAAACACGTTTGCCATCGGACTCAGATTGGGGGAGGAAACGCTCTTGCTCAACCTTACATACAGCATCTACCTACGCACATACACGGACAATTCGACTACATTAGAATGTCTTCCACCAGCAAAGTTAATACTTCTGGAAGGAACTACCAAAAGACAATAAATAACCATGTGGGGGCCAATTTCATCTAAGCGTTCCATTTCTAAGCCTCCCTTGTACCCTTTCAATGGATTCGAGGTGATCCCAAATACAGGACACTTTGCGGAAACAATCTTCCAAATTTGTTTAGAGCAAGAAAAAGTGAATTTTAAACACTTACAAAGAAACTTTTAAGAACTCTTAAAATTAAAAAAGAAATGGTTTATCCTTGTATTTCGATGTAAGCTCTGATAACTATTCTTCATTTCCCACTTATTGTTAAAGGGTGGAGTTTAGATCGCTTCAAAGGACTTTCATCAAACAGCGAACAATATTTGCAAAAAATTTTATTTATTTATTATAATCTCAAATCAAATTAAAAACTTGAACTCGAATATAACCAACACTTTACCTAAGATGCGTTTGATATTTTTGGCACAAACTGTAACAAATTAAATCATTTTTTTTTTAAATATTTTCATGAGTCACTTAAGCACTTAAATAACTCAAATAACTCCTTTCTTTTCAAAAGATTACAAAAACTAATTCATATACTAAACACATATGACATCATTTATAAACACGTTCTTCGTGTCTAATTTTCTTAATTGTATTTATAAACAATTTTAACACGACTAACTTCGTCCATGCCAAAACTTGAATATCTTTTAAAAAAATCTCTGTTTCTCTTTCGTTTCAAAGCCGAACAACCGAATTTGAGCTGAATCGCTTGCCTTATTAGGTGTGTATGTTAATGATAATCGCATTTCCTGAAGAAAATAATCTTTCATCCGATCATTCCTATGAGAGCTAAATGATATTATTATTTGTACAATGTTAGCTTATAGATAAATCTATAGCTACAGGGGGGGACAGCCATAGCTGCTAAGGCCTTCGGCTGGTACATGTTTAGATATTCATTCTTTTAATATAATTCATTTAATTTTCTTAGTCTGAATATATTATTTTGTATGCTAGCTTATCTTATAAGAGGTTCATAATATCGGTTAGATTGAGGTATTTTATAATTTCTTTTAGATTTTCAGGGGTTGGGTTGGATAGGAGTGCGATAAGGTTTTGGTTTGGGATATGGTTTCGAAAGATTTGAAACACCGTGCATGTGTTCAAGATATGTTTTATATTCATAATAGAATTTGTGTTGCAGAATTTACAGTGGTTGGGATTATTTTGAAGGAATCGGTGTTCGTGTGTTAGTCTCGTATGTCCTAGTCGTAACCTTATAAGTTTTATTTGGGTTTTTCTAGGTATTTGGCAAATTTCTAGTTTTTTAAGATAGTCATCAACATTGTATTTGTTATGTCTGTTTATCTCTTGATACCAGCATGATGTCTGTTGAATTAGTAGTGAATTTAGATTGGAGAAGTGGTTTTTAATGTATCTGTTTATGTCTGTTTTGTTATAATTGGGATGCGTAATGAGGGGTGATATAGTCGCCGTTTTTGCTGCTTCGTCAGCAAATTCGTTGCCCTTTATACCAACATGGCTAGGGACCCATAGGAGCATGATTTTAGGCTGTTGTTTGATTAGTGTTTTTCGAATTATGTCTGGGTAATATGTGTTGTTGTTAATATTTTGAATAGCTTCAATTGCTGACAACGAGTCAGAACAGATGCATAAATGATATATTCAATCGATCTTGTTGAAATTCGACATAGAGAGAAAATCATCGAGCCTTTATGTAGGCTCTGAGATCTACACTGATCATCAAACGGACTTGCAGGCTTAAAGACAAAACATTTGGCTAGTTTTATGCTACTCTTTACGTTGGCCAAGAATATATGTTCGGTAAACCTGTGAATCTTGTGTTTGTATTTGTGTGACATATTTCACTGTATCAAATCTTGACCTTGGTGGAACTATCTTCCAGCTCCTCACCACTAGACCCACTTCTAATAGTAGGCGGCTTTACAAAAAGTATAGCATACAGTTAGGGGCAGGATTTAAAGGCCGTCGAAATTACTGCCCGAACGATCAACCTGCTCTCACACCTAGGTTTTTCCCCCTGCTTCCATTAAACAATTGCCAAGAACGAATCTAATGCTTATTGGAAATCACTCTTGAATCATTATTCACTACCTATGATATCGTATCCCGAATTCTTCCCGTGTAGGTGGGGTCTTTAGAGGTTATTAACACCTCCAAGCCAAACCATTTGACAAAATGGACCTGCACTGTCCACTCTGACCTATTATCCAATACGTACAATTCTTCAAACCCAATTCCAACTAAGTATGCATACAATTAAATTCAAAAATGGAAATGGCAATTATAACGAAATTTGGCAGTGCATAGTATTTTAAATATTAAAACTGGCCTGAAAATAAAAATTATTTTGTTTTTTCATTTTTTTGTTGGTACAAGTTGTCAAAGGATTTTGTAAACTATTCAAGGAAATTCATTGAAGGAATAAAGGATTTCAAAGTGGCTCACATACAAGGCTAAACTTCGGTGCAATCAACGATGATTTGATTTGGTTTTTTTTCTAATTGCATAAAATCGCCAAATGCGAAGAACTCTTTTAAAAATCCGTTAAATTGCTAGGGGCGAGTAATACTCCTAAGGGTCAGAGTAACAGTCGTAAGGGTGCGAGTAATTGTCCTAAGGGTGCGAGTAACAGTGCTAAGGGTGCGATAATACGGAGTGAAATTTAAAATTTCTATCGTTAATCGACATTCCAGAGCAAAACCTATCGAAAATCGACATTCCGGAGCAAAACCTATCGGAAATCGAATTTGTGCACTTTTTTTAAATTTGATGATAGATGTATTAATAATATTCATTCATTTTAAATAAAGTCTTTTTATGTGTCCGCTGATTGTTCTATTTAGTTGTTTTATCACCAGCTAAAATGATTTAAAAAAATAAACAGGAAAAAAACAAATCGGCATTAATAAGTTTCCAAACTCTGCTGAAATTTCCCAAAGTTAACTAGTATCATGTTTAACGCGTTAATTATGGTTTTAGCAGCATGATTCTTTACTTCTTTGAATTCATATGTATATGTATTACAAAATTGCAAAAATGGTCATTGCAACAATTGTATCCATATATTATGCAAATTTCACTTCACTTTGCTCGAGATTTATTTACACTATATGTACATACCTTTATGTTGTACAAAAAATATAGTATGCTTGTATGGTGTGATTTCAATTAAATTCAGGACATATAACACACGCAGCGCTGATATACATCCATTGATGTCTGTATGTTCCTCATTCGACTTATAAAGACGGCATTATGATTCTCTTTGAGCCTACAGTCAAAATATTTCCCTTATGATTAATCGTATAATATATTTACTTAAATATTTGTATAAAAACATTTAGTAGTTTTGTAAAATATTACGAGCTCCGTTCGAACATGGTCGTCACATTACTAGGCATAATAATTATCCCATTTACACAGATATAGAATAGTTCGTTTCGGTATACGTCAGATATGAATTATCTAAAATAAAAGAAAAAACATTTGTGTAAATATACGTAATAAATAGTTGTTAAAATTTATTAAGTGTAAAACATACCTGCCGAATATGCTGTAGTCTTTGGCAAATTCACAACGTCGCGACGGAACGTTAACAAATTTTGTGTAAACCTAAAAATGGTTCAAATATTTAACATATTTAGGGTAAATTGTTTATTTATATACAATCGGCATAATTTTTACTCACTTCTCTTTATTTTTAATGGATACATTTCGTTCTATACCTTGCATCAGGTCATCAAACCATTGTGCCATTGTTTGTTGCTTCTCAATAGGTTGACCTCGTATAATACTCTCCTTGAGGGATCTAAACGTGCAAAATTACTATCGTTAATACATTTACATATTGAGTCAGTATAATCTTACCGATAATAATCCTCGTATAGTAATATAAGTACCAGGAGTGGACGTGACATTGACCATTGGTTCCGACAGTCCTCAGCCAGTACATTGTCCAATAGAGATGACATTATTGACTGCAGCAGTTCGGAATTCATTTCAACAACCTAAAAGACAAATTAAAAATAGTAATTAAAATCCGTATATACTAAGACTATGACGAATCCAAAGATGAGATCACCTTATGGTTATTCTTAGCGATATATTACCTTAAGGAATTGTGCGTTTTCGCTGGTCAAACTTCGTAGTTTCTTGTTTGGGAATGTGGAAACTGAAATGAAAAGTAATTAAAAGACGCAATATATACATATATTGAAATGAAAATTATTTAAATACCTTTTAACTGAAGCTGTTTGAATATGTATGAGACAATACTATCCAAAATTGTGCAACAGCTGATATAAATTTCCGAATCTGGAATTGATATAATAATTTGATGTAATTTTAATGAAATTTTCTTCGATTTAGTGTTCTACTTACCCAATGCAGCTAGACCCTTTGTCAGGCTTTCTAATATATATACAAATGCACAAGGTTCTAAGCTTGCTAGGTACATATGTGACATGGTCTTGAGATAAACAATTTAATAAATTGTAATATGCAGATGACAATTTTGGGTATTCCTGCAATTAAAATCGAATTTGTTAATTATTTTTCAGTATTGTCTTTTGCATAAACTAAAAATTAAGTCAACTTACCAGCAAATCCGTTTGTTGTATCGAGAGTATTAATTTAGCAATTATTTTGAGAACATTGTCTAGGGTATCATCCCCGTATAATTTAAATACACCACAATTAACATAATTGCCACCAAGTGAATTTTTCAATATCAAAAAACATATTGCTATTCCTTTTAGTCTCATAGGATAAAGTTGATCACGCGGCACTTCCAGATGCAGAATGCGATTGCCATAAATACAGATAAGTTTCGATGCCTCGCGAAAGAGTAAAATACCCATCGGACTGGAAACGTTGCCGGCCAAACGCTGTGTGCGACAATGCACCAGCTCGGCAAATAGCTTTAAAACGGGCGTTGTTACGGCTGAGGAATAATAAAACTAACGATATGTAGCTACTATTTAAAACAGTTAAAATATCTGTTAAGCACAATAGTCCCATCGATGAAATGAATGAATTAAAGAAAATTAAGTTATAAAGGAATAAGAAACTTATTTTGTTTCATAAATAAACACAAGTTCCATCGGATAGTCAAAGATTTGCAGGCCAAATTCCAATTCAATTATTAAATTCCCGTCTTACACATCGTTAAGATGAAACATGGGAAACAAAGTTGAATTTAGTTTCAATTTTTTAAATCTTCTAGATTTCAATCAATCGTTTCAATAGAAACTGTAATTTGTTAAAAAACTGTTTGATATTTTAAAAATTTACGCGGAAGTATACTGAGAATGAGAATTCATCCGAGGTTTTGGATCGGCTTAAGGCAGTTAAGAGTCTCAATATAATGATGATTGCAAATATTCCAGAGAAACCTCTGTTTCATGCTACTTCAATTGGCATCAACGTATTAGGTTCGGATTAAAGTATCCTCGATATGGCACTTTCAAAACTAGGAGGAAAATTCGAGACAAAGTCCAGAAGATTCGCCTTAGGCCCAAAAGGCGAAAGAACTTCGGAAGCAGGCTCTCGTGTCCAGGAACACATGGGAATTAAGAAATTAAAGCAACAACAACAAAAAAATGTGGATTAACTTTTTGCTTTATTCGATTCCATGTCCCCTTAAGTCGAAATTTGTAAGGCGCATCTCCATTATGCTTCAGCAAAGTAGATTTTAATCGTTGGATCTGTTTGATGCAAACGAAAACATTTTTAAAGGATAAGTAATTCGCTGTCCTATTGACTCACTTTGTAAACAGGAAAGCAAAAAAAAAAACAATTCAATTCATTCGGCGATCAAAAAAAGTCTTTAATAAAATTTATAAATAAAAAAGAAAAACTCCTTTACTTTTTTTCTCTCGTAACGGAAACGATAAACCGGCGCACTTGTCTTAGTTCCCGGCTTGATTTTCTTGGGCTTGAGGAGACGTGGCTGCTTAAGGATATTCTTAAGCTGCAATTTCTGTTGGACAATGGATAGTTCGTGCTCTCGTTCTATGCGTTTTTTAAGCTCATTTTTTCGCTGTTGCTTTGGGTCATTCGAAGAGGCGGTTGCCTTATCTTGAGCCTTGTGCTCTTCACCTGCGAGACGGTCGCCAAGAGACACTTCTATCCGTTTCCCTCTTTTACCGAAAATGAATCGTTTGTTTTCAGTGGATTCGCCATTCACATCCACAATAGACGCCTTCAGGCGTTCGATTTTGCGGCGCTCCACAGTGCGTTTCATCATTACATATTTGAGATCCTGTGTCTGCATAAGCGCCAATTGTTCAGGCGTGTGCTCATCTTTGGCTTGCTTCTCACGGTGCACATCGTCAGAGAGTTTTGAATTTATCATATGATGGTAGAACTCATCGGGATTCTTGTTTTGGGCACGCTTATGCAGCAGCTTAAGAGTCTTCTCCTTGCGTTGGGCATCTATGGCGCGTTTCTTGTAATCCTTCTTCTTCTCCAGCAGCCCAAGATGCTGGCGAGACTCTGGCTGGTGACGCTCACGATGCACCTTCTGGTTGCTTTTCGAGGCTTTTTTCCATGATGACATTTTGGAAAAATATCCTACGAGGTCTTTCTCAAAAAAAAAACAAAACAAAAAACCAATTTCTTGTTGTTTATCAAAAACAAAACGTGCTAGCAGAGGCGATAAGTGTTGGCTAACGGTAAATGTTTATCATTACTACTCGAGATTTCAGTGTTGAAAAGTGAAAAATCGGGTAAAGCTAGATTTCAGTGTTGTCAAACGCTATTTTTTATTTGGCGCGCTGTTTGACCGCCCTGGTAGCCAAATATTTTAATCTAATTTCTAAAGTCGAGGAATATTTGGCTGCTCTGGCAGCCGAATATTGTATTCTAAACTATATTTGTTCCATAAAATCAAGAAATATTGTAAACTCAACAATATTTTCGTTTGTTGAGAATAGTGCGAACAAAAGATTCAAAAAGCCCGCGTATTCGAGTATCCAAAATTCGGCATTTGGCAACACCATCTCAAAGTTGAACAGCTTTTTTTAGCCGGAAACAGCTACTTTTAGCTATAGTCCCGCTAAAAATATTAATTTTCTTTTGTTAATTACTCAAAAACTACGAAACAAATCGCCAAGGCGCACCTGATGTCGTGCTCGTGGAATTTTTCTCTTTCGTTTGATACCAAAATTATGTAGTTTAAGCGCGTTTTGGGCCCGAGTAGTAATAGTAAACATTTACCAAATTATGTAGTTTAAGCGCGTTTTGGGCCCGAGTAGTAATAGTAAACATTTACCATTTTATTTTTTATTTCTTGTTTATAATTTTGTGCATATATTTTCTTTTAACGCTTGCCAACACTAACAAGAGCACACGTGCATTTTAAACCATAGTTATACCGCCGTTAGAGCATTTGTTTTACTTGATTATTGTTTAATAATATTAAGAAACTGAAATTATGGTGAAAAAGAAAATTGACAACCGCATACGCGTGATGATAGAGAATGGCGTGAAACTGGGTCACCGCACCATGTTCATCATCATTGGAGACAAAGCCCGCGATCAAGTGCCGATTCTCTATGACATACTGATCAAATCCACAGTGAAGGCTCGCCCCACTGTGCTGTGGTGCTACAAGAACAAGGACGAGGCCATTTCCAAGTGGGTAGTAGCTATCTTTAATTATTTTACTTTAATTTTTACGCTCTTCATTTTTTTAGTCACGGTAAGAAGCGAGCAAAAAAGATTGCTGCCGGAAAGGTTGACATCAATGAAGCCGATCTGTTTGATTCATTTCGTGTGGCAACCACCATACATGGTCGCTATTATTCCGAGACTCATGCCATTCTCGGACGTACTTATGGAGTTTGCGTGCTCCAGGATTTCGAGGCACTGACACCGAATCTCTTGGCCCGCACAGTGGAAACAGTAGAGGGCGGTGGTCTTATTATCTTGCTGCTAAAATCTTTGCAATCCTTAAAACAGCTTTACACAATGAGCATGGATGTGCACAAGCGATTTCGCACCGAGGCACATCAAACAGTGACCTGTCGATTTAATGAACGTTTAATACTCTCCCTGGCCGATTGCAAACGCTGTCTGGTGGTCAATGATGACTTAACAGTCCTACCATTGAGTTCCAAAACCATCAATGTGGAACCGGTTAATGTAAGTCCACAGCAAAGATTAAAACTTAAATAAAATGTCTAATTCTTTTTTCCAATTTCAGCCAGGTGAAATTGGTCAAGGATCGAAGGCGAATGCTACTAGTCTTAAAGAGCTCAAGGAGAGTCTTCTGAATGTCCAACCAGCTGGTTCGTTAGTTAATCTCTGCAAGACCTATGACCAGGCGAATGCTGTGGCCCAATTCATTGAGGCTCTGGTGGATAAACAACTAAAACCGCCCATGTCATTGACAGCTGCACGTGGGCGTGGCAAATCAGCTGCTTTAGGTTTAGCTATATCGGCTGCCGTAGCCTTTGGCTATGTGAATGTATACGTTACCTCACCACATCCCGAGAATTTGATAACATTATTCGAATTTGTCCTGAAGGGATTCGATGCTTTGGAATATCAGGAGCATGCCGACTACACGATTATTAGGTCGACAAATGCTGACTACAAAAAGGCCATCATAAGGATTAATATTACGAGAAACTCTCGCCAAACTATTCAGTATATAGCTCCCAGTGATACACATCTCTTGAATGCCGCCGATTTGCTGCTTATCGATGAGGCAGCTGCCATCCCGCTGCCACTAGTAAAAAAGATGTTGGGTCCGTATCTGATCTTTATGGCCAGCACGATTAATGGCTACGAAGGTACTGGACGATCTTTGAGTCTAAAACTGATCTCGCAACTACAGAAGGAGAATAATGCTCGGCCACCCTTGAAATTGGAAGAATCCATACGATACCAGGAAAACGATGATATAGAACGGTGGCTGATAAACTTGCTCTGCCTGGATGCTGGCAGCGTAACGCCAATAAGTTCTGGTTGTCCGACACCCGATGCCTGTGAGCTCTACTATATTGACAGAGATGCTCTCTTCTCCTATCACAAAGCAGCCGAGGGTTTCCTCCATCGCATGGTTTCGATTTATGTATCTTCGCACTATAAGAATACGCCTAATGACTTGCAAATGATGAGCGATGCTCCGGCCCATCATCTTTTCTGTCTTCTTGGACCCATTCAGCGTATGGATCAATTGCCCGAAATTTTAGTTGTCATCCAGGTCGCTCTGGAGGGCCAAATTTCTACGCAGAGTGTCAGTGAATCCCTCGGACGCGGCAAGAAAGCAGCCGGGGACTTAATACCCTGGAATATAGCCGAACAGTATGGTGATCGGGATTTCCCAAAGCTCGCTGGCGTCCGAATTGTCCGTGTGGCCACACACCCCAACTATCAGCGGATGGGCTATGGAAAGAGGGCCATACAATTGCTGAAAGACTACTATGCCGGAAAGCATACAAATCTGGAGGATAAGCCATCATCCGAAAGCCATGCAAAGGGTGAACATTTCATAGATATATACAAAAAATTAACTTCAATTTGACCTATTTTCATCTATTTTGTATCCAGGCATTGAGGAGATTGAGGAAGAGGACCTATCGCTGCTTAAAGAGCAAATACGCCCACGTAGTCGAATTCCCACACTCTTGCAGCGTCTCCACGAACGCACACCTGAGCCAGTTGACTATATTGGCACCTCATATGGATTAACCTCCGAACTATTGAAATTCTGGAAGAATGCTGGGTTTGTGCCCGTCTATTTAAGTCAGAAATCGAATGAACTTACGGCTGAGCATAGTTGCATCATGCTGCATACATTTAGCTCCACCACATGGTTGGGTCTTTATTATCAGGACTTTAAGCGGCGTGCCCTGAAACTGATGGGCAAAACATTCCGCGAGTTCGAGACGAAACTCTGCCTGGCTCTGCTGAAAAATAAAAGTGTTGATAGTAGCAAAGGTGAAGGCACCACATCTAGGCCACTGGACAAATCCACTTTGGATGTATACTTTCTGCCACACGATCTGCAACGCCTTGAGAGTTATGCCCGCCAGCAATCCGAGTTCCGCTTAATACTGGATCTACTCACCGACATTGCACAATTGTATTTCCAGGGCAAGATTGAATCGCTGCAGCTGGATCTAGTGCAGCAGGGCGTATTGCTTGCTCTGGGTATTCAAGGCAAGACTGTCGATCAGTTGGGTGGGGAGCTCAATATGCCTGGCAATCAATTGCTGGCCAAATTTTTTGATGCCATGAAAAAGTGCAATCAATGTTTCCGATCCGTAGTCGAGGAGCACATCGAGGATGGCATGCTTCAAGAGGCGGATTTGTCACGTGGTGACAATCTGCAGCCGTTAGCTGTTACCCTCGAGGAAGAGCTCGATAAACATGCCCAAAAATTGAGCAAACAACAGCGGAAGGAGCTAAAACGTCTAAAGGCCGAGCAGTTGGATGATTATCAAATCAAGGGCAGTGAGGAGGACTGGTCCAAGGCTTTGAATACAAATGGTAAAGCCAGTAGTGGCAGTGGCAGTGGCCTACTTTCCGTCAAGAGGTAAAAGAAGACCTAGCTAGAAGTTGGCTATTTGAAATCTCCATCTAACTCTCTGCTCTTTCTCTCTCAGTGGAACAAAACGTTTGGATGCGCCGATTGCGTCCACCCTCGAGGATAACAACGAGCCAGCAAAGAAGAAAAAGAAAAACAATCCGAAACTGAAACACAAATTGGGTAAATCCTTGATTTAAGTTTTATATATGTATATTATATATAACCAATTGTTATAGGTAAAATAAAGTTTTGTTTATGTAAGAATTTTAAATCTTAATTGTATTATTGTTGGCCTTAGCCGCCTGGGCAGCGGCTTTGCGACGATCACGCAAGTCCTGAAAGCTGACACCCGGCTCTTTGTGACTACCACGCAGGAAACGCTTCACCTTGGACTTCTTGCGTGACACAGCAACCGATGGCGCCAACATGTTATTTCTTTGCATCAGCTTGAAGCGATCTTTCAGCAGATTACTCTCCGTTTTCACATTACGCAAATTGCCAGCCAAATCCTCCGGCATATTTACATCCGCATCGGGCTCCTCATACTTGTGACGACCCAAACGCTTTGGTTCAAACTTCTTACGTTCCGCTGTCTTCTTGCGACGTTTCTTCAGTTCATTCAGCTCCTCTGCTTCCTCATTCAGTTCGGCCCGAATAGATTTGATTCTTTATAAAAAAGGAAACAAGGAAAAGGAAATTTAATATTGCTTTTACTTCCACTAGTCAATGCCCACCTTATAAGATCTGCTGTCTGTTGCTTGAGCTTCTTCTTTACATCATGTTGTCGCTGGAGCTCCTTTTGCTTTAGCTCATTGCGACGAGCCTTTTTGCTCTTCTTCTTATTTTCAACGGGAGCGTTTACCGTATGATATTCACCATCTGAATCAACAGTTTTTTGCTTCTGATCCGCATCATTATCATCATTGTCGTCACCATTTGCCTTATTCTTTTTCTTCTCAGTGTTCTCTGACTCATCAATGCCCTCGCTCATCTCTTTCAGACGTAGCCTGTCACGTTCCTCAGGAGTGACAATGCTAAACATGCTTGTGGTTACACGTTTTAGATGTTGCTCCTGCTTAATAATGCCCTCTTCACGATCTACAACCTGATTAATCAACTCTTGATGAGCCTTAAGTGTGGGATTGTAGCTCATGCCCGGATGAGGAGCCACAAATTTCCTTTTAGAAAAATGATTAATATTAGTAATAATACACATATAGAAACTAGGGTCCACTCACTTCGCTTTAGTGGTCTTGTGATGCAGGCTCCCATGTGTCTTAACCACCTTGTGTCCCTGCAAATTAAAAGCTACATGGAGTGCCAGTGGTCGACTAATCCATCCCTTTTCATCCTTTAGTCCTGGTATCTTGTCACGGAAGTCTTCCTCTTGCCAAATGTCCTTGTCGGTTTTGTGTTTCTTATGGCTGTCCTGCTTCACAGCCAGGCGCTCCTCCAATTTCTCATTGTAACGTGCACGATCAGCATTGGCCTGACGATGACGCGGCTTAGTTGGATTACAGACTTCCAACTCAATGTTGCGTCCGTTCTGCTTCTGCCTCACCTTATTTCTGAAATAAATCAAAAGACATATAGCAATGGGAGGCCCTTTGGAATCTTCATTAACTAACCGCTTAGCTATAGGGTCTTGGACTTTGGAAGTATTCTCAAAAACCTGATGCGTTCGCATTGGCTTCTTGGCATTCAGTTTCCTCTTTTGTTTCGGCGTCAACAGGCTGGCCTTCACTTTTTGAGTCGAAGTATCGAGAACAAACAGATCGTCGTCCAGTTTATCCTTGAACGTGCCAATGCGCTCTTCCTGCCGCTGATCCTCAAGAAACTGTTCCACATCTTGGATATCGGTTTTGCGCCAAGCGGATTTGTTTTTCTTGGATATGCGCTTCCTTTTCGTTTGTGGCTCAACGGCAGCCATATTCAAAATCCTAACAGATTCTTCTCAATCACAATCAATCAAAATTGTGGAAAACAACAAAACGAAAACAAAATTCAAGTGCGGCACACGTGCGTTCAGACTAGGATATAGGGTTGCAAAACAATCGATAGCACTAATATCGATAGCTTCACGAAGTGACGATAGCTTGATAGTATTTCCGAGCAATAGATTTCAGAATCAAGGAAAAGATTGAAAACGCGTAAGTTATTTATAAAAATGTAGATTCAATTTCGAAACTAGTAGGAGTACCTAATTCACCGAAAACAATGAACTGGTACATCGCGCATTTTGCCATTCCTTGGCGATTTATTTAGCTCCAGTGAGTCAGACCGGACATTCAGTAAGCTATAAATGTTTAATATGGCTTGAATTTATTTTGTTTTGTTTCTTTTGTTATACATATTATGTTTTAAGAATTTTAAAAGGGGAAATTTAAATTTCATGTAACTTATCATAGTAATATCGATAGTTTTGATGGTTGGACACTCGATAGTTTTACAACACATCTGTTTTACACAATGTGGCAAGTCTAAGCAGCCCTTGATGCTAGAATCTTACTTATTTAGCATTCTCAACAAACTGAAAGTCAACGCAAGTTGAAGTTTGTTTGCTTTCATTGTATCAAATAATAAATATTAAAATTTACTCGCAGAAAAACTGTCAGCATGGATAGTAATCAATCAGAGGAAGAGGTGAGTGTATAAGTAGCATGTATGTTTCAGAAAAGAATAACCCGATTCGGCTTAAATTATTCTGCAGGTACAATTAAAGATCGAGCCAGCCAGAGCCGGCAAGTTAGCTCCCATTCCCGCCGATGCAGTCGACAATCAGCCGATTGAGATAAGCTCAGATTCTGCAAATGAGTCCTCCTCCAGCCAGTCAGACAGCGATGATGATGTAGGCATTATTGATGACGATACCGATGAGGATGCCGAATCACACGAGGAACAAGACTTGGAGGATTCATTTCAGTTTTTGATGTCCAAGCCGGATAAGGAATACCGCCATTTGGTTCAGCTAAGCAACATCGCGTTGTAAGTGCCTTAGAACATATTCCTTAACATACTTTAACTTGCTTCAAATATTGTGCCTAGCAACTTGAATGATTTGGAAAAGATGGACCAAATGGTGGTGGAATTCGAAAAGCTGGCCGTCATACCCGGAAACATATGGATTAAGTACCTAAAGGCTTGGCTGGTAGTAACTCAAACTGATGAAGAGCGGCGCCAATTTGAAGAGAAGTGTGCCAAATCCTTGCGCTCATTTTACAGTAAGTTATTAGAATCATTGACGAAATATTAGCCATAACGATTTAATTTTTTTAGATATCCCTTTGGCGGAATTCATAGTGGAGGAATTAGTTAAACAACAGAAAATAGAGAATCCTTTGCTCTGGGCTAATTTGCTGGCCGATTATGGTCTAGAGCGTCCCGATTTTATTCAAAAATTACGCAGCCTAATAACAGCTGCCAACCTGTCGGAGGAGGAGTCCGCTAAGATAAACGAGCAAATGCAAAAGAACTGCCCCACTTGGGATAGTCCACCCGAGCAAGTGGAGATTATTATTAATCTGATTAAGAGCTTCATTAAACATATTGAGGTCTTTAAGGCCCATTATAATAATTGGAACTGGGCCAAGGTTCACAGCCCTTTTGTTGAGAAGGCGGACGAGTTGCCTCTAAACGATGCAATACAAGATGCCCTGTGTAAGCTAATTTTTGAGCGTTGTGTGGCCAAGTTTCCATTAGTCGATGCCGTTTGGATGGACTACATTCATTTTGTTGAAAATGAGAATACCGATGGGGGAGGCTGCGAGTAAGAATGCATCTGAACAGGTGCTTACAAAGAAAGCTGCAAGATTTTCATTGGGATATCTGAAAGCGAGTCCCCTGGATTTGGCACAACGTGCTGTCAAATGTTATCCCAGTATTCGGATTAATCACAAATTTCTCAATATAATGGAGCGATCCGGGTACACTTCGGCACAAGTAGAGAGCGAGCTAAAGTTACTCCTAGCACGCATTCAGCCAAAGATGACCATGACGGTTGAACTTCATTTAGATTATTTGGCCTACCTATTGAGGGTCAAGGACGTCGGCGAAGAGGAACAGGCAAATCAAGTGCGTGCAGCCTTTCAAAACAGCTGGGACATACTCTCCGATCTATATGGTGACGCGGCCGACACCAGCTACGAAATGCTGCAGTTGTGGGCTCACGTGGAGTACTGCCGAATGGCCAGTCCGGCGAAAGCGGTCGATGTTTGGCGTCGGATAATGGGTAAGTTGAAAGCCCCATCAAATTGTTTTCCTTTAATTTAATATGTTATCAGGCTATCCCGGGAGTGCGTATCGAGGAGAGCTTTGGATGAGCTATGCTCAAATGGAATATGAGTTTAATGGAGTACAAAGTGCACTTGTCGTTTTGCGTGAGGCTATGGGCCAGCCCGCTATGGAAGATGCCCACCTGGTGGAAGAACTTCATCGTCGTTACGAACGCATCCATGGCACATACGAAACCATTGCCGATTGCCAATCGCAAAAGGCACCGGAACCAGAATGGCGACCGTCGCGACGTCGCGAACGTGCTGAAATATACCCTGCGCTTCGGCCGAGACAGCAACAGCAACCACGTCAACCGCGAGTCAGTCCAACCAAAAAGCAGAAAAAACTCCCCCAGAAGCGACACCAGCACCAGCAGCAGCACCAGCATGTTCTCCAGTAGCAGCAGCAGCGAAACAGCCAAAACCACTGTTCGGCTCTAATTTTAAATATTCGAGTGAGTGCCAATGAATCGCAATCCTTCAGTGGAATGTTTCTCTAAACGGCAACTTTTTATTTTTTTTTTTTTTTTTTAGCAAATCTGGAGACAAATAAAGTTTTCGTAAAAAACTTGCCATCCGATTGTACTAAGGAACAGTTAACAGATATTTTTAAGCCTTTCGGCACCATAAAGGACGTAAGACTTGTCTTCAAATTGTGAGTATGGATAATAATGATTAGCCCTCTTACTCACTCATTATCTCCCCGTCTCTGTCTCTTTCATAGTAACAAGCAATTTAAGGGAATTGCCTACATTGAATATGAATTGCCCTCGGAGGCGCAGAAAGCAGTAACACAGCGTGATGGATTCTCCATTGGCGGTCACAAAGTGAGTTATCACAGATTTCAATTTAAATATGTAGATATTAATGGATGAATGTATTGCTTCTAGATTAATGTGGCCATATCCAATCCTCCACCCAAGCCAACACTGAACAATCCACCAGCCTTACAATCTGCTCCCAAACGTCGCGTAGCCACGAGCCTGATACCAACGACATTGGTACGCCAAGAAGCTAAGCGTCGCAAGCAATTGGACGTAGAACACGAGAAGACAGTCCCAGCCGATTGCCCGCCAGCCAATGGGGACAGTGATCAGTCGCGCAACGGAAACGATGTCTCTTCTGCCATCGAATCAAAATCTACGGATGCAGCAGTTGCCCCCCAGCTACTGCTCCCAAATCCAACGATGACTTTCGGAAGCTATTTAGTATCTAAGCGGTAGGATAGAACAACCAACACTTCATGCCCATGTAAATCGGAACTCCCATTCCAATTTTTAACAAATTCCATACTCAACGCCCGCACCTCACAGTATAATATTAATACCAGAAAATGAAATTGTGCTTATGAAGCAAAAAATTACATATATGTACATAAATGTATATTCACATATATTAATTCGCATTGCCAAAAGGGACCAATCTCAGTTTCTGAAGTAGTTTTACTCTTTCATAAAGTCTCCCCCTTTTTAACAAGAAATGCAAAAAGGACAAACGACACAAACCAAATCTAAATAAATGTAAAAAAAGCATAATTGGAATCAAATATTTAGAACAACTTGACTTTATAGTGTTCTCTCTAGATGTTAAACGAATTTATTTGTTTGGTTACAATAGTAAAACTTTCTACCAACCAAAGGAACAATCCCCCTCCTTGCAATTCTATTACAATTGATGATTTTTTATGGAGAACAAAACAATTGTGTGTATCTTCCACATCTTTCGATCACTCTACATTGGTAAAGTAAAACATTCAACTTAATGTTATTATTATTATCGGAATAACCACCAACCTGACTAAATTTCACAAGCACTGGCAACTAAGGCCTTCGTCTTAACCGAAAACTACATCCATACACTAGCCTGGGATTCGAACCCGGATCATCGTTCAACTAAATGTACATCGATTAGGTTATTGAAATCATCATTTTCAGATTAATCCCATTTCTATATGCTGAAATTCGCTCAAAGAATGTACAATTTGTTGAGGGTTTTCAAATTGATGACGCATTAAATGGATTAATCAAGTTCTCCATTTTGATGAAACCACCGATACACCGATTCTATATATGTACATATTTAGATTTATATTATAGACTGAACATACATATTTGGTTCACTTTTACTCCACATTAAAGAAATATATTGTCTTTTCAATTTAAATTAATTTAAATTATTTATTGGTTTTTTCGCTTATGTCGCTTTGTCTTTATACAAATAGAAAACAGTTAATGATTGTAAATAATTTTTATAATAACCCTTTTTAAAAAACAAAAAAAACATAAACGTACAAAAATACGAAATTGTTAGATACAAGTAGATATAGAAATATGTCATAAAATTTGTTATGTTGGAAGGTAAGAATGATGTTTGTGTTTTACATACATATATATATTTTTTGTTTTTCTTTCATTGTCTATAGGATCGAAATTGAAATGATAACTGTTGGGTTTTTTTTTATATACAAAATGAATTGATCTTTATATGCATCTTTTCCAAAGTTAATTTCAGTTTTTGTTTAAGCTTAATTCCTAATTTCGCTTTGATCAAACCGTTTACTTCAAGTTACAAAAATATATAGATTTATACATAGATTTATGTGTATACCACACAGATTCAAAAAGAAAACAATTATTGAACTGATAAATCAGATTATTAGATAGAAAATGTTTTCTTGTTGTTGTTGTTGGTATCAGAAAATAGACAAAAATATCAGCAGCGCTTGATTTAGAATAAGAATATACACTCATATAATGAATTTCGTGTTTCATTATTTTATTTTTGTTTTGTTTAGTTTATTGGGAATAAAATAGAAACAATATATTTTTCCTCTCTTCCGTTACCATCTGACTTCTCTCTCGCTCTTAGTACATCTTCTGATTTCTTCATATATATGTGTTTTTTTGTTTTGTTTTTGTCTTTAACAATTTGTTGTGTTTGTATAGTAATTTTGTTTGCCATCTTTGACTAAGAACTACTTAAATGGATTTGGACGCGCTTTGAATTCGGTCATTTTGCGTATTTCCTTGATCTCCTCCAGTTCACGTTGCTTCCGTTGTTCGTCTTGCTGCAAAGAGAATAAAGGAATAGGTTTTAATAAATAAACTGAGAGTTTTTAATTAACTACTTATAAAAATAAAACTCGGACAATAGCATTCGTAGCTTCCTTTGCCCATAAGCCTTCTAGTAACGTAAAACACTTGTTACCTTTATTTACCTATTAAACTTCATACATACACACACACATACACAAAGAGAGAACAACATCTAAATACGCAAATTAAACGATGAACCCCTTCGCACCTTTGTTTTGCCCCTTCAGCTTGTGGACGCTTCAATTGAATCATCACCTTAAGATGCAACCCATTGCCATTACGATCATTATGCACAGACACACACACACACCCACGTAGGAAGAAGGGGGAGGATGATGTTCTCTAATCAACAAAATATGAATAGTAGAGCTTCCAAGGGTTGATTTATGATTATGGCGATGAAAATGCGGTTAGTCAACTACAGTCTGACTGGATCTTGAAAAAATGGGTGATGCGGAATGGGGATTCGAGAGTATATGAGTCACAACGAATGACATTGGAGGAGCAATACAACAGCAGATACATTGTACAAGGCAGCGCCACGAAAATTTCTTGATAAGCTCCTTAAAAACATTGCAAGCCGGAAAAATGAATACTCGGAGACTTGGGTCTGTGTTCTCTCCCTTCTCCGGCAATATTAAAATGAAATTAATATCTTAAAACAACAACAATAATAATAATAATAACAACATCTACAACAACATCCAAGAGAAGGCGAATGAGCAGTGATAAGATTATATACAAATACATGTATGCAAAATAAATAGCTCCCAAGAAATCAGAGAGTAAATGACAATTGTCTCAATTTAGAATGACAGTTCCAAAGACAATAGGAAATATTTTTTAACAAGAAAATATCTTTTAAAATATAAATTGAAAGTTATATAACTAACGCCATATTTCGACTTTTAACCTAAACTTATCTTGGAGTAGAACATGGCTGATTTACCAAAAGAAAATTGAATTTTTATGATTGATTAAGGGACAATTGCAACATCAAATAGAAATTTCGTACAGCAATTAACTCTAATCAAACCACTCTAATCTTCCAAAAATGAAAGAGAATACGACATTAAAGGAACGAGAGAATGTGATGATAAAGAAACTAATGAGACTCGATAAGGCGGTTAGGGATTTATACCCAAAATTGAATGTATAGCTTATCGGTCAGTTTAATTTATAGTTATGTATGTATGTATGTATATATATAGATATATATACCAGTATAGAGAGTGGTTCCAATCCAATCCGATAGTCTTAACAATTTGGACCCGCCGATGTTGTTGTTGCTACTGCTGCTGCTGATGATGAAAGATTTTGACCAGGACCAGGACTATTGCTTGTTGATATTGACGATGATGCTGCTGCTGCTGGTGTTGTTGATTGTGCTGCTGCTCCTGCTGACTCCTCGAATGCCGAGAGCACACTATTATCACCATAGAAACGAGGCTCATCATGGGCCTCTGGTGCTGGCGATGCTGTATCTTCATCAGTATCATCATCATTGGAGCTATCCCCAGCTGGGCCACTGCTATTGCTGCTAATGGTATTATTGAGCTTGTGCTCATCCTTGCCAGCAGTGCCGACACCGGCACCAGCATCACCGCTTGGCGTATGCTTAAGACGCTCGTGACAGCCATCGCAAACACGCAATGCCTTTGTGCTCTGCTGTGGGAGCAAGAATTTTTTCGTTGAGCAACCGGCGCATACAACTGCTCCACAATTGCGACAATGATGACGCCGCTGGACAAAAGTGAATTGCGTCTTTTTGCAATGCATACAAATGCTGGCATCTGAATCGGGCACCCAAACAGCAGCATGATTTTCCACCGGCTTCTTGCCGCTCTTGCGCAACAGATCCTCCACACACTTGTTGATGTGGGCCATCCATTCCTGCTTCTCGGTGCTAGTGGCGGCATAGACCACAAATGATTTCGTTGTGGTCCGTATGTACCAACCATTGCGATATTGTTGATTATCCTCAATGGTTTCCAGTGAGACCTCTTCAAGTGGCATTATATGCTGTTTATTGTATTTTTTCTTGCCAATCACAATGTTGCCATAGACCAAGATATCATTGAAGAGAAAGAATTGGCGCGATTTTGGACGCTTGCGGCACATCTTAGTTAGGACACCCTCGCCGACAAGAACACGTCCGGACACACCCAATGGAACACCGGAGCTTCCGAAGCAGCTCTCCACCGACGCAATGCGTCGGCTATTGGCTTCCGAGTTGACAAGGCGATCAACCATAATGGCGAAAGTTGCGCTCTAAGCCGTTACTTTTGTTCTTGTGGTTGTTGCTACTGCTTTATTTGCTTATGTCTGTTGTTGTTTCTTCTGCTTGTTGCTTCTCACTGTCTCGCTAAACAAATTATTAAAAAAAAAAAACTCAAAATACAAAACACACACGAAAAAAAAAACCAGAAAAGAAAAACCCGAGTACTTCAACTGTGACGACAGACAACTACTCTCTTACTATTGCTCTTTCTCTCTTTGTCTATATATAAATATATGTGTGTATGTGAGTCGTTGGGCGCAGCTGTTGGAAAATCCTTTTCTTAACTCTTTTTCTTGTTTATTTTCCTATTCTGCAAATCGTTGCAGCGTTCCTTCGCTTTCTCGGTGTTTCGTTTTTTTTTCTTTCAATTCTTATTGATGTGTGTGTGTGTGTTTTAATTTTTTTGACTTTTTTCCTTCCGCTAGTTCGCACCGCTCATGACTCACTCACACCACTAAGCAATCAGACAGCAACAACAACAACTAATTTGACTATGCACTCCGTGAGCCAGTTTTTTTTCACCACTTATGTATATGTTCGTTTATTCTAATGATAATGATTTCAAATTCAGTCCAGTATACTCAATTGACAGTTAAAGAACAAACAAACAAACAAAAAAGAAAAAACGTTAACTAAAAAATACACGCTTGAAGAAATAAATTTCGTTTACTGGGCAACACAGATGTGAGCTGAGTATGTGACCAGTGGAACCAGTTCGATAGAGCACTATTATTACATAGCTTGTTTATCGTTGGCGATATCACTAGTTCCTCACATTTTTAAATTTTAACGTTCGACACAGCATTTTTTACCTCTTTCTTTTTCTGCTCCGCTCCAACTTGCACAGTTGCATCGTATTCCCGACGATCCCGAACTCGTTGCTCGCTGCGCAAGTTGAATGGTTTGACTTTAAGATTATGGTGTTTTTTACCGTCCACCTGGGACTGGGGCTGACAATGTAAGCGTTGCTGGTGTGGGGCATGTCGAGGCAGAGGTTGATTCTTTTCTGGCTGCTGGTGCTGCAGCTGTTCCTTTAGTTTTCGCCGTTCCACATCGGCATACCAGGTCTTTAGTGTCTCCGGCGTTTTCGGTACTGTGATATGATGAACCACTTGAACGTCTTCTAAGCGTTTGTGCAAAATTTTGAAATTGGGCATCGGACGACTATGAAATTCCCGAGCCTTACGCTCCTCTTCCTCACGCTGACGCAAGGCCAAGTTCCGCTTGCTCTGGTACACATCCTTAAACCCATATGCCTTAGGCTGAGCAACTGAAGCATGGACGGTCGCCGCGGCAGGCTGGATTATGCTCCATTCAAACTTCAATTTGGGTTTGGCTGATGGGCCAGTTGATGATTCGCTTTCAGTATAGCTAGGTTGCAATTCCTCCGCTTCTATATTATGAGTTTTGTTTTCGGCTGGCTCATCAATAGTTACATTCTTCACCTTGCTTTGAGGATAGTCTCTTAGTGGGCTCTCTACCATTTTCCAATTATCGTCGTTAATGTGGGTTTCTTTTTTTACGACTGAAACTGCAAGGTTCTCTTTTTCAATCCCCCGAATTTCATTTTCGGATGGCTCATCTATAGTCTGATTTTCCACCTTGACTTGATTAAAGTCTCTTTTTGGCCCTTCTTTCTTTTGCAACTTATCGTCAAGAACGTCTATTATTGAACCCTCGCTTGCCGACACAATCTCCACTTCATCCAAAGAGGTAATTTCCATTTCTTTCAGAGAAAAGTCGCCATTCCTCAGACTCAACTTCGCCAGCGGCGTTGAGGCATAAGTTCCAATATTAACTGATCGATTCTCTTTGTTTGCCACCGCTGCTGGAAAAGGGGATAGAAAAAATGGCGCGTCATTACATCTACAATAACTGTAAGCCAAGCGCGCTCCCTTTGGTAAAGGAGGCAAGGCAAGGATCAGATCAAGGACTCACCAAAGAAATTCTCCGAATGATCCAATCGATAATCTCCGACAACAATAGCATCCCAGTCATATTTGGGTTTCAATTCGGCTACATCTGTGTTATCCATGCTGTAAGACAAATTTTGTTTAAATTTCAAACATATAACAAAAACAAAAACGAAGGTAGTGTGGCTGACTAACTGCAATCAGAAAATACCAAAGAGTGCGATCAAGTTGCCTACCTATCGATATCGATATCAACGAGCAAACGCGCGTAAAATGTATGATTTAAATTTTTTTAAAATGTACGAATTCCTTTTTCTGGAACCGAATAAAGAAAACGAACGGTCATTACAAAAACCGATGGAATTATTGAATATTGATATATCCACACTTATTTGTTCGCCGAACATCAATGGGTTTGCCTACTACATAATTTCAAAAAATATTTCAGCAGAGCGGAGAACGAGTGCAGTGCAGTAATATGGAAACATTTCTCTTAATCTCATACAAAAACGAAGATCTAAATTTTCGCACGAACAGAAAACACTGAATGAGTTCCATAAAATTATTAAAATTCGGGAGTTTATCAATTATAGTGATGAATACATAGTGGAAAACAATCAAAAATATGTACACCTGAATTTATGAATGCATATATTTATAAGGAATTGAATATCTTACCTCTCAAAGGATATCTCGGCGTGTTAGCTTTGAGCGGAATCGAGCGAGTTGGCATCTCTGTTGGCAAATTTAAAGCAAAGCTTTGGGGGCCTTTTCGTGTGCTGCGCGCCACAATCAGCAACAATCAGTCAGTAAACGGCGACGCACCGCAACAGGTCGTGCCACAAATTTGGGACAAGGCTTTGACATTGAACTTGGCATTGCTTGGGTTGACTTGGGTTGCTTTCGTCTAACAGTAACTCGCGAGTCATATCAAACTCGAAGGATTTCATGATTTTTGTTCTTGTTTCTGTTGGTGGTGAACCAAAAGCAAAGAAATTGCGCTAAAAATAACCGTTAGCCAAGCTTAAGCATCCTAATCAAACTGCGTGTGTATGTGAGTGCGTGAGTGTGAGTGTCTATGTGTGTTCGCGCTCGTACGTGCCACAAAACAAATTGATTAGATATTTATTTATCCCTTATCCTTGCCACCTGAGCCAACACCAAACCCGAGCGACAAAGTAGCGCGCGAAAAATATTTTCAAAGTGTCAGCAGGAGAAACCGCGTGACGACGGAAATGCCTTTTAGGCGTTGTTGTGTGGGTTAGGGACCAAGGGACTGATGCATATGTGGTTGCCAGGTGAGCTCCGTAACTCTACATTTCTACGAAATTCAATAATGCGTAGATTGCATTTAATTGGAAATCGTTTGAAAATCAAAGCAGCCCAAAACTTTCTGCACAATATTTATATATGCATGTATGTATGTATGTACATATATATGTACATATGTATGTTTGTAGGTGTCCATTCATAGCAACGAGCAAATGTGCATTACCTAACTACAAAGACGAGTCCAATTCTCTCACCTGAAAGCCACTGCACCCCACCCCTTTCCCCACCTCCATCATCTTGTTATCCTTCTACCCAGGCGACAGCAGCACTACCTTTTCTCATGGTCACTTCACCTTGGTTTGGCGGGGGAAGGGGTTGATGCCACTAGAGTGCTTTCATCTCATGCAAATGTCTTGTGGTTGCAACACTTTTATTTTTATGTGCAACTTTATTCAGTTTTAATTGCAGTCCACACATAATAGGCCCTACCCAACTCCTGCCCCCTAACGCAATGGGGTAAACGATTTTTAAGCCAACTCAAGACCTGGGCGTGTAAAAATATACAAGCATCAAGCAATTAAACCTTGAAATCAATAATGTTTTAAATTTAAATCAGCTAAAGCCAGACAAAGCCAAAGATATACTTAGATGAGAAGGAGACTGTGGGTCTGACGAAAAGAGAGATAGATAGAGAGAGAAAGAGAGAGAGTGTGAGAGATGATGATAGATGGTGAGAGGGGAAGTGCTTATTTTTTTTAGGCAGATTTGTACATAAGTAAATACATAGTTTATTTATATTGTTTATTCACATACATATATTATGTACATATTCATATACATATATGTATATTATTTATTTTATTTAAAGTGAAATTTGCCTGCATTTTATTTGAATGTTTTCCCTTTATTCGGGAATATCCCTATAACTATATAAATATGTAAAGTGTGAGACTTGGGTTTAGTCCTGGACTCCTAATAATAGATATTCCAATATATCTTATATTAAAAAATCATCGGTTAGAAAACGTTATTAAAGATCTACACAAAAACCATTAAATTTATATTATTGATTATATGAAAAGCATTGAAAAAAAAACAAATATTTTGTACATTTTGGTTTTTAAATACTTCGGCCTCCAAATCCGTAATAAAATAGTCCTTAACAATGCTAAAAAGAACTTCAAATTAATCCTTTTAAAATACATTTAACCTGTTTTATACCAAACAGGATTTATTTTCGACAAAAAATGTAACTGCAATTTATTATTTTACTAAAAAAAAATTGTGTCCCTCTTGACAGGAAGGCTTAAGAAAAACCAGATTTTCAATTCAACTCGGAGGTGCCCACACAGATAAAACCAATTTAAGCAGCCAATTATCTTTCACTGATTCGGTTACATTAAATATTATGTTTCTTTTAGTTATTTCATATTTATAAAGGATGCGTAGATCCTTGAAGAGTCCATAGAAATAGAGATACCAATTCCAAAATATATTTGTTTTCAATGTAACGTCTGCTACCATATGAAATTTGATTTCCCAATTTCTGGCCCTTTTACCTGTCATTTCGAACAATGTGTTCTCTTTGCCACGAATGGCATATCATAAGTATCAACTTTTTTATGATTGATAAAGGCCACTCGACAACAACAAGAACGACAGCAACAACAGACAAATGGAAGCCCACAGGCTCTTCTAACCGAGAACGGAGCATGGAACGGTGGAGGATGGCGGAGGAGTAACCTTCGTCATAGACATGCAGTATAAAGCCAATGGGAAATTAAATTATAAGACTAACCAATGTCGTCGAGTGCGTCCGAAGGCTGGCATAGTCAGACAGGCCAAATGGCATCCAGAAGGCGTTTCGAAGAATTCATTATTGCAAACTATGCAAACGACAAAAAGAGACAACGAATGCGACAGGTGGGGCAGGGGGGACTGTGGGGACACACACAGATGTAGCTTCTGCTTATTATTAACATGTTTCGTGTCATCAGAAATTATTAGACACTGGTCCAGAAAGTTGAAGGATTGCGTCTAATTTGCATAGCAACGCAAAGTGAATTCAAATCAATCAATTTAAGCAAAACCAACACTAGAAGGCAAAGCAATCTTAAGCAACTATTGTGGAGTGTTTTAGTGGAATAATATGTAAGAATGTTTGCAAATCGGCATTTTAGACAGTCATTCCCATAATGAATTGAATGGAGGCAAGTCAAACCAAGGACGAGTCCAAGTGGCTTGGACATCTCTTAAACATCGCTTCCTCAAATAATGTTGGACTTTTTTCAGATCTAAATGGATAACCCCCTTCCCACCCTCAATATATATTTTCTATATTCGCCAATGAGTCGAACTCATTCATTCATTCAATGCTCGTGTGAATTAAATGAATAGAATTGTTTACAAAATTAATAATAAAAAAATATTATTGGTTTTTTAAAACAAATTTCTAATCATTTTTAAGCGATTTTGAATAATCATTTAGTACCATTGTTAAATATAATTAATAATTAAAACATACTCAAAATATTAGGAGTACTCAAAGAACAAAGACAAATATATTTAATGAGTACTTGAGAAACTGAAACATTTCGAATGATTCGATCATTTATTCATTCGGTGTCCAAGATGGATTTACTAGGTTTCGATTCGAATAAGTGAGTACTCAGAGTCGCCAATGCTTTGAATGCATTCGTACAGCTCTTAAGTGCAATTTTCAATCAAATCGCGATCTTAAATTAATTTGCAACACGAACTAGAACTTTGTGGCATCAATTGCCACTATGAAAGCAGCTGGTTAGTTAATTGATTTTGTTGTACAGTACCTTGCCGGCCTCGAAACTGGGCGTCAGGTTGTCTAGCAACAGCTGGCTACCCCACCACCAATACTATAATTCCTCCTGGTTGCCTCCTCCATCTGCTCCCGACTCCTCTTTCTCCTCCTTTCCCCCTCCACTCAGTTCTAATCCGCTTTGCCTCGGAAAGGGAAAGAGATATACTTATTTAGTATATTGCATAGAGAGGTGGAGGTGATGATGATGATGTTGATGATGATGAAGATGAAGATGGGTGGGAAGGCAAAAGCAACCAAACAAAAAAATTCCTTTGCAGTAGAATTATGTGGTCGCCCTTTTAGGGAGCCTACTAAGCACTTTAAACATTTGCTATTTGTTTAATTATTTTTGCGACAACAAGGAACAAAGGGAAACCCAACAATAGCCCGAAAATTCTTTGCCCAACTTTCAAAAGAAAACGAGCGAAACGAAAAATGTGCGCCTGAAATCTTGAAATGCCTTTTTAGAATATTGCTGCTCCTGCTCCTGTTCCCTTCCCCCAACTCCAACCCCATCTTTTTTGTGGCCATGTCAAAGCGGATGGGTGAAGGGGAGAAGCTTGAGGTGGAGTCTTAAGCTCTGGCACAGGGGCATAGAATTGGAAGTAGACAGAAAATCAATAAATCCAGATTTAATGAGTTTCAAATATTGGCAGGAAGTGAAGTTGACTCGTCTTCACTTGTCTGCCCGGTCTGTTGTAGAGAGACATTGGGATGAAGATGTCTACCAAGTTAAGTGGCTGGCCATCCCCTAAAACTGAATCACTTGCCATTGCTTTTAATTGAATCAAAGTATAAATAAAATGGAACTGGAATGAATACGGGAAACTGAAATAAAATGCTTAAAAATTTCACAACACAGTCAAAAGTGGAGCCTCCAAGTCTAATCATTATGTTTTATTAAAAAGGGCTATTTCGACTTAATCCCCCCTTAATCCCCTAGAGCCTTTTTATACCATGCATCTATCGGGTTAAATGGTATATTAAAGTCGCTAATATGTACGTAACAGGCAGAGTAAAGCGTTTCCCCCTGGAGTACATATATTTCTGATCTGTCTGTATGAACAACCCGATCTCAGAGATTATTAGAGCCAGAGAGTTTTAAATTCGGTATATAGCCCCAGGTAGTATGCAGGCAGATCAAGTTTTTTTTTCAAATTTCAGCCACGCCCCATTCGCCCCCGCAGTTTGAATAATTTGATTTTTTTGCAGACTTTGAGAGCTACAGCCACCAGTTTTGGTTATTTAATTTCGCTATCTTATATTAAACTTGGCCAAAATCGCACTAAAAATAACAAAGTTAAGGATATAAACATTTTCCACTAAGTGGGTCATAAACGTAAGAGCTCTTAAGAGTGAACGAGATAGCATGTGCTTGTAACAAAAGTATCTTTTATACATATGTACATTCACTTGGTCTAAAAAATGTCAAACAGTTCTTTCAGGTGGTACACTGTATACCGAAGTCGGTGAGTCGACTTATGTACTTCATTTTATTCTTTGCTCTCGTTGCAGCCAATCCCCATAAATGTAAAGGAAAATCAGGAGGATGACTTTGCTTCTTCTTTGGACGACTGCTCCCCAAAATCATTACTAAGTCAGTGGGACTGCCTTTTGAGAAATAGGGAAGGATAAAATGGCCATAGCTAACATTGACTACGATTATCTGCTGAAGTTCCTGGTCCTGGGTGATTCGGGAGTGGGCAAGACCTGCCTGCTCTACCAGTATACCGATGGAAGGTTTCATTCCCAATTCATATCCACAGTTGGCATTGATTTTCGCGAAAAGCGACTGGTGAGTAGAGACTAATTACCGTTAATTACCGCCAGTGGAATCGCATCTATCTGATCCGTAGGTATACAATTCCCGTGGACGTCGTCATCGTATCCACCTACAAATCTGGGATACAGCCGGACAAGAACGTTTCCGTTCGCTAACTACCGCTTTCTATCGCGATGCCATGGGATTTTTGTTAATTTTTGATTTGACCAGCGAGAAGTCGTTCCTTGAGATAACCAATTGGCTGGAGCAACTACGCATGCACGCCTACTCGGAGCAGCCGGACGTGGTGCTCTGCGGCAACAAGTGTGATCTGCTGCAGATGCGTGTGGTCAGTCGCGAACAAGTCCAGGCATTGGTGCAACGCTACCGTCTGCCCTACATCGAGACGAGCGCCTGCACGGGAGCCAATGTGCAGCAAGCCATGGAGCTGCTGGTGGGCTGTGTCATGGAACGCATCGAGAATGCCATGAGCAATCGCGAATTATCCTTGCTGATGACTCAATCAAGATGTTTGCCCAATATGGTCTATGGATCGGAATTGCTCCGACTCCATGAACGGGACAATGACGCTGATGCTACCGCGCATCGACGAAACTGCAATTGTTAGAGGAAGGATGAGCAAGTGGCCACCACCTCACCTGCTTGTTCTGACTCAATATTTTCCTTTTGTTGTAGGTGTATTTGTTTTTTTTTTATGTGTGTTTCTGAGTGTGTGTTCTCTGTAAATAAATGTTGATTTGTTGAAAAAGAAATTTATTTCATTAGGCATAAGGTGAAAAGCAATATTAAATAGGCCATTCTAGATTCAGCCAGGATGGATGCTTTGCTGCGCTCATCGATCCACTGCCGATAGTATTGGACATCCACGTAGACACCGGGCAAACCAGGCTCAGCGCAACCATAGCCCCAGGAGACCACCCCAATCAATCGTCCCTCGTACACCAATGGGCCGCCAGAATCCCCCTGACAGGAATCAGTGCCTCCTTGCAGTCGGCCGGCACACATCATGCCTGGAAGCAATCCACTGCCATATATTAGACCGCATGTCTGGTGTCGAATGGTGCTGACATTAGTTGTCATCAGTATGGTCGATAATGAGCTCTACGGGAATCGATGGAAACGATTAAAAGACTGCCGAATCGTTTGTTCGTACCGTTACCTGCTCGGTCCTGCCCCAACCGGACACCTGGCACATTCGACCCGCTCCCGTTGGCTGCGTGGCCAGTTCTATGGGCTGCACAGTCAAGTGGGTGCGATTTGGTGGTAATCCCGTCTTTAGAAACATTACACCGACATCGTCTCGCATACTATCCGGAGTGAAAGTGTTCATGTAGGATATAGAGGTAACTTCCGACACAATGGTGCCATTCACGTGTTCGAACCGATTCAGAGTGCCCATGACCACAATGAACTCGCTGGCCCTACGATACCGTTTGCGTCCAGTGCTGATTGGGAAAGAAATTGGTAGATACAATGGGACGGAAGACAAACAACTCACTTGTACAGGCAATGGGCGGCAGTGAGAACTTTATTCGGTCCTATAAGGGATCCGCCACAGATGTGACCACTCCCGAAGTTCTTATCATGCTTCCTCAGACGTATGGACACCAAATGCTTTGTGTCGGCCACAGTTGCGGCAGTGCCGTTGATTATACGCGGCTGTGGTGTGGGCTGGATCTGCCCAAGATCCTGTAGAGTAACTAAACAAAAGATTTCCAACTTAAAGGATAACTAATCAACTTGTTCACTCGCTACAGTCCTTGTTATTTGAACAAAATGAAAACGAGGCCAAAGTCTTGCACAGATGCCATCGGATAACGTCTCGTACCGATCTGATTATTGGTTACAATATGTAATGGATAGTATCGTTTCATTTCTCAACATAATCGAAAATCAAAATTCAGCACTGTTTTGCTTTATCTACATACTTCTACGAACAAGTCAAAATTGTTCTTCACTTGTTATCAGCGATGTAAAGGGAAATACCCAATACTTATCATCGTAAGCTTCAAAATATATATGTATACATATATGGAGGACATTCGTATAGGTATTATGGTAGTACATAAGTAGTTTAAGTCATTACCTAGATTTCTGTTTATACATATGTACATACATATATAATTCTGACATCGGCCCCGAAAGCTTTATCTTTAAAAAACAAACGGCAATGATGTTTTATGTCAATTTCCGTTCTGTTTTGTTGCATTTTCATTAAACTCTGTCAACATCTGATACAACAATCTTATCACATCAAAGGATTCTCACAAGGACCACAAATACCTCTCAACTTACGCATTGGAGCACAAACCACTAGCCACAGGCAAAAATGAGCAATGCTATGCGTCATTTTCCTTTTTTTTTTTTGGACTAGATGCTGGAAAACCAGAGAGAAAAATATTCTCTCCTCAATACAAAATCAATCTGAATCACAACCGAGTTCCACCAATGCCCTGCTCTGACTAAAATACTAATAAGGCAAGTAAAAAAAAAAACAAAAGAAACAAGAAGAAATAATGATATAGGAGGGTGCTACTACATTGAGTACCAATTGGCAATTAGACTGGCATACTATCAGCAAATACAGCAACTAGATAACGGAGAGCAAAAGAAAGAAAACATATTAACCATCAAAAAGCAGAAAACGAAAATGAAAAATAAACATACATACATATATTCCATATACTGCAGTTCACGACCGAATCTAAGAGAGAACGACAATCTATGAATGAAGTTTAAAATTATCCTTACCAAATATCTTCATACATCGAAACAAATATGTACATATCCTAGCACTGAGCAAAATCTTGACAAACTCGTATTATGGTGTAAACTGTTTAAATGTATTTGTAATTTGATTTTTAATAAATGTATAAAATGAGGATACATAAAAAATATACAAACGATAATCGATCATCGCCTATAATAATATGAAATTTTCGTTAGATGTGTAAATATTAATTGCATTTACTACATATACATTTTAAGGTGCATATGCATGTGTGTATATAATGTGGGTCAAATGCTTTTTGGTTACATTTGTCATTTCGATTTCTTGTGGGTAAGTATAAAAAGATGATTCAAGAGTCAATGTAACTCAATTTGTTGTAAAGGCACTTGGACGGCATCAGGAGATACGTAGAGATTGTGTATAATAGGATTACACACATTTGGACGGAGATTCAGAAAATATTTTTGTTGATTGGAATGCATTAAAGTTCGATGCGTACATACATGTGTATATATGTATGATTTTGTGTAATATTACGATGCGTATGCTTAGGCGCTTTGTGCACTATTTTGTGTTCTTTTTATATATAACCCTGGAGACTGCGCGATTGGCTATGATGGTGACGTGGTGGCTGATAGCCCGGCTCCTGCATTTCCATTTGCATAACCAGATTCTTTTGTTCACCACGAGCCTCGTAAGCCTGCCGAGCCTCACGATGTAAAATAAGTGCAGCCAATCCAAGTAGCATAAACGTGACGACAGCCAAAGCAAATGACCAGCCGAGCACATTGAATTTTGGATACATAAGCCAATCGCGACGATAGGCACACCCGCCGAAGATACACACAGCGAGGAACATGAAAAGCGACGATACAGCTGTTCCAAGGAATGAAAGGCGCACCAGGAGCCATTCATATTGGAGGACTGCTTTTAGCGGTAATCGTATGATGGTCAGCGATAGAAGCGTCAATACACAAAACACAATGATGAATGACATGGTGACAAAACCCTGAACGGACATCAGCCAACCAGGCAACAGATATTCACGTATCACATAGTATTCCTAGAAAAACTAGATGTAATTAAAAAAAAAAAGCATCGATATCTAATTCACGCTTTCACTTACATGGGAGAAGATATTATGACATCCGGTGAACTGCTTGGGGAACTGATACTTTGGATATACAAAATTCTTAAAACAGTATTGCCAGAGGCCCATATTTTTGAAGCTACTGTGTGTCTCCTCGTACGACTCAATCCAATAGGGGGAGCAGAAGGACATCATCAGTACGAAGAAACTGGCAAAGGTGATTATCGCACCGAAGACAACGCCATCTGAAATGGGATTGATACATTGCAACCGTCGTAAATTTGATCTCATCTGTGTCACTCACTTGTGGCTCGCGGATAGTCGCCCTTTTCCACGCTGTTGTCAGTGGTGTCCTGCGACTGCTGCTTGTTCAGTTCACGCATTTTTCTGGCTTATACCACAAATTCTCTATCAATTCAACTAAATTGATATGCTGCACTCACAATAAACAAGCGTAAACAAATAAAATATTACAAAAACTTTGTACACACCCTAGATTCAGTAAGGTGGGGCTGGGGCCGTTGAAAAAAAACAATTCGTAAGTGTGCCCAGCTGCCGATATGAACTCATAGTAAAGTTATCGGTTCGCATTTTTGAGATGGACGTTTAATCGATAGGCAAACAAAACTGATACTTTTGAAAATGCATTCCGAAGCTTTTGATTGTGTCATGACTCTTTTGCCTTAAAACTGACAATTAACTGGCAATACCATCGTTACTGACTACATGAATACTCACGCCCATACACCTCTCTGCCACCCACAAAAACAATTGCAAGCCACCACTATTGAGCCACCCATCCATTGAGGGCGCTGTTCACGAAATCACTTACTGGCTGGCTGGCTATTCGCAGGAAAAAACATAAAAAAACAACTTGTTAAGTGAGTAACTTTATTTACAAAATGTAAAGCTTTTTATCTTCTAACAAGTGTGTGTGTTTATGTACGTGTGCTTGTGTATGTCCACATTAGGATGAGCAACCAGACGGACGCAAACACGAGCGAAACCAGTGCGCCCGCTGCTGCTGCTTCAAATCAGCGCCAACAGCTGGAGACATATCGGGTGTATGTTGTAACTTGGAATGTGGGCAGTCGTTTCCCGGATAACATTTCACTGCGTCAGTTGCTCGGCATTCACGATGCTGGAGCAGATGTGGACACTTCGCACTTGCCCGACATATATGCACTAGGATTGCAGGAGGTGAATGCACAGCCACAGCAACAGATGCTCGGCCTCTTCAAGGAGGATCCCTGGACGCATAAGGCAAAGAAGCTATTGCGGCAATACAACTATGTGGCCTTCAAGACGGAGCAAATGCAGGGCCTGCTGCTGACAATGTTTGTGCGTCGCCAGCATGTGGAGCATTTACATGACATTGAGGCCGAATTTACACGCACTGGCTTCGGTGGCATTTGGGGCAACAAGGGAGCTGTGAGTGTACGCTTTACGCTATATGGATGCGGATTAGCCTTTGTGGTGGCTCATCTGGCTGCCCATGACCATCAGCTGGATGAGAGAATTGAAGATTACAAGCAGATATTGGAGCATCATCATTATCATGTTAAGCGTTATCGAGAGATTTACGATCATGACTATGTCTTTTGGTTTGGCGATCTCAATTTCCGGCTTGAGGGAAATGATTCCTCATCAGAGGTGAGGGATGCATTGCGGGATGATAAACAACACGAGGATTTGATTCATCGAGACCAACTCTATCAGGTGCGCGAAAAAAGTCAACAGGCATTCCAGGTCATGCACGAACGTCTTCCCGCGTTTCCGCCCACATTCAAATTTAAGGAAGGGACCTCCGAGTACGATTTGAAGCGTCGGCCGGCCTGGACGGATCGCATAATGTATGCCGTTCAGCCATCGAATCGGCAGCCAGAAATGCAGCTGGCCATTGAGCAGTCTTCATATAAATCACATCCGGCATACAATATTAGTGATCATAAGCCAGTGACAAGTGACTTTACCATTAAACTTTATCCCAATTGCCGAGTACCAGGTGTCACCTTCTCTTCAATGTCGGTGTGGCGCATTGGCGACGAGAACACTGTCGAGTATCGCAAGCAGGCCGAATTTGAAGAGGGTGCTAACGATTGGATTGGAATTTTTCCGGTGGACTATGCTAGCTTGGCAGACTATTCGGCCTATGAATACGTCAATCAGGCCGAGTCCCCCACTTCGTCAGATTCGAATAATGAACATGAATACTTTGATAACCCAAGGCCGCATCGTCGCGGTCACCATCATCACAGAAATCGTCAGCGCTTGCGACGCCAAGTGGAGGCCAATCAACAGGAACAGGTGCGCATTGACTTTGCTGACGATGTCGATCTACGCCATGGCGAACAATATTTACTTATCTATTTCCGGAGTACGGGCATACGAGGCGTCACAAGTCTGGCTGGGATTAGCAGTGTATTTGTTGCAGAAAAGCGACAAGGATCGCCGCATCGCACCGAATACCATGTTGACTAACTAGCCGAGGCCCTGGACATCTTTATTCTTTAGTAAATGCTTTCATTTCTCTTGCAATTCTTTGTTTTTACCTTATCTGTCCCATAGCTTTATCTTTATTATTATTATTATTGTGTGTGCCTTTTGTTAAGTTTGCTCTCGTTCAACAATACCAACCAAATCTATACATAAAAACATACCGTATACCTATATTTTTATATGATTATACACAAATACACAATTATGTATAGTAAAATGACTGTTTACCTCCCACCTTTGTGCCGACCTACCTCCCTGCCCTCTCTTTATTTTAATTATTCCAGCATGCATTATTTCATCAGTGATTACGTGTTTCGTTACGTTCAGTTCATTATTTTTAAATATGATGACGATGAAGGTGTTCAGTGGCGTAGTATTAGAAATATTTAACCGGTTTGCTGTCTTCTCTCTCTTGCTCACGATTGACCATATATGCACATACATACATAGATATATGTAAATTAGACTATCTGTGAGAACCATTTAACTATATACATATGTATGTTGGGAGAAAGCAAACAAAAATTTCAATATTATAAATACACTATGTACGAAAGTGTGTACATACCTGTACCCATGCCTAGACGGCCCCTTATTTAATTAAGAGTTCAGAGTTACTAGGTCAAAAAAACCTTAAGTAGTCAGTTGATTTGTATATGAGAGAACTGAAATGAAACAGTCTTAACGCCTTGTTAGACTTAATTAACCCCACTTGAACGTTAGTCTGTACTGATATCATTTTTATAGGTATTTTTAAAATAAACTAGTGAGTTAAACAGTTGTAATAGAAGCAGTTGCTAAACAAAAACTATTCTAATGTATGTGTTGCTACTATTTGCTAGCTAAAAACCTCTTTATAGAAATTTCAATATGACAAAAGACAAGTTAGTGTGAAAACACACCCAACGGCCTTAAAAATTCGAATCTTTCAAAAATTATAATACAAATGTCAATGGCCAATGTCAATGTCAATTAAAAAGCTATCTCAGTGCAAGCTCTAAAAATTGGGGATGGTTTTGAGAATTTAAAATATAGTCTGTACTTTAAAATTATTTTTTTAAATGAAATTTTTTAACAAATAAGCGATTTATGCGTTGAAGATAAATACTTTGATAACCCAAGCCCGATTTTGGTTATACCAGTCACAAAAAAACCTTAAATTTGTGGCTAACCTAGATTTTTTTTTTGTAAAATTTTCATGTTAAGATTTTATACTAATTGGATACTTTGTCTATGAGTTAAAGTGCCAGCAAATTTTAAAAGTTCTGCTCACTGCAAAAAGTGCATATGGACTTTAAATTTTCCGATGATATTATTCAAAATGAGTACTGTCGAATAAGGCAACGTAAACAATTAGAAATTCCAAATACCCCTTAAAGGGGCAGTAGTATACAAATTTTTAACTCGGATATTGGCCAAGCACACATACATACATATGCAACCCTATAAAGATTCAACATATAAACTCAATCAATGTCAAGGTATATAGATATTGTAAATCCCAAAACAACTATGCCAAGTTAATGGATGTTTTAGAGATTAGATATCGATTTGAATATTGATTCCTCAAGGGTTTCGAGATAAAAATCATCTGAGACATTGACCGAGTAAGCTGACTAGATGTATAGATACCATATACGTAGATTTTATCGGCATATAATTAATTTTTTTATCAAAATGAATTCATATTTGCATTTAAAAATACCTTTAAGTATAGACTGTGGACCATATTTCCAAAGCCACTACTACACATGCCTATAGACCAGATGAATAACATAACATATGTAGTTGTTAAAGGAAAAAAAAAGAATGTCGTTAAACTTGCTGCATAGTGTAAACACGCCAAACTTAATGCCTTTATATATGTATGTACTGCTGCAATTGACTAGGTCACAAGAATTTGAATTCAAGGAGTTCAGTCAATTAACAAAGATACGACTAGTCATAAAATGTGAGAAATATATACATACACGCATATAAACAGAGTCGGTAGTACAGACATAAAGAAATGCAATAAATTGCTTAAATTCCAATCTTTTCTTGTAATTTTTTCTTTAATTATATTAGAGTTGAGCTCCATTTCACATTTTCGAAAGCCTAAAAGTATGCGAAATCAACAACAAAATAAATTGTTTACACTATATAGAAAATAATCGCAACATAGTTGAATTACAAAAAAAAAAAGAAGAGTCCAATGTGGCAATTGTGGGCTGACAGTTTTCAAATTCAGCTGAGTATTGCGCAATAAACGAATATTCCAAAACGAAGGTACAAAAATTTGTGTGGCGGAAATTTGGATGGGGAGAAACATAGGGTAGCGGTAAGGGTAAATTAAGATAATGTGCAATACTAAAAGATGGTAAGGCTAACAGGAATGGCCCAAGGAACAGCCGATTATATTGCCAGGTTTTTATTATTTTGTCTCTTCACTTTAGCTAACTTGGCGAGAGAAGGGGGGTGGAACTGATTTATATTTGTCTCTTTTTTTTTTTTTTTGTTTGCTTCATTTTCTGTGTGTTTACTTTGCATGGTTCATAGGGAATATTGGTAGTAGTTGTGGAATTTCCTCTATGTGGGTAATCCGAGTGTCTTGCGCACCAAACGCCGCGCAATAATATTGAAATCATCTCTCCTTTCGCGCCACATGATGGCTGCGTCCACATTGGCTCCACTTTCATCGTTGGGCTCTAAAATAAAATTCATGTAACTAACGCTATATGAGCAACATGGGTTCTTCAATTACCCGCCAACATGCTAACCACACTTAAAAGAATTTTCTCAACACTTTGGACTGGACTCCAACGTTCGGCCGATAGCTCATAGCCCATGGGATCATCGCCGGGAGCGTGTAGAATTGATATGCAAACTCGTCCATCGACAAATATATTGGGGTGGAACATATCACAAGTGAATTTCATTTTTGGCGGACTCAGTGGATAGTCGGCTGGAAAAACCAATCGGGCCGGAAAAACGCCACCTTCGAAGCAGGTGCCTTCAGGTCCACTGTCAAAGTGCAAAGAGCACACGAGTATAAGTATGGTGCAGACAATTAATTTGGAAATATTAAGAAACTTACGCAATGAGTGCCTCCCATTCAAAGAAATTATCCTCGCTGATGGGTCCAGCCACAATACCTTCGGGTGGATCTAGTGTTAACTCTACAGGTCAAATCGTTGTGCAGGTGTGTACAGCCAGCAGAGAAAATAACAATATATAAAATTAGAAGATTCGACTATTTTTTATTCCCTTTAACTGGCCAATCAACTTACGTTTATATTCCGCCATTAGGCGACGCAGCGCTGAACCAGCCATTAGCCCTCCACTTCGAATTTCTTTTCCCGTGTCCAGGTGTCGCTTTTCTATAAGTTTCACTCTCGCCCTTGCCCACACCACGGCTTGACGTCGTTGTCTTCCCTGGTCTTATTACGACGCTGACAGATTTGGATGCAGCAGTAGACACGACGTTCGAAATTGGCTTTTAATTATTTATTTATGTAAAATGTGTCATTAGTGTATGTGCAAATAATAATAATTTCCTATGACTACTATATAGTAGAGCTGGATAACCATCGATAAATTTATCGGTAGCGCAAAATCGATTAAAAATTTTCATATCGATATAATGACAAATTGCAGGAAAAATTCCTTAAATTATGTGGAATTTCAATCCACTTTAATGTTTTTATTAAACAAATTCATAATAGAAAAAAGATATGCAATGACTTTGTGGTAATTGTTTAAGTACATAACTTAAACATCTTAATTAAACATCTCAGGGCTGGAAAAGGCGAAACGGCTTTGCCGTTAACCGAGCTGCCACACAACTAGAAAATTAAGTAGTGCTAGTAGTATGGCAATGCTATAATTTGTAATAAGAATCGTTTGAAATATCGGTTTTTAAAAATCTCAAAAAAAAATGCTGTTAACGTTCCCTTCAATAATAAATTCACATTAAAACAAAAATTTTATTTATTTTGCATTGCCCATTATTAAACTATTTACTAGTGTAAAAAAAAAAAAAAAAAAACAAAAAAATTGAATCCTCTTCCATACCTATTAGCCCTAGAGAATCACAACATGGAAATCACCTTTCGAGTGGGTGTTTTTGGTTTTGTTTCGATTTTGGTTTCAGTCTACATCGGCATCAGTGCACTCCTCCGCGCATGCCCCGCATAGTCAGCGCTCCTCACTGCTAATCCCATCACTACCACCGCCCCCTCCTGCACCAATATAGTCATCCCGATCCTTGTGCTCATAGTTATGATGATGATGAATGTGTTCTTCCTCCGGCTCGACCGCTACTTCATGAATTGGGTGATGATGCTGATGCTGGTGCTCATGTTTCTCATGATGGTGAATGTGCTCTTTGGTTTGATGTATTTGAATGGGCCGCACTTCTTCGTGAATAATCTTCTTCTCCTCCTTGAGAACAATGGGATTGTTGGTGTGATGATGATGCACATGTTTGATCACTGTGTGTATGTGCTTTTCAATCTTCTTGTGTACCGGGACATGGATGATAATTTTCTTCTTCTTTTGATGTCTAAAAGAAAAGTGTATTAGTCCAGATTTTGACTGATATGAGAAATTAAATGCTTTTGTGAAATGGACGGATATTACCCGGCGTTTGTTTGCTGCACACCGATTAATAGTATGAGCAACGCCACAACGATTGATAGCTTCAACAACTGTGGGAAAAATGATGTAGTAGTTAGTTTATCCTTTACAGAGTTCCCAGAAACCCTACCTCACAACGAATATCCATAATTTGTAGCTTGAAGAAAAAAATGGAAAAAAATGTACTACGACAACGATGCGGTTTCTGTGATAGCTCCAAGTGTTATGATTGCTAGTTCAGAGTTAGCCCAATTTTATAAGCAACTGCAACCATAACCATTCCCATTCCACACTCTATTCGCTTTTGCCTGGAATGTGGCTGCCTCGGCACTTTGTTTCGCTTCCGCGCATGCGCGCACGAGTCGATCCAACTAAAAACCTACAATTTGACTTGATTTCCACAGTCGATGGACTAGGTCTGAGCAAAAGCGACTCCTCCGCCCTCGTGTCATCAATGAGTGGGTGGCTTGGTGGACGGTGCTTCTGCAAAGTTAACCACTTGTAATTGCACTGCATTTACCAAGTTTTTTTTTCTTTTCATACTTAAGCCGCTTCTCCTTAAATTGAGCGGTGCATCAGCAAATTTCTATGCCCATTTCTCCGTTGCGTTTTAGCTTTCAGTTATATTTTCTCTGTCTTTTCTTGCCCCACAGTACACGGAAGATACCAGGCAACAACACCAGCAAACTCAGTCAACGGAAATAAGTTCGGGTATGTGTTTAATATCTGCTATACCTACATACATATGTACATATGTACATACATGAATATGTAGCATATATGTACCTATGTAGCATGTACCTACATATAAATAATAAGCAAGTATGTAACATTTGGTTGCATGTCTTGCGATTACGCAAGAAAATGAAAATTGTTTCAATTATTTAATTGTTTAAAATTTGCTGAATAATCTACTAGATTTGAATTCATATTTCAATTTAAATATGTATCGTTATGGGTTATCGATAGGCAATGAAAATATCAGCTAGAAGCAGAAGAAGAAGAACAACGAAGATCAGGCACGTACATATGTCAACACATAGCCTGCCCCAAAAGGGGTCTTTGCTAGTCCATGGGCCTCATTATCCCCACTTCTATGCTTAAGCAGGTTTTGAAATATATAAAGTACACAATAATGTAGACATTGCACTCCCACCTTACGACGCTTCTTCTTTGTACTAATTCTTTAGGAAAACTTCATTTCATTACAATTTTCAAATTATTGTAACCGGTTAGCCATTCTACTAACTTTGAAGAACATTAACACTTGTAGATCATAGAATTTAGTCAAGTAGAATTTATTAAATTGCTTGAATAGTTTGGTTCCCCTTTTGTAGCGCTTAGCGGCTACGCGTCTGACCCATATGACAATGTGAATGGCTGTGTGAGTGTGTGTGTGCGCCCCCATCGGAAATCTTTTTTTAGTATCGAAAGAACAGTCGGGCCAGCAAGAGCAAGTTGGGGCGCAGTGGCGATATCGACGACAACAACAACAGCGGCAAATACAACCGACCACGAAGCAAAAGACGGCGTACAAACAAAACTTAAAAAGTAAAAATGAAATGAAATAAACTTATACATATGTACATATGTATGTATATACATACATTATATTTGAATTTACATATATTTTCATATGTGTATATGTAAATAATTTGTTGATTGCATATTAGTTTGTTGTGTTTTTTTTTTTAATAAGTCATAATTTGATTTTTTTTTTTGAAAGTGTGTGTATGTGTACAAACCAATTGTTGCTTTCTGTCAGTGTTAATGTATTGGTGAATGAAAGAGAGATAGAGAGAAAAGAAGTAGCAATGGCAACAGAAGCAGAAGTCACTTTAAAAAATATACATATGTATGTATGTATATGTATGTATAAAATAATGACAATTAATAAGCAGAACATGTGAATACAATCAAAAAATTATTGTGTCTGTGTGTGTTCACACAAGATGTTAAAATTTCATCATTGCCCTAAATAAACACACACAAACTTGCATACATTCATCCAAATATACATATGTATGTATGTATGTACATGCATACAACCGCGCGCGCATCAGCGCGCACATGCATACATACATACATACATATGTATGTATGTACATGCATACGATCAATAAAACGGTCTGCGCGCGCCCTTTACGATCATTTTGGGGTGGGAAAACAATGGACACCCCCTTCATCCATAACAATAAATTAGTGGGAATTAACCGCAATAAATGCATCTGCATGTGCATGTGTGTGTGTGCCATATAGAGGAATATGCATTTGTGGAGCTTCCATTTCGTGGCATGCGGGAAACAGAGCATCAATGAAACATCAAAGTGACGAGAGACTGAGTTATTTTCTATTTTTTTCAAAACTCAAAATTGAAATTGAATTATGTGAATAAGTCGTAGACTTTAACGGTTGACTTTTTATGGCAATTTTTCACTATCAATTATTGGTTTCTATCTTCTCTGGCATCATCAACCTGTTCGATTGACATTGACTATGTGTCTGTCGCCTTACCCCGCCCTCCTCCTTTGATAACTCTCTATAGAAATATTAATGGATGTGTGTGTGTATTTGTGCAACAATTTTGTTAACCATAAATGGCCAAAGACGTTGGGGCAAGTCAATAAACCCCAAACCCACACAATTGTTTTTTGTTTTTGTTTCCATTATAGATTTTTAGTTGACGAATCAAAGGAAAAGCAAAATGCTCCAAAAATATATATAGAAATATCAATCTACATATGTACATGCATATGCATGTATTTGAAGGTGTATGTAAAGTGGCCATATTAAAGTTTGCAATTTGCGTACCTATGTATGCATATGTTTTGGCCAATTGTGTGAGGTAACCAAATCTATATAAATACATTAATAACAAGGTCTAAGGGGGGCGCCTTTTAGTCGCAATGGACAATCGATGGCAATCATTTGGCATTTTGTTGTGATTTTCTTCTGTTTCGTTTAGCTTGTTCTTTTCGTAAATCATGGCCAAAAGGGTGCGGAAAATACCACCGACTAATGCGTCATCAATTCTTTAGCTTGGGGTTCGATTCTCTGATGTTTTCTTTTTTCGTTGTGCTCATAGAGAGGGGGGAGGGGGCAGTAGTATGACCTCACAGAATATGCGTCATGCGGTTAAAGCGAATAAAAACTTTGAGGCGAGACACAAAATAAATTCTTTAGAATTCAAATCGAAATTGTGGGTAAAATAAGAAAGGATGATGTTGTTTGTTTCTTATCTTTTCCCACTCTTTCGTCAGTTGGAGATACGTTATCTATGTATATATATCATATCCACTTTTATTTTCAGCTGCCACTGAAACTAGAACCGACTTTACATATATATAAATTTCTTAACTGAGGACAAGATGCCCGTTTTTCACACGAAAACAATTGAGAGCATATTAGATCCTGTGGCTCAACAGGTAAGAATTTATGTATACATATATACATGTATTAACTGTAAAGGATTATCTTAAGAGATCTAAAGCAAATTTTGTTTTCAATGCCAAAGTCTTGAAATCGTACTTCTACATATATGCCGAAAAAGGTAAACTGCAAACATTGACTTTGCCCTAAAGTATATAGTGCCATAACATCGTGCATATGTACATATGTACATATATCTCCATTCTCTGTTAGACCTTTCCATGTTTGCGTTCATTTTCCATCAAGTTGCGCGTTACTTAACGAATTCGGATACGTTTTTATTTTCTTTTTTTTAACGATGCTAAAAATAAATGAGATATAGCCATGTTGATCAGAGAAGAACCTAAAACCAACCTGAAGCCCAGCCATACACACGGTGAGGACACAACTAGAATTTTAATTTAATAAATAAAAGCACCAACAACAACAGCCAAAATTGAAGACTATGATGAGATTTTCCTTGTTGCTTTTTTTTTTTTTTTTGTTTTTCATTTTGGCCGAGTTCCAAAAATAGCAGCAAAATAAAAACATTTACGAGCAAGAAAATGAAATCATAGCAAAACCGGCAAGGGAAGGGGGTGAGAGTGGGTGGTGGGTGTGGGTGTGGGGAAGGGGGTTGGTGGCGGATATGTTAGGAATAAGGCGGAGCCCCCAAAGGTGCTGCAACATGTGGTAACCATTGGTGGCTGCCTGATGGTGATGAACCAAAAGGTGTAGGTGGGCAAAAGTCGGAAAATTAGTGTGCCAAAAAAGCAATCCCCCAAATGGTGGCATGGTGGGACGGTGGGAAGGTTAATAAGGGGCTATTGGATTAGTCATGAATAGAAACAAGAAATAATGATCATTCAGCACATCAATCAACGCACAACCGTAGAGAATATAGACACAGTGAGGCACAATAGTTTGTTGACAACATTTTTTTTAATTAAAGCTTTTGCCTTACGTTTTATACACTTTAATGACCATATGAAAACTAGGCTCAAACGCAAGGCCTTAAATGCCGCTACGAATTTGAAACGAGAATAGTAAAAACAAACTAAACTGTAGAAAGAAAGACCAAGTTAGGCCAAGAAAACCTTCTTATTTTGAGCCAAATGTTCGTAAGAGACTCCCAAAGTCAAAAACAATTTGTTGTGATAATACTTTTGTCCACCATTGTCCAATATGTACATACATTTAGCTATATCTTATACATTATACATTATATACACATATCCACAAGATATACATTAGATATGGTAGCTAGAGGGGAAATTATAAATATAAATAAAGGTGAAGGAGAGATACATAGATGGATACAGGTGATGCTAATTGCATAATTAATTAAACCAACAAATGACCAAAGAACGAAAGTCATGAAAATAAACAAGCGGAAAGCTGTCGGTAGATTGTTTAATAACCTTTTTTTAAGAATTACAATTTGATGCAAATCAACAATTAGTGGCAAGGTCTACCCTTCACAATATTGAGGCAATGGCAATAGTTAATACATGGGATTGACACTAATTGGACAATTTGTTGGGGGTGAGGAGGAGTAAGCCTTTAGTCTGGTTCCCCCTGTTGTCATTTTGTTTAGTCCATTTAGCTTAGTTTAGCTTAAATGAATGATTAAAGATTAGTTGCGTCTGTTTGGTGTTTGCTTTGGCTTTGGTTTTGTTTCGATTGGGTTGTTGCTTTACTTCGGTTGGACCGTCACGTCTAAAATTAGAAACCGGCAAATGACTTGTGGAACAGGTGGCATTTGCTCTCTGATTTACAATAATTGGCCCACGCACAATATTTATTCAATGAATGAATCGATGAACAATTCAATGAGTGGCTGTGCGTGTGTGAGAGTGGGAGTGTGATAGGGTATACCAAGAAGTCGGCTTGAAAACGTTTCAGATTCGGTAAGTTAGATTAGGATTGGAAATATAGAAATGTTCTTTCATCACAAATGATCTCTCATTATGTTTCCCATCATCTGTAGGAATAAATGAGAATAGTTTGATTGAAATCGATTTAGAAAGTCGTCACTAAGAGCTATTGGTAATCCGATTTGTTTCGCATCTACAGGTTTCTCGGCTTGTTATTCTACATGAAGAGGCCGAGGATGGCAATGCCATGCCGGATCTTAGCCGGCCGGTGCAGGTGGTTTCCGCTGCTGTGGCCAATTTAGTGAAAGTGGGCCGTGAGACTATCAACAGTTCCGATGATAAGATGCTCCGCCAGGACATGCCAACGGCATTGCATCGCGTGGAGACTGCCTCGCAGTTGCTCGAGGAGGCTTCCGATATGTTGCGGGCTGATCCCTATTCGGGACCGGCGCGCAAGAAGCTGATTGAAGGAAGCCGCGGCATACTGCAGGGCACCTCCTCGCTGCTGCTCTGCTTTGATGAGAGCGAGGTTCGCAAGATAATACAGGAGTGCAAGCGAGTGCTGGACTATCTGGCCGTGGCAGAGGTGATTAATAGTATGGAGGATTTGGTGCAATTCCTCAAGGATTTGTCACCTTGTCTGAGCAAGGTGTCGCGTGAGGTTGGGGCTCGCGAGAAGGAGCTAACCCATCAGGTGCATAGCGAGATTTTGGTTCGCTGTCTGGAGCAGGTGAAAACTCTGGCCCCCATTCTCATTTGCAGCATGAAGGTCTATATACATATTGTGGAGCAGCAGGGCAAGGGGTCCGAGGAGGCGGCCGAGAATCGCAACTATTTGGCCGGCCGCATGAGTGATGAACTGCAGGAGATTATCCGAGTTCTTCAGCTGACAACGTATGACGAGGATACCAGCGAATTAGATAATCTCACGGTGCTTAAGAAGCTGTCGAATGCCATAAACAATAAGATGGAACTGGCCAATGAGTGGCTTTCGAATCCGTATGCCCTGCGTGGAGGCGTCGGTGAGAAGGCATTGCGCCAGGTGATTGACAATGCCAACGAAATTTCGGAACGCTGCCTGCCCCAAGACTCATATCCCATCCGAAAATTGGCCGACGAGATTTCCTCTATGGCCAATGCTCTAGGCGAGTTGCGTCAAGAGGGTAAGGGCAGCTCCCCGCAGGCAGAATCATTGGCCCAAGGCATACGTCAACGTCTTGCCGAACTCCAGGGTCTAGTGCGTCAAGCTGTTCAGGGCGTCGACAAGGCCGGTGTCCAGCAGACAGCTCACACAATCCAGGGTCGGCTAGAGCAGGCGGTCAAGTGGCTGCAGCATCCCGAAGTCAACGATGGTGGCTTGGGCGAGCGGGCTATCAATCTGATTGTAGAAGAGGGTCGCAAGGTAGCCGAGGGGTGTCCTGGTCATCAGAAGGCCGAAATAATGCAGCTGTGCGACGAGGTTGAGCGACTGAAGCGACAGGCCGCTGGCACGGGTCCTGCCGCCAAGCAGGCCGCCAAGCAATTGACACAAAAGCTCTACGAACTGAAGGCGGCCATTCAAGATGCCCTGGTCAAGAGGATTGTTCAAGATTTCATGGATGTTAGCACGCCCCTGAAACAGTTCACTGAGGCAGTCCTCCTGCCGGAAGGCACACCCGGCCGGGAGCAGAATTTTAATCAGAAATCGAACAATTTGCAGGCGTTTAGTGATCGCGCTTCCCGCACTTCGCGCATGGTGGCTGCTGGCGGTGCCTGTGGAAATAAGAAGATTGCTGAAATCCTACTCTCCTCTGCCGCTCAGGTCGACTCGCTGACCCCGCAATTGATCAATGCCGGACGCATAAGGATGAACTATCCCGCCAGCAAGGCAGCCGAAGAACATTTGCAGAATCTTAAGCAGCAATACGCTGATACCGTATTGCGCATGCGTACGCTATGCGACCAGGCCACCGATCCCGCGGATTTCATTAAGACTTCCGAGGAACAAATGCAGGTCTATGCCAAGCTCTGCGAGGAAGCCATACACAATCGTCAACCGCAGAAGATGGTGGACAACACTTCGAATATAGCTCGCCTGATCAATCGAGTCTTGCTGGTGGCCAAGCAGGAGGCTGACAATTCCGAGGATCCTGTCTTCATCAATCGCCTGACTGAGGCGGCCAATCGATTGGAACGCTCCCTACCCGCCATGGTAGGCGATGCCAAATTGGTGGCCACAAATATTAGCGACCCGGCTGCTGCTGCCGCATGGAAGAATTCGTTCCAACGCCTTTTGGGCGATGTGAGAGGCGTGCGTGAAGCCATTGCTCCTCCACAGGCTCCACCACTGCCCACGTCACTGCCACCACCGCCGCCAATTCCAGAATTGAGTGCCTTGCATCTAAGCCAACAAAATGGTAAGTGGTTACAGAACATTTCTAATCTGCCTGCTTTACACAACGTTGTTTTTCTTAACCCTCAGCGGAGCGGGTTCCACCACGTCCTCCATTGCCTAGAGAGGGATTGGCTCCCACACGTCCACCGCCACCAGAAACCGATGATGAGGATGAGGGTGTCTTCCGTACTATGCCGCATGCCAATCAACCCATTCTTGTAAGTTCTCCGTCTCCCTCTCTCCTTGTGTAGTATGTTTATTGAAATGCTTGGCTTGTCCTCGACTCCTTGTATTCTAGATTGCCGCCCGCGGACTGCATCAAGAGGTACGTCAGTGGTCATCCAAGGACAATGAGATCATTGCTGCTGCGAAACGCATGGCCATTTTAATGGCCCGACTCAGCGAATTGGTTCTATCGGACTCGCGCGGCAGCAAGCGCGAACTGATTGCCACAGCCAAGAAGATTGCCGAAGCCTCTGAGGATGTAACACGACTGGCCAAGGAATTGGCTCGCCAGTGCACAGATCGTCGCATCCGCACCAACCTGTTGCAGGTGTGCGAGCGTATCCCGACCATAGGCACTCAATTGAAGATCTTATCGACGGTCAAAGCAACCATGCTGGGTGCCCAAGGCTCAGATGAGGATCGTGAAGCTACTGAAATGCTGGTGGGCAATGCCCAAAACCTGATGCAGAGTGTAAGATCACAATCAAATACTTTCCATTTGAACCTAATGCCTAAACATTCTCTTTTTTGGTCGCCAGGTCAAGGAGACAGTCCGTGCCGCCGAGGGAGCCAGCATCAAGATACGTTCAGATCAGACAAGCAATCGCCTGCAATGGGTGCGCCGCCAGCCCTGGTATCAGTACTAATACGTACTAGGGGGGTTCCCCTTATCAGCGTCATCATCATCGCCATCGCCATGTCAAATCAACCAACATCAACATCCTACCAACAAAAACTAATATTAATGAATTTTATTTTAATCATATTTAATACGCGTATTGCTCTAATTTGTTCCATTTGTACTTCCATCTATTAAGTGTCCGCCCCTTAGCCCTAACCTGCCCTGCGACGTCCCGTCCCGCCCTGCAATTATTTATTATGTGCTTTCTTAAACTCTCTTCAATTCCCTTTCGGTTACCCTGTGTATGATTTTTTTTTTTTTTTGTGTTTATTTCTTCTCACATAAGTACCCTGTACCCTGTAAGGTAAAAGTAATGAATTACCCTGCATATAGATTTGATGTTTGTCAAGACAAGTTCTACTTATTAGCTTTGTCAACGGCAGTATCGAAGGACCTATATACATATATACATAATTATATATAATGCTTTAATCTGCTGGTCGATTCACACTCGACGATGTTAATAGTCAAAATGTTTAAGAGGACCTTATCGATATGGGATACCGAATATGTTTTATACACTGTATATAGTACACACTTACATAATATCGTCCTCTCAATTCTGCGTAGATAATAACACACATAAAAATTAGATTTTATATAAATAAGCATTGCTCTTAAAAAATTGTTCTTTTGGATTGCTGTGTTGTGTATCAGGGTATAGAGTTCAATTGCTTTTAAAATTCTTGTTACAGAGTATCCAAAAGTCGGTACGCCGACTTAATTGAAAGAATTTTCTTTTTGTTTTTGTACATGTAAAATTAATTATATAAGAGTGCAATAAATGAAAGCAATATTTTCAATGTACATACTGAATCAAGAGAGTTACCGCATCCTCCGTAAAAAGAAATGTGGCTGGAGTCCAGAAATCCCCCAGGGAATATATCTCGAGTGGGTGGCAACAAGAATTGCTGCCCAAGTGCAATGTATATAAATAAATACATAACGATGTACATACTTAGGTCTCCCACACATGCAAAACCCGTGTAGAACTTATTACTAACTGGCGGCATTTTAATTGTTCATTTATTGATTTTATAAACTAATTTAATTTGATTAGCTAACAAAAGCTGATATTGATCAACAAAATATACGAGTATGTTGTATTTACATGTGTCATATTCAATAATAAAAATAAAAAACAACAACAACAATAATGACTATTGTATGTATCAAGAATTGAAAAATGTTTTCAAATCTTTTTAATGCTCGAGTTACACGAATGTTGGTAAAATCTATTGCCTGCTTTTAGGCTGACCTAAGAAAAACAGAAGAAGCCGAAAATTAGGTCAGAAGTGATGCAACCACATGAGATGATTTATTTTAACCACCTCCACCGGAAAGCAATAACTGGAAATCGCCGAGTAACGAGAACTAAATTTAGAAAACATCTACCGATGGAAAATCAGTGCCGGTTGTAGAGAAAAACTGTAAAATTCAAGAAAAAGTTGCAGGAAAAATATTCCAATTTCAAGTTTTAAATTATGTTTGCTTGATCTAAGGAATCAAGAACGCAACTCTTTCCGCTTGTTTCTTTTAAATGTTTGTGATCGATTTAAATGAATTTTCCAGTTTTATCAGTTCATATTGGTATAAATTCAAGAATTCTATCACAGTGCCCCCTAAGTTTGTGGACTGTTTTAGTGCAAATCTGTCCCTGGCTAATTAGGTTTATGTACATACATACATATACATTAGTATGTGTTTATATTGGCGCGAGGTGGGGCCACTGCCGCAGCGTTAGTTTCGTTTCCTTTTCACTGATTGCTGGCGGATCAGTTGCCCGCTCGTTGAACGTGAGAGAACTTCGTTGAGATGCTGTCATCGATGCCTACGCCACAAATGGCTATAAGCGCCTCCACCCAAGAGTTGGCCGAACTAATTGACAGCAATTTGGGAGCGTTACGTCCAGAGTCGCCCGCTTGGCAGGTGGCCGATTCGCCCATATCGGGTCGCGGAATTTTCGCCATACGCGACATCCAACAGGGCGAAGAGCTCTTCCGGGAGCATACGCTCCTGGTGGGCCCCACTGCACACCGATCGAGCAATTTGCGGACCTGCACCATTTGCTATAACCTGCCCAATGGTTGCGACACAGATGCCCAGGCCCTTTGCCCCTCCGGCTGTGGCCTGCCTGTTTGCTCGAGTTGCCGTCCCACCGAACGGCATCAATTGGAGTGCAAGTTGTTCCGCAAATGGAAGCCAAAGGACACAGAACGCATCGAACCACGAGCCCTGCGGATACTCAGTGTCGTGCGATGCTTCTTCCTGACGGAGAAACAACGCCAATTACTCTACGCCATGCAGGCCAATGCAGATCGCTACTACATGAAGGAGGTGCAACGAGCTGCCGATTGCTTTGAACACTTTCCCCACGAACAGGACATGCTGGATTACTTCTACCGCACGATTTGCGCCTTCAATACAAATGCCTTCGAGAGCCGCAGCCGGGTGGGTGGTAATGAGATTTTGGTGCGTGCTCTCTTTCCGCTGGCTGGCCTGCTCAATCACCACTGTACACCGAATGCGGCACATCATTTCGAGGATGGAGAGACCATCGTGGTGTGTGCCACTGAGCGCATACCCAAGGGAACTGAAATAACTATGACATATGCCAAGTTGTTGTGGTCGACTCTGGCCAGAAAACTGTTTCTGGCCATGACGAAGCATTTCATTTGCCAGTGTCCAAGATGTCAGGATCCGACAGTAAGTTGACGTGGGGTAGGGCAACAGGGAGATGGGAGCTTCACACATGTCACACTAGTTAGGGCCGGATTCTCTACTTTCTACCGAAAAGGAACAAGCAATCTGCGTTATCTGAAGATCTCAAATTGTCTGAGAATTCAGACAAGTATAGTTCTTCTCACAGATTTACGAACCCTGATGCCGAATCCGGCCCTGACGTGCGGTTGATAAGTCTGAATCATTTACCAATATACCTACCAATTGACTTTCGTCAAGAGTCGATTTGTAAGATATTTATTAAAAAAAAAACTAAATGAATGATAAATGTGAGTAAAATTCAAATTTCACCTCAAATTGTTATCTATCCATCCACCTACCACGCACCTTTTGCACCCAATCTAACCACAACCCTCCCCTAGCATATGCAACAGAAAGTGAAACCGAAATGATTACCCATTAAAAAACTATCGAAGAACACAAAATGCGTACACGTTGAGTGAACTTTTTTGTTCAGTTTGGCCATTTGCCAGCAATAAATGGCCAAAAGCCAATGGAGGCAGGGCCCAAACTGGTTCAAGTACACACAAACGTACGCACAATTCTGATTTTTGTTGTTGTTGCTAGTTTTTGCTTTAGCGCTTTTCAAAATAGACCAACACCCGAAAATACAAAAAAAGAAGAAAAACAAATCGCGGGCAAAAAGAAAAACCGCTGCTTTCCGAATGAAATTGTTTGAAATTTTCGTTGATTCACATTTGTTTGCTTATTTCTTTCCTATCCCTCTCCCTCCCCATCAAATTGTATGTATGTATGTTCACCCAAAGTGTCTTCTGGACTCAGTTGTCAAGTCCCAAAAGTACTTTCTTTCATATACCTACTTACAATATAATTGATTTGAATTCTTATAACTTAATATTGGAGAAAGGGTTACAAGAAATGTAACTTCGTTTGTACATATACACATACAGATATATATATATATATATGTATATATCAACCACAATCTCATTGTTTTGTGGCATATTTTCTTAATTTGTTGCATGTTACATTATTTTTTACTCACTTGTTATAATAATATTGAATTGAAAAACAAAAATTTGAATTTGATCCCAACATATAAAACAAATTGATCTAAATTCCACCCTCGTTTTGGGACAAATCGTGAAATTTTCTACATAACGCACCCAAATAGATTTGGGTTGGGTCGCTATCACTTTGCCATGGCAATTGCAGGGGCGCTTGCCTAACCCTCCCGACCTGAACCCCAACCTGGATGCTAAAGTCGAACAAGTGACAGTGCGTGGCAGTCGCCACGAAACGGCGTGACTTCTGGTCACGTGTTCCCATGGGGGTTAGCCCCCGCCCTGACACGCAATCCGTTTGGCTGAATGTCTTAATTTATGGGCCAGACACACGCTCGACCTAGCCACGCCCGGCTAAAATCATAATCTTTGCCCATCATCGAGACAGTTCAGTGACGGTCCTCCAGCCAAAAAGCAAAGCACGAACAAAAAGGTTGGCTTCCAATAGCTTTCGCCAACCAGTTGATGGCCCAACTACACTCTACACTATGTCATAATATACATACTTCTGTGTGTATGTGTGTGTGTGGGTGTACATTGCCCTGATATGACAAATCTAAGTAACAGCCGCAAGGAAAAAGCCAAGAATGGGGCCAAAACGGTGGAGTGGATGGTTGTCAACTGTCATGCGTGTGTCTGTCATATACCCGAATCCAATTGAATGCAACAGACAACAGAAACACAAAATTGAATAAGAGTCAAAAGCAAAATCCGCTTTGCAGCCAACCGGGTGAAGCAAACCTCCACTACCGAATCCCACTCCCCCTCCCATTCCCTTCTAACCAACACCCCTTCGCCCACACCTACGGTAGGGTGGCACATTCGCCTGGACTTTTTACAACAACATTTTAAGAGTAGAAATAAGATTTCTTGGATAGGTTGAGATTGAACTGTGTCAAGTTGGTGGAAGCGCCGTAAATTCCTCCTGATCTGGAAAGCGATTCCCCATAAACTAGTCGAAATTGAAATCGAAATCTTTGTGTTCAAAACGCTTTGATGCCCCCTTTCAATTATGAATTATTTCAAAAATTGATCAGTTTTAGTTTCCAATTTCGAAACGATTTGATTACTAAACCGAAAACGCGATCAGGTTTAAGTGATTCTCGTTTTTGAACAGAAATTGAAAATAAAAATGACGTGAAATCAAATCGAATTAATTAGAGCCATTAATTATCATTGATTGATCGTGTAGAATGGTTCGAAAGTCCAATTCGATTTGTTTTGATATTTGTTTTATATAGTTCAAAGAAATGATTGATGTTCGAGTTGATGTGGGCATGGCTTAAAAAGGGCGTAGATATCTGGTCAAACACAAAATCCAATCAGAATTCAAAGGAAAAATCAATTTCGAATGATTATTGAAAACATGAACTTCATTTTCGAAATTGGCTTTATGCCAGCAAATATTTTCGAAAACATTGAGAAATTCATAGTTTGAGAAATAGGACCACCCTAATGTACGCACATATATGTACATATATGTGTCCATATGTATGTGTCTTGTGTGTGTGTGTGTATGTTTGAATGTCATGTCTTTGGGAAAAAAAATAATAATATTTCGTTGTCGTCTTTTTGTTGTTGTTGTTGTTAGTTGCGTTTAATGCTCTCTGAGGGCGCCGCCGTTGCCGTTGCTGTTGCTGTTGCCATTGCCGTTTGTCGTTGCCATCGACGTCACCTAGCCCATAGGCGGAGGCTATAGCCATCATAGCCATATTGCTGCCCCATCATCATCATCACTCGCTAAGTTGCCGCACGTCGCGTCGGTCGTTTTTATTTTTTTTTGCTTTTTTTGCTTTGGTTGTTCGTAGGTTGCTCTCGCGCCTGCTTACCCGATCCTGGGCAGCAGCAACAGCAACAATATGAATACAACCGCTGCAATGATTGCCCACATGGCTCCCGATCGTAACACCACACCGGAACAATTGGCCAAGCTGATTGATGTGCATTTGGGAGATTTGCATGAGGCCGATCCCAACTGGACGCTGGCCGCATCGGTTGTGGCCGGACGCGGGGTGTTTGCCACACGGGACATTGCCCGCGGTGAGCTAATATTTCGCGAACGCGCTTTGGTGGTGGGTCCGACAGCCCGCAAAGGCTCCCAGTTGAATACCTGTGTATGCTGTCATTGCCTGTTGCCGGCCCAGGGATTTCTCTGTCCGCATCGTTGTACATTGCCCGTGTGCGGACCGTGCTCCGACTCGGAGACGCATCGCGAGGAATGCCAACACTTTCAACGCTGGCAGCCAATCGATGCTGTTCCCGAGGGCACGGAGCCGCCGGGGGCGGAACAGATCAACCCACTGTCGCTACGCATACTAACGGCGGTGCGAGTCTTCCATTTGGGACAGCAGCAGCGGTCGCTGGTTGACGCCATGCAGGCGAATGCCGAACGCGGCTACCGTCAGGAGATCATCAAGGCGGCGCAATGTTTTCGAAACTTCCCCACCACCGACAAACCGTTCATGGATCAACTGTTTCGCATTGTCGGGGTCCTCAATACGAATGCCTTCGAGGCACCCTGTCGCGTCGATGGCCACGAGACGCTGCTGCGCGGCCTATTCCCATTGACGGCGATCATGAATCATGAGTGCACACCGAATGCCAGTCATTATTTCGACAATGGACGAATGGCGGTGGTGCGGGCAGCCCGTGACATTCCCAAGGGTGGTGAGATCACCACCACCTACACCAAAATCCTTTGGAGCAACCTCACCCGTGGCATTTTCCTCAAAATGACGAAGAATTTCATGTGCGATTGTCCCCGTTGTAATGACAATACTGTGAGTAAACCGGCTGAAAGGTGATCCCGATCGGCCCGAAAGTCGATTGGTTTAGTGAATCCATGCATATCCGACCAGGACTACACTCTATTTCCCCATGACTGGCCGTTCAGTTCACAGTTCTCGGTTCTCTTGTCGAATGTAGAGCAAATGTCGTGCCCAAATAGTTTCAATGCTTTCAAAAAATAACAAAACATTCCGCCTGACAAGTTTTTCTTGATTTTCATTTTCATTTTTTTTTTTTTTTTTGCATGCATTCCTCAGTCTATTCTGCAGATCAGATATTTCAATTTATATATGTATAAGTATTCGAATTGTACTGACAACCACAAGAGCAACTACTTTCCTAGTTGAAAAGTTGAACTGGGACACACTGGAATTCTGATTTGAATTCGAATAACTCTTTGAACAGTTCTAAACCATCTGAATGAGACGTCAATTCCAATGGCAAAATCTTAAATGGGTTTTAATTTAAATTTAATTTGTTCTACCCACAAACCTATCTATATACATATATATATATATATATATATATACTGATGTATGTATATATTGGTCTGATCGCTGGCACATTATGTATCTACATACATATATAATAGATAAATTTCATAGAGTCATATGGTCGGCAGGATTAGCTAAGTGATGGCCCATGAATTAGAAAATGACAACGTCGAGGGGATTTGGCATACAACGTGCCATAAGATGCGCCTAATTAAATTAGTTTACATATTTCTCTATACGTAAATAGATAATACATTTGTGTGTATATAGATATTTATACATACATATATGTACATTTGTATGATATTCTGTCTGCCCGAAATAAGTGAAAGTGAAAAGGAGAGCGTCTAAGCTCATTAGTGTCTCGTTAGGCAATTGCTAATAAGCCAAACTCTCTCTCTCTCTTATTATTAACCAAAATTTTGCAGGTCTTGTTGTTCTTTTATTCTCCAAGAAGCGACTCGAGCAGAAGTGTGTTTGTTGTAACATGAATGTTGTATCTCTTTGCCCAAGCCGGAGGAGTAAAATTGTTGTAAAGGGGTTTTGTTGTCTCGGCTCTCTTATGTAATTTTACACATCCTGCCCACCCTTTATCTAAACAAACAGAACAGATTATCGGGAAATTCGACATTTTCATTCATCATTAAGATGAGGCCTGAATCCGCATGAGGATTGTCCAATCTCGATTTTGAAAAACACAATGATTTAAATGAGAACAGGAAGCCAGGGACAGATCTAGAAAGCAAAGTAAGCCATGTGATATAGCATTTTGCCCCAAGGATAAATAAGAAAGTGATAATAATATGTGAGATATCCGATTTGGTCTAAAAGATCGTATCCTGCATGGAGTCTAAAGTCCACCTTGAATCCGCCCCTGCAGAGAGTTCTTCCATATACTACATGCAATTTATGGTTTGGATTCAGTCGGATCCAGCAGTTGCTTTATATCCATAGGATTAGTAGACTTGAAATAATATTGTCATTAGTTTTACTGGATTTTCAAAACAACTAACAACCAGATAATGATGATGACATCGAGTGAACCTTCCAAAAAGTAAAGTTAACTAAAAGTGCAGAAATTAAAGATTGTTTCGACCCAAAAGTTTCAACAAGACGAAAATTTCACAAGGTTCTTTACACTTACCGTTGATAGCCCATAAAAAAGGGAATGGGCATCCTTTATTGATGACCTTATTACTCGCCAACAAAGCACCTTTCACAAGAAGGCCTAGGAAATACTTTCAAAAATTTGTATACCCCATTGGGTGAAATGGTAGAAGGAAGCATTTCCGACTCCAAAAAGTATATATTCTCGCTCAGCATCAACAGCCGAGTCGATTTAGCCATGTCCGTCCGTCCGTCCGTATGAACACCAATATCTTAGAGACTATAAGAGCTAGAGTCACCAAATTTGGTACTTAGACTCCTGAAATACCCAGGGTGTTCAAGTTTATTTCAAACTTTTGCCACGCCCACTTACGTCTTCATAATCTAGAAAAGAACGATCGCCTATCGCAATTTTTTAACTATTGAACCCAAATTCAGCACACTGATGAGCCCTATTAACATAGCAAAATTTATTAAAATCGGACTAAAAACATGGAAAATATACATATAAACGAGTAATACTAGGCGGTCCATTAGGGCGGAGTTGGCCGTAGGCTAGTGGCGGCGCTAGAGTGCTTGTGTGTTTTTGTGAGAGTGAGCGGGATAGCACATGCTAAAACGAATTCAATAGGCATACTTTTGGTGTTCGAAATCTAAAATATTTGTTCTCCTGGTGCGTGGAACACCGAAATCGGCGAGACGACTGACTTACTTAATATCTTATGCTTCATATGACTTAGATATGTACGTCTATAGCCCGGATTAGACTCTATTCGGTTCACGAGATATTAAGGAATAGTTTTTCACGAATATCTCGAAAACGAAACGAAAATAAACGGATTTTACTATCCTGTGCCGGAACTATGGATTATTATAGACCCGTCTTCCTGATGGAGGTCAATTTCTGGTAATAGTGTAATATATGAAGGTTCCAAAGGTATACTTTTTTTCCAATATCGGTATAAGTAGGCGCGGTGTAATCTGTTATAAGTTTTAAATAATTTGTTTATTATTAAATATATTTTAAACGAAGTAAGTTAATAACTTTGGTGTACCAAGCGTCGAAAAAAACAGCCAAAATTTTTGTTTCTTCAACTTTGGAATGATTTGGGATGGCCAAAAAGAGCAAAAATTGCAACATGTTGCTTTCGTAGTTATTGGAAATATTGAAAAACCGATTAGGAAATCTTTTTTGATTTCAGAAAAAAACGATTTTTGATTATAACCCATGAAATTATCTGAAGACTCATTGATTGGGCGACATTTTTGCCAAACTCACGTCCAGCAATATTAGAACCAGGGGCGAATCCTGAGGGGTAGTCCAGGTTAAAGATTGACTCTTCAGGCTGAGTTTTTCTAGATCCCCTCCCTGAGTTGAACTATAGAATCTTTATTAAACTTTGTTAAGTTACAGGAATAAACGTTTTTTACTAGTTGTGCTATGTTTGGGTGTATGAGTGAGAGAGATAGACTGAATTTCCGATGCAAACTCAAAGACAATTGATTCATGATATACCGAAGTCAGATGGGCAACTCAATTACCTCAGATAGAGGTGAAATATAAAGTCGAAACATCGCTCCAAGCGAAACTCTTTACAATTATTACCTTTCATGGATGTACCCCTAAGCGTTTGTTCTTTGTTAATCTCTCCATATATGGACATACGTCTGCTTTGTGGAAAACTAGAGAAAGGCTTTTGATGACATGCTGATTTTTGTTTTTGATTTCGGTTTTGCATATTGGCTGGCCTCTCGATATGCGGAAATACGTATGCCAACACTTTGCACCCTACACTCTATACATATAATATATACAACGTTCGGTACGTCATTTTAGTTGTCTGCTTTCCTGTGGGGTAATCATATGTAAATGACCGAACCCGAAACCCATAATAAGAGCCAAACTAAAACCTCCAATAAGTTCAATGGATCGCCGCACCAATAGACAGTCGTTGGCGGTCGATGAACCAGTCAATCCATCCACACAAACTATTCAACCTGAACCTCCACTATTCTCTGTATCTTCCACCTTTCCTCTCTAGGAGAATGGCACCTATCTGTCGGCTCTGTTCTGCCGGGAGCAGGGCTGCAAGGGTCTTGTGATACCCGTCCAAACGAAAACCATGCAGCCGGACTGGCGATGCCTGAGCTGTGAGAATGTCTTTCCGCATGCGAAAATGGCCCGGTATCAGGACTTTGCCTTGAACACCATCAACAATCGGATCAATTCCAGCAGCGTTCAGGATATGATACACTTCATCAACGAGCTCTGTCCGCGCTTCTGTCCGTCCTCCAACTATGTGCTAATCGAGGCCAAACTGAATGTAATCTGGCGGATGACACGCTTCAACGCAGAACAATATACGGCCCAGGAGGTGGCCCACAAGGATCGATATCGGGAGGAGATACTGGCCATATTGCATAAGTTGGGTGCCGGCGAGTGCACGCTGAAGAAGCTCATTACCGAGGAGATACAGTAAGAGTAATCGGAGGAGAGCATTTCAAAAGTCAATCTGTGTGCCTGTGTGAGCGTGTGTGCGTGTGTGTGTGTGTGGGAGTGTGCATGTGAGATGTTATCTCAATTAGAAATAGGAAAATCATTTTCTTTGCTTTCCTAAGACATGTTGTTGATGTTTTTTTTTAAGTTTTCCTCATTAATTTTTTTGTTTTTCGTATCACTTTAAAAATTCAATAAAATTCAAATTGTTGAACCAAAAAATAAAAACACCAACGTTTCTTATTTCTTGTCTTTCTGTCTGTCTGTCTCTGAGTTGGTCTCTCTGGCCCAGGAGCGGCCTCAGGTGTGGGCAAGCGGAGAAAGGGGGCCCTAAAAAGCGACATCGACTCTGAGAAACGCCGAATTGTGGCCAGGTCCAAACGAACCAGAGCAGATTTTCCCCTAGCCCTGGAACCTCTTTAACTCTAAATGCGGCCCTGTTCTGGAATGACACATTTGTGACAACTGACATAGACCTAGGAACGGAAATAAGAAAGGGAAACTTTTTGAAAACAACTCAAGATTTATATGAGAACGAAACCGAAATAGTATTTATAGCTCCAACATAGCCATTCATATTTTTAGATAGAAAACTGCATTCATTTCCCCGTTCATATATCTCTTTATATATACATACATAAGTTCTGATAACACTGCGAGTACATATTATTATACTAGTATCCGGCTAGACTTTAGTGCCCCTCAAATCATAAGATCAACTAGCCGAAAAGATCATTTCGAGGCCACCTAGAGATTACAGAGATTGTGCCCAACAAGTTGAAAATTATCTTGCCCCTCTCTGTTCATGATCGTGCCACGTCTTCACGTGACCACATTTTTGGCAAAGTGTCGACTCAAGAAGCGCCATGTCATTATTCTCTTTGAACTGAACAAAATACGTAATATATAACATGGTATTCTACACACTATATAGTATATACCTAAAAGAAAACACACGGTATGATATATGTATGTTTGTATTATTATATACATTTCATTATTTCTTACGCGGATTCTAAACAAATTTCCTCCATTGCTGGGGGTTCACAACTTAATTCTTAAAAATTACCGTCACTTCCATTTTAACATTAACTTTTGGACTTAACTTTAATCTTAAAACCGAAGACGGCGGCTAAGATTTCTCCCTGAAATTTCTGTCTGAAATTTTAACAGAAAAGCCTTTTTATTCAAAAAATATCTTGTTTAATATTTACATGAGTGACAAAACTATTAAGGAGTTTTATCAGGAGTAATGTTAAAAAAAACCTTAATATTCGAAGGATGAATTCGAAGAACACAAAATGAGTTCCAAGTGACGATTCTCGGCAAAAAGGAACCACCAGAGCTAAACCACTTTATAGTATGTCTAGACTCAAGATTAGTTAAGCACACAACTGTATAAATTAAAGTATCTCATGGTATAGCATTAATATACAGATTAAAAGACAGAGTGTCCGCTTAGCAGATGTGATTATAGATTGTTGGGCGGAGTACTTAAACATCACCTTAAAGTTTGCCTTAAAGAAGGAATCCTGGCAATTCATTTTGAGAGAAAGGATAGTCCTGCCATTTTTTACCTGTTAATCCGAACAAATGAATCTAAACGATTCGCTCAAGGATATGATTTTAAATATATATTGTGTATATTTATATATGTATATATTATACATGTGTGTGTACATATATGTATGTATGTATCTTAGAAAGCTAATTAAGTCTATGAAAAAAAAAGGAAACATAACAACAAAGACAAAGAAACTTTGAAATATATTTGGTCGTACTAACTAAGAGCCAACTGCTCGGAATTCTGTTTCTGGGCGGCAAATGCCTTGCGCTCCTCATAGCGCTGCAATGGCGGAATGGCAAACATAACCAGGCCACTGACTGCGATCATCAGGCCAGCCATGATGAACGCCGGTGTGTAGGAAAGAGTCAGATCATACAAGGAGCCTGCAAAGGATCAAAGATTGAAACATTTTGGCCAACATCCAATCGGATCTGATGTGGTCTACACTTACCGCCAATTGGCGGACCAATAAAACTGGCCACACCCTGGAAAAGCAATAGCAAACCGAATGCATTGGTCAGCTTATCCATACCGAGAAGATCCACCAGTATGACTGAAGTCAGCCCGACATATGCTCCAATGGTGAATCCAAAGACAGCACAATAAACCGCCAGGGAATTGAAATCATAGCAAAGCGGCACCATGGCTGTAGCTGTAACGACGGTACACAATGATGACGATGATGATATTCATGGAGCGGGGAGAAGTGGGGGACTGGCTACTCACCAATGCCGCAGAGCGTTAGGCAAACATTATAGACTAGCAACCGATTGACCCACGGCTTATCAGCCGCATAACCCAGAATGATACGGCCAATGGTGTTGGCAGCGCCAATTGTACCGATCAGATAGCTGGCCTCCGAGTCGCCGATTCCCAACTCCTTGGCATAGGCGGCCACATAGATGTAGGGCATGTTGAAGCCAATGCTGGTGCAGAAATTCGACACCGAGAAGATCACAAAGACGACATCCTTCAGCAGAGAGAAGTTCATCATTTCGGCGAAAGTGTCGCGGGTCTCATTGGAACAACTTATGCAGCCACAGCATTTGGCTACCTCCTGAAAAGCAAACCAAAACAAAAAGCAAAAACACAAATGTAAACAAAATATTCCATTCCATTGGGCGCAGAAAATGAAAGCGAAGAAATAGGCAATTACAAATGAGTTTGCTTCTAATTGTTAGTTTATTTAGGGGGTCGGCCTCGAAATTTCCATCCCACAAGTTGGGTTAGTTCGTCGCTCATGTTAATCAAATGGTTTCAATTGAATAGTAATGAATATTCGAGACTGTGCCGGCGGCCAAAACCAACGAATTTCGCGCTTCTAGAACCCAGTTTGCTATCCGTAGTCGACCAGAGAGCAAGCGAGCACCCATCAACCAGCACCCAGTACCGATCACCGAGCACCATGTCCCTGTCAATGCCGGTGGGAGAGTTCTTTGCGAACAGTGAGATTTTCGTGACAGGCGGTTCAGGTGTGGTGGGCAAGGCTTTGATCGAGAAACTGCTTCGATCGTGCAATGTGCGGAGAATCTATGTCCTAATGCGTACGCGGCATCACTTGGGCGCCGAGGAGCGTCTTCTGAAGATGCGTCAGGCGCATATATTCAATGTGCTGAAGAAAGAGCGCCCTTGGGAGCTGGACAAGCTGGTGGCCATATCGGGTGATGTGTCATTACCTGGTCTGGGCCTAGATCAGGCAGCCAAGGAGCTAATGAGCCAGGTGTCCTTTGTGTACCATTGTGCGGCCACAGTTCGTTTCGACGAACCCTTGCGCAAGGCCCTGCGCCTTAATGTCGGCGGCACTTTGGAGGCCATCAGATTTGCCCAAACCCTCAAGAATCTGCGTATGTTTATGCACGTGTCGACGTTTTTCAGCAATCCCTACTTGGAGTGTGTTGAGCCCAAGGTTAGTTCAATGGGCCTCCGTGGTGGAGTAATAGGAGTAATTGCCATGTTTAATCCCTTGCAGCTTTACTCCTCTCCCATGGACTGGCGCACGTGTCTTAGCCTGGTGGATAAGATCCAGGACGATGCTTTGTTGGATGCCCTCACACGCAAGTGAGTCAAGCTTCTCACATGTAATGTTTGGAGTGTTATTTGTTAAAGTGTACATTCTAGGATTATCGTAGGCTTCCCCAATACCTATACATTTACGAAGAATTTGGCCGAATCTCTGATCAATGATTATCGCGAGCAGTTGCCCGTGGTGGTCTATCGCCCCTCGATTGGTAAGGAGTAGATGTGATAAATGGGTTTTCCTCGGATTTATTTTGATTCCTTTTGTAGTTCTATTCGCCGTAAATGATCCAAGTCCTGGCTTTGCCCCATCACTGATGGGTGCCATGGGCTTGTTCTCACTTGTCGGGGCTGGCATCTTGAAGACTGTCTATTTGGGCAAGAAGATCCATTTGGATATCACACCGCAGGATATTGGCATCAAGTCGATGCTCTGTTACACACAATCGGCATACAACTCGTATCACCAGTCGGATCCACCAAACAATCTATTGGTCTTTCAGTGCTCCTCCCGTACCCACATTTCGCACACATTCACCGAAATGGCCGAGCAAATGGATAAACTTAGCCTTTGGCAAGCGATGCCCTTTCAGAAGAGTCTGCTCTTGCCCGGCTGCCATTACACGGACAAACGTTGGCTCTATCAGTTCTTGGTGTTCACCAAGCAGATTGTTCCCGCTCTTCTGGTCGATATGTTGTTGCGTCTCTGTGGCCGTAAGCCCGTTGTCCTGGGCATAGTACGCAAGGCCTATCTCACCCTGGAGGTGATGAAGCCTTTCATGTTCAACAACTATTTAAGTCCTGGTATGACGAATGCCGGCTACCTAATCGACTATACCAGAGGGTATGTATTTCCTCGCACCAGGATGTAAATTGACTGTAAGCTTTTCTTTTCCCAGCACGGACTTTGAAATGGGAACGTATGAGTATCCTGTTACGAATGAGTTGATGGTTGTCAAATGTCAGGATATGTTGCGAAGCATTCGCCACGATCTACTCAAGGAGGATCCCCACACCCTGGAGCAATCCAAGCGCATTCTAAGCATGTAAGTGATGCCAATCAATCGATTACCGATCAGACCCGATCTCATCTTCACTTTCCTCTCTGGCCACTGCAGCAAACTGTATTTCTATCAGGCCATACGACTGCTACTCGTTTATAAGGTGCTCAAATTTCTGTGGATCTACTGCTTCACTTGATCTAGTGTCAACTGGACTTCAAATTCAATAACGTATATGTATACCATATACCTACTTTTTTTGTTTAGTACTTAGAAAGCGCTTTTCGAAACAACTCCATTTTAAATATATTGCTAAAGAAATTTATAAATATCAATTGAAATATATCTATAGATTTACTACATTATCCGAGGGTCATGTGCGACTGGCTCATTAATTGGTATTATCGCGGCTATTGCGACCGGTGCAAGAATCGTTTTCGCCAACGTTTCCGGAACATTTTCGGAATGTTCTGCCCTTGCGGTGTAATGGCCTTTCTGGTTAGGCTGCTGATGTCACTCTTGGTGGTCATTTATTTGATCGTCCTGACCGATGAATACATACAGCGATCCGACGAGAACCGCAAGAAAGATTGCAATATATTGGTACAGGGCCTAGTGCAGCTAATGAATCATATCCGTTTGTATTTCAAGGAGCTGTATAACAATTATGTAACCCGTAAACTGCCACGGGAAACATCCTTCTCGATGTTATTTTGAGTGCAGAATGAGTAAATAAAAAGAATCGAGCATTAAAATCATTTACCTGACTGTGGGCCAGCTGATTGCTTTGACGAAGTGATCCATAACGTTTAATGGCCCCAGAGCCGGACATTGAACGATTCAGATCGTTCCTGGAGCTGGCATACTCGGGAATGTTGTGCAGAGAACCCTGAAATCGAGATGACCAGTAAGTATCTAGGTAACTAGGTGGTTCGATTGAATTGAGCGGTTCACCTGATATAGGGCATCGGGTCGGTACATGGTGCCGCTGGCACTTCGATGTGTGTCCTTCAGCGGTGTCAATTGCTGCTGACTGTAAAAGGTTCTAATTATATCGTCATTGCTGGTGCTCTTGACCACCACAGTCGGTGTCTGTCCATTCGATTGGGCCAACCCATTTGTATTGTTGTTCTGAAAACCGATTGATTAGGTTTCTATAAACTCGCTTATTGTAGTTGGCTTACCAAATTGGATTTGAGTATGTTATGGCCAACGCTGTTCGATCGGCATAAAGCTGATCCACCACCACCTGCAACGGCATCTGTGCGGGGGTGGCAATTGCAGATACTGATCTGTTACCGTTACCGTCACCTTGAGTGGCTCTAGCTCGGCGGGCGTTGTATTCTGATCCATAATCGCCAATTTTGTCGGCTGCCTGGGCGCCTCCAGTGGGCGGAACATGGCACCCAAGATGATGCAGTTGAGAACTATGCCACCAATGATCAGCATTGCTCCACGCCAGCCGTAGGTGGATATAAGGACTTCAGTCAGGGGGGCAAAGACAACGGTGCCAAAGCCCGAACCACAAACGGCAATGCCAGTGGCCAGGGATCGTTTCGCTTCGAAATACTGTGTGACACTGACAATGGCTGGCAAATAGATGAGGCCAAAACCCAAACCGGTGCCCAGGCCGATGGTGATGATGAGTGTGAAAACATTCTGGGCAAACATGCTGATTATAATACAGAAAGATGCCAAAATAGCACCAGCAATGGTCACCGCTCGGCAGCCATATCTATTGACAAATGACGAACTGATGGGCCCTACAATAAGCCAGATAGGTCAGTTAGGATTTGGGCTAGCAATGTTTGCCAATAAATCTACTTACCTGATGAAAACGTCACGCCCACCATCATGGAGGCTATCCACGCTGTATAGCCGTTGCCCTCATTGAAATATTCCAAGAACTCTTTGTGAAATATGCCAAATGAATAGGTCATGCCATCGGCTAAACATTGGAGAGAGATCAAAATGGTATATCTATTAGCTTTATCAAAATCTTAGTTCATAGAAGTCGATAGCAAACGTCTCAATTATTCATTAGTCGAATACTTCTTCAGCACACTCAACAGAGTTTACAAACTAAACAATTAGTTGCTTGTTTATTAATTAAGAACTATCAACGTATTAGCTACTTGAGACTATGGTAAGACGGTTAATGCCTCAGACTCAGCCCTATCGATCTATGTTTCTACAAATCAGTAGGTACATATAATTTATATTTGTCTGGGTGGTAGCTCTACAAATTCGGTTTAGGAATTCTAAAAAGGATTTGTTTCATCTCCAATAAAAAGAAGTTACAAATCCAATATGTATGTAGATCCGCCCTATGGGGCGGATAGGATATACATATGTTGCTCTTCGCCTTCTGCTTTTTCATGGACCTCTTCAGTCTTGTTTTACTTTAAGCTCTCGATTACTATTGACTTCAATCAAATTTAATTGGGAAAACATTTGATTGACCAATGCATTGTCAACTTTCTTAGATCGAAAATAAGGTTTTTGAAACAACATTCAATCGAAAAGGGTTAGAATGTCATAATAATAGGGTCTATATCAATTCAGCAAACATTAATCATCCTCTTCTGAAATATATTTTTAAAAGTAACTATTTTAGCTAACGACTTCATGAGCCCGACGAGCTAATCTAGATCTAGACGCAACCTCACTCGGATATCAACTCTTTGCTCCCAAAACTATGCAAGCATTTAGATATTTTTGAATGGAAATACATAATTGATTCGGTTTGCAGCTGACAAAACTGGTTTACATTTTCAGGCCTCATAAATCAGTTTAGCTGGCAATTAATTAAGCACTTTGAGTGAAGTTGATTTCATAAGGTTGTGGGGGCTCTGATGGTGTTGTTCGACTTCTTAGCGCTTCTGTTTTCTGTTCCATCTCGCCGATTTTTATCATGAACATGACATGTATATGGCCAAAACCGTTCAATTGTCGAGCATAGTTGCCTTCTCGGCGACAATAATAGCTGCCTCCCTAAAGCCGGCTGAGGGCAGGCCAATTACAAATGTTGCGATAAGATTACTTAAATGGGTGTCCACTTTCGGGCCAATTAATCAATTGATAGTTCTTACATACACCCTGACACAAACTCATGGGGCTAAGCCCTCCGCACCGCCCTCGTATACACACACGTTTTAGATAGTAAATCAGCTCCCAAACTAAAAGTGCTATCAACGAGCCAAGAATTTCTGTTTATTTTTGTTATTGGGATTTGCTAAGATTAGTGCCGTCAATATGTTTATATATATTTATGATCTGCTAATGGGTTATGGCGTAGTGATATTGATAGGCCCGAAATCCGCTCAAGGTTCGTTGTTCTGTTGATTTATGAGTGCAGTCGTGCACCAGACGCCATTTGTTGTAGCTCCACCATGTGGCTGGATGCCAAAATGGTTGAGAAATTAGTTGCCAGTTGCTAGGCCAACCAAAATCCAACCAAAGAAATCATGATCGTTTCTGTTTTTAATAAGAGCATGAAAATCACTTTACTTATTTTTGATTTAAAAAGATTTAACCAAAATCTACTGGACATGAAAACTATTAAGTCTTGTGGAATGAAAGACTTTTAACATTTGGTTTTCACCATTCCACATTGGGACAGATTTAGTTGTTTTTTCTTTTCAGCAAAGAGTCCAACGATTTCGTAAGATAAATTTAGAAATGTAAGTCAAAAACTTTTCAGTGACAACGGTTTCGTTTTCACATGTTCGAACAACCCTTTGATTTGTTACAACTGGCTGAAATTGATGTAGCCACATTAGGCATTAGGCCTACCTTATTCGTTTCTCTAAGCTTAAATATCATTCCAGTAGCTTTCTAAATCGGAACGTTAAGTTATTACGCACTGGCATGGATATATCGAGTCGGCTTGATGTTTTATCAAGAATATATATAGTTTGTAGGGTCGGTAACGTCTCTGACCATTTAATAGTGCCTTTGTGAGCTTTAAGCCCTGTTATTAAGCCTTTCTGCGCAATTTTGTCCACTCTCTTTCCACTCTCTCTCTATTATTGAGTAATTTAGATCAAAGTTTGGGTAAGAAAGTCTTAATGAAAGGACAATTTTTGACTGGATTGCTGGTAAAATGAGTTCAATTGTTGTTTAAACTGACTAAAATCACCAAGAAAATTTGAAATTTTTAATATTATACAAAAATGTTCGAAAATACATATTTTGAAAGAAAAAAAATCAAGCCTAAAAGTATGCAAAAGTAGGTAAAATTTGATTGTTTTAGGCAGATAACCTGTGATCTAATTGCAAAAATTAAAAATTAAGACGTAGTTCTTCCAATTTTTTTGCAAAAAAAATCTGATAGGACAATTCCGAAAATACTCTTATTTCTTTTAACTAATAATATTGAACTTCTTGCGAGCAGTATTATTAAATCGGTTAGTCTCCGTCTACATATACATATGTTCCTGTTTAGACTGATCTGATTGGCCTCTTCATTTCCCGACCTACAACTGTTGCGCTGTGTTTTCAATACATGCAACCCCTTTTAAGAGTTCATACTTCTATTTGTAATAAGTATTAGAGAGAGAGAGAGATGACAACATATACGGTTCATAATCAGAAAAAAATAAGCAACAATTTGCTGAAGAAATTTCTTCTTCGAGTTACCTGGGAGCCGAGAAAATCAGAACTAAAGTAAAAGGAAAAAAAAGTCTTAAATCCGTGGCCTCCACTGTATATATCGATTTTCATATATGATTTTACCAAGCGATTGCTCTTTAGAAGGTAAGTAATCAAAAGGTTCCGAAAATGAGGACTTGCAGTTATATGGTCCAAAACATAAACTAAAACAATTTTAAGTTTCAAAAGTGTTATTGTGACCCTTCTCTTGGTAAGTCTTCCTTCTAATTTAAGCTGACGTAAAGTTGTTCGTTGGTTGGTTGGTTAAGTGTCGCGGTTTTCCCCTCCATCTAAAATTTGGCTAACTGAAATTCTCAACACCTTGGACGACTGAGGGTGAAAACTGCATTTCAACTGGGCCACTTTAGCTCGTCCTAGAGGTGTCTGAGGCCATTTGCCGTGAGTGGTTTTGTTAATTGACTTTTACTTACTGACAATGTGGATCATGAAGGAGGCAAAAACGACTACCCAACCCCAGCCGCCATCTGGGGGTATGGGCTGTGTCTGGTCCGGTTCCACTTGGCAAGGACCGTTGATGGCGTTGCCATTCTGCGATTTTCTCCGTGCTGGTGGACCGTGAACCATGACTGCGGCTGCTGCTGCTGTTGCTGCTACTCCTTCTCTTGTTCTTCCTCTAGCTCGTCTCTGTAGTTGGTTAGTTCAACAATTTTTGTTTTTAATGGCTGTGGTTATGCTGACGTTGTTGCTCTTGTTGTTGTTGTTGTCGGTTTTGTGGTCTCTTGATTAGCTCACGCCCGATGATTCCTGCAGCATGTTGTGCCTGTGTGTGTGTGTGTGGATGCTTCGGGGGAACCTTCCACCCGGACAAAAATAGTCAGGCCAATTGCTGAAATGTGAGTTTTATAGACAAAATTAGAATTTGTGCCAAAAATCACGTGATGAAATGTGATGGAAAGCGAGATGGTATCAATTGGACTAGCCTTATCACTAGACTGTACATACATATACATATAAGTATATATATATATACTATGTATAAATAATTACTGTACATTGAACTTGTCAACAAAAATTATAATAAATGCAATCAAATAGCACATAATATAATGAATTTAAATAATATAGTCAAACCGTAATGGAAAGAATATGAAAAAAGTCTCAATCCAAAGTTTATTTAATGAATCAATTGTGTTAAAGATTAGAGTTCTTCTTCGCTAAAAGGTAACATCAACGTCGAACCAAATCGAGTACATATGTACGTACATACATATATAGGTATTTTGTTGAGATGTCTTTTGACCGATTTTTCAATTAAAAAAACTTTTTCAGCATTTGCTCAGGGGCCAATAACATTGACGTATGAGAATGATAAGTGCTCATGCATTGATATGTACATATAAAGAAGAGGGAAGGGGGAAAAGAGGGTTGGTGGCGGGGAGAATGGTATGCAAATGTCCGGTACAAAGCGGTTATCAGAGAGTCATGTGAAGCCTCGAAACCTCTTGAACTGCCTGTCAAGTAATCAATGTTGTCAATAAACAGAGACAGCGCCAAGCAAGCCAAAGAAAATCATTAACTATATTATTTTATTATTGTTTGTTTTTTTTTTTTTTTTTTGGCGATTTCACCGTGTCTCTTTGGGGATCTTTTGTTATCCCTACGGGCAGGTCTATCAGTGAAATTGGAACCTTTGTGAACTTACAGCGAAAGGCGCTTGCTGAGGGAAGGGGATTTCTGTCCCTCTCACCTTCTCTCACCCTCCTTGTGTCTTCCTCTCTTGACAGCGTCATCAAAACAACGAATAAAGTGCGAAAACAATATTAATAGAGCTCTCCGGAATGATGATAATCTAAAGTAGCCCTATAGTCCCCCCGCCCCTCTCCGTTCTCACTCTCTTTCATCCCAGACAGTGGACCCCCTGGTAGGCGACAAATATGAATATTAAAAACAAAAATCATCATGATGCCAATACATATATATATATATATACATACATATATAGATAGACAAGTATATTGGGTCTATCGGGTTTCTGATTTCGTAAACTGTTCTAGAACTGTTCCAATAGTGTCTGCTTCGAAGCCTGAAGAACAAAATTCCAGGCTTAGCCAACTAGATTAACTGATTTGAGTTCTAACTACTCGGAAGTCGCAGGTAAGAAACTAACACTAACTAGTCCTAATTCAATGCGCCTATGCTTCAGTATATCAATCCAAAAAAATGAGAGAATTCCTAATTTATATTATTCATTGACTGACCTTTTCCTTAAGCTTGTTTTTATGTTTTAATTGTGTAAATCAATAAATTGGTTTATTTAACACAATTAGTGGGTATAGGGTATTAGTGCAGTCGTTGATCTTTTGGCAATGAGTCAAGCAACTTTTGAATTAGAATTTGAATAAAATTGTTTCTAAGGTGTTAATCGTTTTATTGTTGTAGTCAGTCTTCTATAATCTGTTAGTAACGTCTATATGTAGGCACAACAATATGTTTAGTTTATAAAATGCGAGAAAAACAAAAGCAAAAGTTGAAACAATGCCGTTTAATGATAATAATGACGCGACACAAACCGAAACGATAATGCATATGGCAACAAAGAATAGCCGAGAGATATAGTCTGCGACAGAGAGAGAGAGAGAGAGAGGGAGAGAGAGGAGTATATGTACATGCTTTGTCCCAATAATTGAAACAAAGACAAGAAAATTGATTAGATGCAAAACAATTGCAGCGACTAAGCAACTAGTAAAACAAATCTGGGGGGGCGTCACAACAGGAAATGGATACATCAATTGATTTACCGCCCACAGACATGCCACGCCCATGCCATGACCACTAGTGAGTCACTAGTCTCTGGGTCAGTAGAATCGGCATTCAGCTTTGTGCAATTAAAACCAATTAAAATCACATCGTAGGCAAAATGTCTTCTTTGCCTTATCACAAGTAACAACAAATTCGGCATTATAAAAGCAAGAAAACAAAAAGAAAAAAACAAACAAACAATCATAAAAATAACAACAATAATCTGAGAGCCGAAGAACCAGCAGCAACAGCAGCAGCCGAAACATAATGAACGAATTTTGGCCATGACATTCAGTCGGACACCGAGATTCTATATAATTAACAAAATGGAGGACAACAACAAATGAACATCGAAAAGAATCAAATCATATATAAAAAGCCGCGTGGGCAAAAACAAAAAATTCTGAAAAAGTTTCCATTAAGTCGAAGCCACGACTTAACAAATACCCTGCAAACAGATAACGACAGAGTGCACGAACCTTCCAATCCGTCAAACAAAGGGCACATACACACACACACACACACGTACATCAGTTGATCATAATCCGCAATCATTTCGAGTGTTATAAATGAAACAAAACGAATTATTTCTGATTTTTGGGAGGGAAAAGTCGTCAATTCCATTCTTAAAATTCAAGGGAAAGACGATGAAAGATGATCTTAACTTTGACCACTATTTCTGATCGAGGGTTTTTTGGTTCTGGATGATTCTGTAAGTATTTATGAAGGTCCTTTTTTGGTTTAGCAAAAAACAGAATTGATTTGAATTTTCTGGTTTCTTTACAACAAATTTTTGTTTGCATATTTTTAGGCTTTCCCTTTTTTTTCCTATTTCAAAATTCTAAAAATCTCTGACAGACAATTTGTCCTCCACCTCCCTAACACCCTTTCCTTTTGTTGTGATTATTTATCTATATTGTACTTTATCTAATGCAAAAAGCATTATCGTTCTATAAATAGTTTAATTTGATTCGGTTTTGATTTGATTGCACCCCACCGAAATGTTTTGCTGGACGAGAGCAGACATCAATTACAATTTCGAATAATTCTAAAAAATTGTTTAAAAATAATTTACTTTGCCCACATTAACAATGACTCATAGTAACCCATAACAAAAGAAACAACTGAATGCAGGGTAGCAAAATGCAATATAAACTGTTGTCAGGCGAATTATGAAAGATAGACCGCCCACCCGGCACTGTAGGAGTAGGAGAAAGTATGGAAATTGGTGGCACGGACTGCAGTCCTTAAACTATAGTGAAATCCATTCTGAAGTGGCAGCCCACCTGGCGGAAAGGAATATTTCAGTCAACAGAAAGTTTTAGATTCACAAAATATCATGGTTGCAGTTTTGACGTCACTATCATGGCAACATCATGAGTATGGCAATTGAATTATGCGTGAGTAGAGGGACCTTGACCTATGTATGTAGAGACCAACAATACAAGTATATATGTATATGTATGTACGTGTACTATAGGTTAGTATTTGCGCAGTAAAGCAAAAATTGCATTAGTGTTCGGTCTTTGGGTATTTAATTACCAAATTGTTTGGTCGTTGAACCAGGCCGAGAAAGAACCGTATCAGCAAGAATGGAGCAAAACAGGTGGAGAGCGAGTGAGACACCCATAACAATAAAGGGAGAAGGAAAAAGGGCCGCCTAACTACTGACTCAGTTGGCATTGAATTCCAAAACTTTGGTCTTTAAAGTTTGAACCAAGTCTGAACCTCCACCGTGTTCAGGCTTGTCCTCGTGACCAAGAAGTTAAACAACATTTAAATTCATTCTCTTAGAGCCCGACTGTGGGCCAACTCAACTGTCGTGGCTAGAGAAAAGACAATTGTCTCAGTTTATAAAGTTCTTTGTGCTGTCTTTTTACAATTTTCTTATTTTTGCTCTCCCAGGGACTCCTTTCGCCCTGGCCTCGTTGATGATATAGGGTAATATGCATTATGGTCATAAATAAATTTAAATTGTTGGCCTTGAATTCACTTGTACTCCTTTTCTTCTCGCACACCTTATCCTCATTGCCGGCCATGTGGATGACCCACTAACATTGATAGAGCACCCAGTGGGAAAGAAAAAAGAGCGTCGAGAGAGATGGAAACTGATAAATAGCGATTGCCATATAAAGTATATAAGTATATATGTATGCACATATTTGATAAGATTGCATTAAGATCAATATCAATCCAACATTATCACACAAATATCGATGATCTTGATCTTTTCTTATCTTTAACATTGACAAATTGAATACTTGAGAGGTTATACCGATCAGATTTTAAAATCAAAATATAAATATGTTCAATTACCCAAATTAACCGAGTACTATCAAATATTTTCAAATATCCGGTTCCAATTTAAGGGTATGCAAGGGAAGGACCTGACTAAACTGTTTTCGAATACAGAAAATACCGTTGCTTGGATATGAAATTGAATGACAGGTTTCTTCGGGTTTCCGCGTTTCGTATTCTGAAATTGTCTATCTGCCTCATTCCAAATTTCGATAAAGTTTCAAACTATTCTCCAATATATTGCCCAATTTTGAAAAAACAAAAACTTGATTTAAGTTTCTCTCTCTGTTTCTTAACACTTTGTTTTCACTTTCTGCTTAATTCTTCTACACACTCTATTTTGGATAGATCTATTTGGGATACATGTCCATATATACATACATACATACATATATATGTATGTACATACATATCTTGTCTAAGTATTTTTGTATGAACTTTTTATATACATATATTTCGACAATGCTTATAAATAGTCTCATGCGCTTTGTATGTGTGTGTGTGTGTATGTGTTTTTTGTTGTTTTTGGTTTGTTTGTTTCTCATTCTCGAAGAGGCAAAGTTAGAGAAATTGCATTTCGTGGTAAATAATGTGAGTGTTTAATGGATAACTGAATGTGGAGCAGACAGATGAGAGGACTATATAAGTTGCAACCTACCTGATCTGATCCTTAATTGATTAACCTTTCACTGAATGATGCACTAACAAATAAACCGATAACAATTTGAAAATCGAGGGGGCAAAACAAACAACAACAAGAAAAAAAACAGCGAAAAAACAGTTATCCTTTGATCACTTGGTCACTTTTCACACTTGACACTTTTTTGCACGTTGCTCGACGTCGAACCGCCAAATTCAAACTGAGAAATCGTTGCAACGCACCATTTACAGTTATTATTGTTGGTGCTCTTTCCGTTGGGGCCAGAGATTACCACTAACACGAAGGCGTTGCCATTGATGGAGTGACTGTCACTGTCACTGTAGCTATGGCTGTCACTGCAATTGTAACTGTAACTGTAACTGGAACTGAAAAACGACGACAAAACAACGAAGACGACAAATGCGATTATGATGATGATTGTAATTTCTGGACCTGAACGGGATGTGTGGCTATGTCGCCGTCAAGCGACCAAATAAAATTAAATGTGAACTGAAATGCGTAGGAATAAAAACAAAATTAAGACCAAAAAACAATCAAATAAATATGTGAGAATATAACATCGGAATATCGCAGCTCTCTCTCTCTCTCTTTTGCTCGATCAATCTCTCTCTTTCTCTAACCAACTCACCCGCACTCTAGTTCTCTCCCTCTCTCACTACATTCGTTTCTTATCACAAAAAGCAGAAGCCCCCGAGAGAGAGACAGAAAGAGAGCGTCGGCAAGAGAGTGAGGAGCACGCGATCGATTGACACAATCCGCATTGGAAACACAGAAGAAAAAAAACCATCTTATCAATAACTTTTTTTTTACATTTTGCTGTTGTTTGATTTCAAATCGTTTTGTCCATAGGCAAATAACATGGGTTTCTGCTCAGGCCAGGGCAGGGGAAGTGAGCCGGTGAATTTCTAGTACAGTAGTCATACGAAACGTCTATAGCTTAGTGTTAAATTTTAATTAACAAATTTTGTTGTATTTTCGTTTCCAAATATGCTAGAAAATATATACAACATGCAATCAATAATTGTATATACATATGTATGTACATATGTAAAGCAGTTTACCCTAACTCGATCGGGGTTAAATCAATATACATACACATTTGACTAGCTAGACAAACAAAGCGAAATTAGTGAAATTTGTAATCTCGTTATCAAGATTCTATTAGAAATTTCCCAAACCTTCCTTATGGAATGTAATATCAGACTTTCAACTTTTCCTTATACATACACACATATGTATGTACATACGTATGGGTTGAACCCCTAAATCCTGAGAGACCAGCTTTATTTGGGGTTTTCCCAACCTCCATTCCTTTGCTGACAATTAATACAATAAAATACGAATTCGATTCTGTTGTAAGGGGAGAGATCACTGTAATGAGATATGTAATGTAAAGAGGAAATGACAGAGGACTATTAATTTATTGAATGAATAGAGGTTTTATAGAATGGAACGAAGAAATAAATAGAGTATTCCAAAAGACACCCAAGTGGCCAAAAAAGAAAACCCTTCTCATCGATCATGATCATTATCAGGCAATGCGATTCGCACCATTCGCATAATTTGTTGGTCAAACAAAAAATCGTAAAGCGCCTGATGTGTTGGTTAGACGGACGGACAGACGGACGGACTAGAAGGAAAGAAGTAGGGAAGAAGGTGCGTTAGATGGTAGTCAAATTAGTTTTATGCTAAAAATATACAACTAGACCAATCGAAGCAGTAGGCACAAATAGGCATGATTACTGGTCACACGACACAAAGATGAGCCGAGATGTAGGCGGTTAGAAAGAGGAACCCACAGGAGAAGATGTAACCCATGACAAGCGAAATCAAAACATAAGACTGATAAGCCTAGGAGAAGCAGAGAGCAGAGAGAGGGAGACAGTGACAGAGATGGTGGGTGTGACTGTTGGAATGGAGGGGAGGATTCGTTTCTAAAACACAACAACATGAACGACTCAATTCAAGAGATAAGAAACACTACGGGACTTAAAGCCTGTTACTGGGGTAGAACTAACACAGGAGCGGTTTAAACACAAAAGGGGCATCCGTTTAGAAAAAAGTAGATAACTAAGAATTTACTGTCAACACCTGAAATCCATTTTATCAAATAACTCACATTAGATCCAATCTAGTAGTCGAAAATTTCATACACAATTTCAGTTCTCCGAAGAGAATCAAAATAGGAAACTCGAAAATATTTCATCATTCAAAAATCCGATAGATTCTGTTCCAGCCACAATCTGTTATACCCATATATATATTTGTTAGTTAATAATTATAATGGAACTACATCGCGTGGGACAAATATGTCGTACCTTTGCCCTGGACATGGAGAATAACTGGTATCTGGTGCAGGCTCCCGTGTTCAACGGTGCAGATGCTGACGCCGTAGCTTCCATAGTTAATGGCGCCGGCACCGAGGCTGCTGCTCTTATACCAAGCGATTATTTGGCCTATTGCCGTTTACCCAGAGAGTCGAGTAAGATATTTCAATGGCTAGGCTCCCGACACCAAGTACCACAATTGGAAGATGAGACGCCGCCGCCGAGTTTCTATGAGGTCCTCGAGGATCCTGATCTAGAGCTGCACACACGAAGTGATGGCGTACTGACAATTAGCGTGAGTAGCCAGACATCGTTTTCAAATATCATGGACACTATCCCAGCACCGCCACCGCCGTCGACTCAACACAGTCGTCGCTCACCGTATACAATTTTGGGCGGCACTTTGTTGTTGATGACCTTTACGCATGGCAGTTTTGTAATATGTCGAGGAATCTGGCGTTTAGTCTTTCACCAGCTGCTGCGTCCAGTGACAAATACTATCCCGGTAGAGGTGTCCACACAATCGTGCGCTGGATATTTGTGGTCCCAATTGAAGTACGGCGTTTGGGTTGTTGCCCATGTTCTACGTATTATGTAAATTCGCTCCTGTTCGCCCGATCTCCACCACCCCGCACCAATCGAAGATTGGTGTCCCGTGTTTGCTATTTTTAAACTGCAACGACTATTTATAACTTACTATCTCGAACCAGAAGTGGAATCGGCAGAATTTACTTTAACAATATGTTCAAAATTTTGCGTTTATTTATGTAAAGGGATGAGACGATGAACTGAAAACCCGTTGCTGATAAGCTGACCAGTTGTCACTATTGCCATCAGCCATCAGCCATCATCAGAAATCCATTATCGTTGAGTTTCCGTCTATTCTTCCACACTCGTTTCTTTTCATTTCAATAAAAACAAAATGTTGTGTGTGGAACTTCGCCTTTGATAGTACTCATCATTTTAGACACTCAAGAGCGAATACAATACATTGTCTATTTTTGGGGGTTAAATACACCGACGAGCTTCCTCTGTCCAGATCGGAGGATCAAGACTTGTGTTAAACTATATCAACGTTTAAGATCTTAGTATCTTTTAATTGGAGGACCCGATCCCAATACAAATATATGGATTCATTTCGAATTTTATGAATTTTCATTATATTACATGACTTTATCTCATATTATCAACTGAAATATCGTTGATTACTATACTGAAAGACTTGTGTATTGGTAAAAACAATATAACAAACATCGACCATCTCGTTCACTCCTTAGCTTCTACCGTAAGAAGTTTCTTTAACTTCCACTTAAACTTGCAAATGGATATGTATTTGACATATATTGCCATTTAAACATATGGAAATGTGTGAAGTATCTATGGGTATGGCCAGATCCATGTGAGCACAGAAAGGTTTAAAAAATGGTGTACAACAAAGGGTTCAAAGTTCGTGACTCAATTTTCGCAATTCTGTTGACATCTAGATAAATAAATAAAATGAAACTTATTTTTGCGACTAGTTATCAAAAGTGTTGAAGAAGTCAATGAATCTTATGAATATACCTATAAGATTTTTAATTTTAGAGATAAAAGAGATAAAAAACATCTGCGAAAATAGGCAAAGAAAGGAAGAATTTTTGGCCTTCAAAACCATTTATAGGAAAACTGAATTGTGCGTCTTTTGAATCAGATTGATTGCCATACGTTCGTGCTGGAATATACATATGTATGTATATACATATGTATGTATGTATGCATGATTGGAAAATAATATCGATTTGATTAGCCATATTGTTGTAGTAAGTCTGTCAATCAAGTAAAGCCAAGCCAAACGTCGCGGCTGGATGCGATATTGTCTGCCACTTGCAGGCAAGTTGTTATTGCATGCAAATTAACTGACAAAACGTGTTCCAAATGAACATGCAACATGAACAGCAGCAGCAGTAGCAGCAAGAAGAAGAAGCAGAGGACTGACATTCAACAATCAACGGCAATTTTCTTTCTATCCCCCGTATCGTATTTCCGTGCAATGCAGTGCAGTAACTTGAGTTGATGCAGCCTAAAAGTAGGCAAAATGCCAAGTGCCAGTTGCAGTCCAAGGGCAGGACGATACGACAACGAGTAATGATGGCGAATGTCGAGTGAGCGGGGAATGGAGAGTGAGAGAGGGCGGGCATCATCTTTGTCCCGACTAAGTTCTCGGTGTTTATTTAACATGCACTTGTCCGCTTGCCCACTTGTCTGCATTAATATTGCAAAAACCTAAAACCATAGCGGAAAGGTACGTCCTCAACCACCTGTTCGACAACAGCAGCTTCCGATAAGCAAACACATATATGTACATACATGTACATATGTGCCTTTGTGAGTGTGACCCTGTAAATCTGTATATGTATATGTACGTGTGTGTGCCGCGATGCGCTAATTGTGAAAACAAAACTAATGGAAGGCTTATGCCCAAGCAGAAGAGGACCATGTCCCTCGGGCTCTTTTTCATCTGTTGACTGTCCTTTTTTTTACAGTGAAAATTGTCTATGAAGGAAATTAATTACCATGATTTCTAAAGACTGTCCATTGGTGTCCTTTCAAGGCTATAGCTTGTATGGAGTTAAAATATAAAAATACTTTTCATCATAATATAATGTATACGCCACGTTGTAATCCTAGCAAGGAATTTTGAAAATTCGGTGCGAAAAATAAAGTTAATGTGTATGTGTAACATATCAGGGCATTTGTTACTGTTCTTTCTGTTTGCTGTTCCCTTATTTCTATACAAAAGGGCAATAGAAAGACAACACGTGCCGCTTCTCGTGCCTGTTACTGTGACAGTTTTACTTGTGTCTTTTCTTCCTGATGCAAAACCCGTCTGTGTATGTGTAAGTGCATGTGTGTGGTGTGTGTGTGTGTGACAGGTGTTTATTTGAATGCATTGTAACCCAGTTTATTGTTTTATAACTATCTTGGCATCACATCAAATTTACCCTTGCACTTTTCCTTTATTATTTTTGGCACGTGGCACGTGACGTGCAACGACCACGTGCCACACTGGGGCACATTTCAAAAAGGAAATGCCGTTAAATTGCTGGACTCACATTTACCATAGAATATTGTGTATACTTACATTTCCTTTGTTCTTTTCCTTAATTTCACATAGCTGTAGATTTGAATTTTGTGTCTTGTTTAAATACTTATTTAGTTCGAAATAGAATCTCTCAATTCCTAGCTCGAAGTCAACACATTTCGATATCCTCGGAGATTAACGTCAAGTGTTTCTTGCAGATCTGACCCAATGTGCAATGAGTTGATCATCGAGTCAGCCAAACTAGAGGTCACGGGCGCCACACAAAAAGCGACCGAGTGCCGAATTACGCTAATACATATTTAATAGTATTTTTAATTTGTACTAATTTATTGTTCTTATAATGTTGACAACCAACAACAACAAACTGTCTGACAATGTTGACAATTAGCCCCGCTCATCACAGCGTCACGCACGCACTCTACACGTGGAGGCCGGCTGGATTTCGTTCTCTCGTGTTTGTTTCCGGTTTCGAATAGTGGAAAACCAAAAAACTTAAAAAAAAAAATAAAACAGGAGGCAGGCGCGCACACAGCGACTGTCAGCGCCGCATTGGCGCAACGGCCACCTGAGGATTGATTGAGCAAAGCTTTTATCTTCCTTCTTGTTCTTCCGAAATGCAATGAGGGAAGCTTTTCCCAAAGCTTTGAAAGTTTTACCGCTGCACAATTTTTTCCCCTCAGGTCCTTGGAATTCGAGCCTAGAATAATATGAATGAAACTTTATTAGATTATCTTTTGTATACAGTTAAGCTGGGTCGCTTGTGAGTGAATGAACAAAATTGAACAACTCTCTTTAGTGCTCACTTGTTCACCGAATCCCTTGTTCATTTTATCTATTACGTCAAACATGGTTCTAAAGGTAGCAATGATTTTTTAAAAACCAAGTTCTTATTCGATTTCTGTACTTTATAATTGAATTTGGATGAATTAATCGTTGTGTCTTCCGTTAGAATATCCTTTATACAGGAGCATAGGAACTGATCAAGGACAAGTATCAGTGCAGAAATGAACAAGAACTAAATTAAATTAACTTATTCAATTTTTAATGAAAAAGTACGTTAGTTAACTCATTCGTCAAAATGGGACGTGTGGTCAAACACAATTGAACATCCATTTTATTTTGATGAAGGCTTTTAAGTGGCACCTAGGGTCACTTAGGATTTACCAGCGATGGTCTAACCTCACCTTTATGAAACGTTGAAACTCCCTAACAGCCGCGAGTTTTGGTTGACTTTTAGGCTGAAGATCCAGCAAACTAATCTGTGCCAGTGACAAGCGTGATTCTATGGAACAAGCACTTTGAGATGGCCCTGGATTTTTGAATTGCTCCTGGCAGCTGGTCGAAATCAAACGCTTGAAATGTTTATAGTCATCTATTTGAATCAAGCTGCCATCGGTGGCCCGTAATACGCCAGTTCGACTTTGAGATTTACTTGGTGCTGACGATTGTGATGATCGATTCCATCCCATTTTGGACACTGGACCTACATATGTCTGACTATCATTAAGAAGGTTCATCTTTGGATCATACTTGAAGACCAATTGCAATTCATGAGGACCACTTGAATGCTTCCTGCTGGACATTTTGTTGTTGTTGATCAAAACCCCCAAACGAAATTTTGAATTTTGATTTCTTGAATTTTCTGAAAAAAAAAAAAAAAAAAAAATAGGAGGAAAACGACAACTTTTTCTCAGGCCTCTGATCCGCCAACGGCGCCCTCCTCTTCATCAAAGTCTGGATTCGTCTGAGTTTCTAGATCAAGCTCTTGATCCTCCTGGTCAGCATCAACCCAATTGTCATCACTTAGTTCATCGATCGTGTCATTGTCATCAGCCACAGCTGCCACACTGAAATCGGTATCTGTATAGCCAGACCCGGAACCAGATCCTGTGCCAGAACGTGAGCCTGATTGGGAGCCGGATCCAATGGCGCCAACGCCGGTGGCGCCTTGTCTAGCGAGACGTTGTTGCAGATCCTCTTGAGTCACGGGAATAGCCGAAGTCTCGGTCTCTGTTGTCGACGAAGGTGTACCAGCGGTTGTTGAAGATGTCGACGCTCCACCAGTTTCACTATTGCCAGTGAACGGAAACCCCCGGACTTTTGGCTTGGCACCTGTTGAGGTAGAAGCAGCGCCGGAAGCGTTGGCTGCCTCTGCTGCCTTGGCCTTATTACGACGCCGAACAGCTTCATATTCCTCCAGATCGGCCAGTTTAAGCGTTATACATTGCAAATCTCGTTTTAACATTTTTTGACTTTTTTGACGAATTTCTTTTTGACTTTCAGTCTAACTGTTTTTTTGCGATGCTGCCAGTTCAATAAAAAATTTAAACCTTGCCCTTCTTCTGATAGTTATCGAATTATCGAGATATCGGCAAACTCCAAATAGCTGTTATCAATTGGACAAACTTTAAGCTATTGAAGGGACATTTATTTAAAAAAAAATATTTGTATATGCATGATTGTGGCAATGAATATGTATATATGTTAATGGTTGACAGATGTGGCTGATCTAATTTTAATAGAAGCCATAATGACCGTGATGATGATACGGATAGTAACCGTGGTGACCATAGTAGGGTGAGGCATGGGCCACATAGCCATAACCGCCATAATAGGGACTTCCATAACCGAAATCGCCATAGCCTCCATGACCATAGCCGCCATAGCCATAACCTCCATGATGATGACCATAGCCGAATCCGTAAATTCCACGTTTCTCGGTCTTCTTTTCATCAGCAATAACTCCACCAGAGGACAGAGATTGTGATTGATCCTCAGCCGGCGATGGCTCACCAACGGCAGCCAAACAAATGTGGAACAAGCAAATGGCCACAATAACGAAAACGCACTGCAAAAAAAAAAAACACAAAAAATCCCTCATAACATAATTGTTGTTATCCTTCTTTGGCAGCTGCTCCTTCTCTTACCAGACACTTCATAATGAGGATATTGAGCTACGGTACTTTTCTTTAACTCAGCACTGTTAAGAGACAAACTTGATTTGTTGTCTTCTCTATGCGGGAGCTGAGTTTTTATAGTCAGTCGGACGACGACTTCGACATGGACTTGGCTTGCTACAGTTTGCAATTATGCAAAGCAACAACAGCAACAATAGATATTGAATGCATGACGACTTGATGACTGCAATTCCAGGGCCAGACTAAGCTGATACAGGGCCGCTCTTTGAAAATTGTAAACTGCAACCTACATATTGAATAAACCACCTAAATATGTATATTGTAGAACCCCAAATATCTATCTGCAAAGTATTTCAAAAATCTGGTAGGAAGAAACGAAATTCTTTATTGTTAGAAACTTAATTAAATACATTTATCATAAGATCAAAACTGACCAATGGCAAAGATATACATACATATGTATATTAATAACCCTATTCCAATGTTATAACTTTATAAGTCAGTTGTGAATATACATACATATATAAATATTATCTATAAGTTTCACTTACACCATTAGATCTGTCCCTGTGTGAAATCGAATATTGTTTATGTTGGAGCAAGAGGGCAACAGCTTCAGCAGTTGGCAAGGCAAAAAGGTCATCCATCCGCCGTGTGGGCGTTGCAACTAACGATTTGTTTTTCTAATTCTGTTCCTTCTTCTTTCTGTTGTCCCAGTAGCTTCTGATTCTTTCCCATTAGTTCGAAATGAAATTAAAATTGTTTTTTTTTTTTTTTTTTTTGTTTCACCCTTTTTCGGTTTCAAATGTACAATGCAATCCACAACTGCCCTCATGCGTTCCACAATCACTCAAAGTAACAGTTTCATATAACACTTTCACCTGTTGATATGAGATGCCATCTATGGGATATACGATTACAGTCTGTCCTGCACATTAGCTAATAATCATATATGTATATACATATGTATGTATGCATATACAACATTCATAACATAATACACATACATATATTGGCATTTCGTGGGAAAAGATCAGCAATTCATTGGGCCAAGAAACAATTGGATATTTAGCGCATTTTGGCATTTTTAATTAAGCTGCCAGCATGTTTATCAAAATAATATCAAGAAAAACTGCACGATTTTTCGTTATGCTCTAGAATTTAAGGGTATATTGGACCAAAAGCAAAACCAACAATAATAAAAACTTTTTAAAAGCTAATTAAAGGAAATATTGCATTGATTAGCTTTATTTCTATGGCTATTCAATAATGTATACATTAATTCTAATAATTTTTTAAATACATATGTATGTACATATGTATATATTCTGTATGTATGTATATATTCTACAAATCAAAAACATTTCAGTGCACAACAGGAGGCACCAGGACTTGTTAAAAAAGATATTCAAATTCCCCATTGACTTTTATTTTTAAAGTACAGGATATTGAAGCCATCGCATCCACAATAAGAAGCGACCTTGACCAAATGGCAGTGGCAAAAATGATTACATTAAATTTTTGTTTTGTTTTTGTTATGTTGATTAGCATAGTTGACGGGACCAGGCGGCAGACTCAAGTCGGAGTCGCAGACATGGCTCTAAGCTCTGAGTGAGGCAACATCGTTGTTGAATGGGCCCAAAAGTGGGTGGTAACGCCATTGTTATTGCCATTGTTGTAGTCCATTAAATATTAATGTTAATGCAGATGGAGTCCAACGTCGATGAGGTTAATGCACGCGACAGCTGGGTATCGTTGAGCAAGCGGAAGCCACCTAGTCCCAGCAGCAGTTCCAACAACCCCCGAACTCCCCTTGAACCGGGACCCAGTCACGATGCCGATCAAAGATGACGATGACGACGATGACAACATCTTGGATCTGAGATTGCAAATACACAATTACAAATTCTTGGTAACCTTTTTTCCCCGTTTCCATTGATTGATTTGCTATTGTCGTTGGGTTGCCGCTGAAATTGATTAATGGTCAATAATTTGAATGGTAAAGTTACAAGGCCATCACCCTGAAGGATCTCAAATTTCAAAATATTCCCGCCTCCAGCTTCTCACTCTTTCACTCAGCTGTCTCGCTCACAACCACTCTGACTTTGTTATGTCGGCTCAATCAGCTGTTTTGATTTGCTTATTACACAACAACAACACTTATTTAGCATTTTGCAACTAACTATTTATTTATACTCTTAACAAACATTACACAAAAAAGGGAACTGAGTAAATCCTTAGTACTTTAGCTCCTTGGCCTTATCGTGGGCACCCTCGTCGAGTAGCTTTAGTTCCGCCTGCTGCTTTTCCGGTCTTATCACGGTGTAATAATGGTAATACCGCATTCCTAGTATATAAGTTCCATACAGAGTGACACCAATGCAAGCGTATACAGCTCCACGATGCAATTTGTCCAGTAGCGAGTTAGCATTCAAAGGTTTCTTTTGCATTTTCTTTTACTTATTTTAATCGACTCTGAGAAAAAAAGGAAATTTAGATATATCAATTGTTGTTGCCCAACCAATTTGACAGTTCAGCTATTAGAGATGAGCATATACTCGATAGAAAGTACGAAACATTACTATTTAAGTAATGTACACACTTTCTTTTGGCTGTTTTACCCAAAAAAACGCTATTGTCAATAAAAGACAAGAAATACAGGATGATAGATTTTGTTTATTCATTGAAATTTAACTGAGTTTTAATGTTATTACCATTTCAATTGAATGGAAAAATCCTGTGATTTTTAGTTTTTATATTAAAATTTTTGAAATCTCAATACTTCGCATTAAACTCGTTTGGCTTGAAAAATTGCTAAATTAACAGCACTGCTAGATACGTCAGGCATTCTCGATAGCTCCATTTTTATCATCACTGATTAAACCACTCACTGCACGTGTTTACCATCATTGAAATTGCGTCTTGTGAAATAGTTGAATACGTACATATTTATTTATAAAGATCAAAAACGCCTTAATGGAGCACGCCGACTATGCGCCTCTGGGCGCCACAGCTGCTGCCGCCAGCACTGCAATAGTTCTTTGTTGCGAATGCGGTGTGGCTATCCAACCGAATCCGGCCAATATGTGCGTGACCTGTCTGCGCAACCATGTGGATATCACAGAGAACATACCCAAACAGGCGGTCCTCCACTTCTGTCGCAACTGTGAGCGCTACCTACAGCCGCCCACCGAATGGATACAGGCCTCGCTCGAGTCTCGCGAGCTGCTGGCCATTTGCCTAAAAAAACTGAAAGGGCTTAAAGATGTGAAACTAGTGGATGCCGGCTTTATCTGGACAGAGCAGCATTCCAAGCGAATCAAGGTTAAGCTAACCGTACATGGCCAAATTTCTGGAGGCACAGTGCTGCAACAGGTCTTTGTGGTGGAGTTCACAGTGCAAAATCAAATGTGCAATGATTGTCATCGCACTGAAGCTAAGGATTTCTGGCGGTGTCTAGTGCAAGTACGTCAGCGTGCAGAAAACAAAAAGACCTTTTACTACTTGGAACAGCTAATCCTGAAGCACAAAGCCCATGAGAATACACTAGGCATTAAGCCAGAGCATGGCGGTCTCGACTTTTACTATGCCAATGAGAATCATGCTCGCCGTATGGTGGACTTCCTTCAAACCATGGTTCCGGCCAGAGTAACCACATCAAAGCGTCTCATTTCCCATGATATACACAGCAACAACTATAACTATAAGTACTCATGGTCTGTGGAAATAGCTCCCATATCCAAGGACAGCGCCGTTTGTTTGACTAAAAAACTTCGTCATCAATTGGGAAATCTATCGCCTTTGTGCTTAGTCAATCGGGTCTCGAGCAGCATCCATTTAATTGATCCACTCACCGCCCAAATAGCAGAAATCACATCTCAGGTATATTTTCGCTCTCCTTTCGAGGCCATCTGCAATCCAAAGCAGCTGGTGGAGTATATTGTTATGGACATTGATGTGATCATGGAAAAAGATCGCAAATCGTATCCGGGCCAAGGTCAAGTGTCATTTAAACATGCTCTCTGCGATATTTGGGTTGTCCGTGCCTCCGAATTGGGTCTCACCGAGAATACCATACATACGCGCTCCCATCTGGGACATCTGCTGAAAGTTGGCGACTCTGTGATGGGCTACAATACAGGCGAGGCCAATATTAATGATCCGGAGTTTGAAAAGCTTTCATCTGATACAATTCCGGATGTGATTCTAGTCCGAAAACATTATGACAGACAATCACGTCTTAGCCAGCGTGTGTGGAAGATCAAGCATTTGGCGGCGGAAGCCACTGATGAGCGTAGCAAATATGATTATAATGAGTTCCTCGATGATCTGGAAGAACATGAGGATCTGCGAGGACAGGTCAATATCTACAGAGACAGTAACAAAACCGTTCCTGAAGCCATAGATGATTTGCCACAGATTAATTTAGCTGAGATGCTGGAAGACCTCACATTAGAGTGTGCGGACGATGAAATGGGTGATGGACAGGAGGAAGAGGAACCACAGCTATAAGTTTTATTTATTTTTCTCTTATTTTTTTTTAGATGTACAGTAATGAGAAAAATAAAAAAGACAATTTTTAATTGTTAATGCCAATGCTAACTATTGGCAACGGATATATTCATAATGAATGTCTTTCTCAATAATTTGTATAACAATCTAACAGTTGCAAGTCCCCAATCGCTCCTCCCAGTCCAGCAGAACTTGCCGGACGACAGGCAGGATATGCTTGCGGGTGGCCTGAACATTCCCTTGGCTAAGGAAACATCCATTCATAAACTTTATATCGTTCTCATACGGAAACAAATCTAGTTTTGGTTTTTCGTGTTCCACTAGAGTCTGTTGCAGCGTTTTGATAAGCTGAGTTTCCGGTGTCAACGAAATGAGGGCCATATCGCGCTGCACCTCACCATCATCTGGTGACACATACATGCCTAAAATACACACGAGATCGGAGCCACGGCCGAATTCACGCACTGCCTCCTCAGCCCCATTTTGAGCCACAAAATCCCTTGCAAGTAAAGGTAAGCCAGCCATGGGCACCTGTTGCCGTTCAGTGTGAATGATTTTCATATCCTTACGCAGAACCTGAACTAAGCTAAGTTGACTAACATCCGCTCGAGCAGCTCTAAGCTCGTCAAAAAGTATCTGACGATCAATTTGTTGATTTAATTTTTGCTCCAGTTTTTCTACCATAACCAAGTCCCTGTGGGAGAAACGTTTAGCTGCTGGGGAAAAATTAATTGTGTCTAGGACAATAGTGGCATGCAGCAAACGAGAGACATCCGCGGACTGAGGCTGGTCTTCTGCCAGATAACATTCTCCTATGAGTGTGGCACAAGATCCTAGTTCTGGCTCCAAGTGAACGATTGCATCTTTCGGTAACAGTTTTAACGCCGGATTCTCTTTGTCCAGTGGTCGATGGTCATATATCTCCTTTACAAGGGATGCTAGCTCACTTATATGATGATCAACTAGAATAACTTTGACCCGTTCATCGAGTTGCTCAGGCAAATCATCGCGAAAAACTAACATGGACTGATTAATACCACATTTATCAAGCATGTAGCCAACCTCTGTCTTGAGGGGATACTCCAGCCTAGGTATATTCAAAACGGGAACGTAGTCATTCTGCTGCTGGCGCTGGCTATAGATAAACGCTAGAGTCAAGGCCGAGATAGCCGAATCAAGATCGCACGATTCGTTGCCCAAAACGAGATTCAACGTCCTTTCCACAGTAGGAGCTGGACTACTCAGATACTAATTTTGAAGATTGGAAAAGTTTGAATGTCCTGCAATCATAGAATCTAACATGCCCTACTTACTCGACCAAGTGTTGACCGCGTTTGCTGAACGAATCGAAGAAACCCCATTTTCCTATATACACCGAAGCCTTTGAAATTTGTTAGATAGGGTAAAATAAAAAAAATAAAAAATCAAACAGCCATTTATTAGAGATGAGCGATTTGTGTGTGACAATATTTGCCCATCACTATCTTTTAATAACGTAGCCTTGCAGCCCTGAAAAATTTTTGGCGCTGCCATATATTTGTGAGTTTTGTTGACTAAAAGCGAAATAGTTTCCATCATGAACCATGAAATACGGACTGATAAGCTTAGGCACACGATAACAGAAAATGCAGAGTTTTTTAGAGAAGTTTACGATGGTAAATATGCGATATTAAGTTTGTGCGATTTTGTTTAAACAAAGTGTAAATTTTTAGAAATGTTTCAGGCGACAGATGAGGACCCTGAAGTAAATAAATTGCTAACTGAGAGCGTAAAAACTCGCTTAAACCATATAGCCGAACTTTTAGAACTAAAGGTTACCAATAAAGACAGAAGCTCGGCTTTCCATTCGGTGAGAAATTCGTGTGCAACCGTTGAAGAATTCGAAAAAATATTGTCTGAATTACGCACAGAAGTGGCAAAAAAACGGAGCAATGTCAGGAACATGGTCGAATATAAACAGGCAAAGAAGATGCTGGAGAACATAAATGAAATATCTGTAGAATCTGGTGTACAAGACAACGATGACATCGAGATGGTGGACACTGAAGGTGATATCTTCTCTTTATACGATCCTTGGTCGAAGTGTTTGCTACGTAATCCGGTAAAAAATAGCATTTGCGGCCATATCTATGATAGCGAATCGGTTAAATTGGTTAATTCGGTTATTAAAGATACTTTTACCGTATGCTGCCCTATACTAGGCTGTAACAATAAAAACTATATAAGACCAAGCCATCTAATTGTAGATGAAGAGTTGCGTCAAAAGATCAAAAAACGTCTGGCAAAAGAGCCCAATGAGGGAGCCGAGTCAGATAAAGAATAGTTTTCATTGCTTAAAGACTGACTTAAATAGCTAGTTGAGTGACCTATATTCGTACAAATGTATTTATTGTTCCGAATCGAAATATAAAACAAGCAGTATCTACTGTAGAAAGCACCAGAGATCGTATATTATAATTGAGGGGGAAAAACAATACTTAATTTATTAATACGTCCTTGGTTTGAGTGCAAAATTCACTCCCGATCGCGAGCGAAGAACAATTTTAATAGTTGGCTTAACATCCTCACCCAGCGGCAGCAGCTCAAAATGCCTCAGCATACGAATCACGATTGTTTTGACCTCAAACAAGGCGAACCGCTGGCCAATGCAGTTGCGTGGTCCAGCACTAAATGGTATATAGGATATAAAGGAAGCTGGAGACGTATTCTCAGACTGGTACAAATGACGCTCGGGGCGGAAGCTAAGTGCATCTGGATAGATATTCTCGTCGCGTAACAATTGCCAGAGTAGGATAATCACATTGGTGTTAGCCGGAATGCGACAGCCATTATCTGGTAAGGCGATAATTTAGTATAAATCTTTAAAATAATACTGATACTCACCGATTGGCAAATCTTGTTCCAGGCACCGAGACACCGCTGGAATGGGTGGATATAGACGCAAAGATTCTTTTACCACACAACTCAGATAAGGAAGATTTTGGAAATCCCCATAAACAATTGGACGTTTCACATCGGAACCATAGTATGACTTGATTTCATCAAAGAGAAGCTGTTGCACGTGCCCATGGCGCGAGATGAGGTATAAGCAAAAGGAGGCAGCCGAGGTGGTCGTGTCATGACCCTCAAATATAAATGTGTTGACCTCATCGCGAATTTGAGCGTCAGTCAGGGATTCGCCCGACATGGTGGCCCTTAAGAGGGTGTCCAGCAAAACACTTCGGCGATCATTTGGCTCATTCACGGTCTTCTCCTGCAACAGTTGCCGGCGCTGTTCGATGATGCTATTGGTGAACTTATGGAGACACTGGACGCCGGAGTTTTGTCTCCGATAGCCACTGGGCCAGCATAAACGAAACATTAAAGGTGGGAGCAAGTGCGGACGCATAAATCGCGTTGCCAGGATGTTGGTCACACTAGCCGGAAGAGAAAAAATATGACTATTCATACTGCACTGTACAATGGGGCATACTCCTTGACTGCCTGCACGACCGCCGATTCCTCATCCAATTGGGCATTAATATGAACTCCCATCGCTGTCTCTGTGATAATGTCCAGAGCGGCCAAGCCCATGTATGGATATATGTTTACCACATCTCTGCCATTGGCCAGAGGTCGCAGCTTGTTCACCATCACCAAGGCCTGCCTATCGAACACGTTCACAAACTGCTCCAAGATGGCAAAATGCAAGGTCGGAGTGATTATCTTGCGCATGGCCCGCCAATTTTGTCCACAGCTCAAGAGAAGGCCATTGCCCAACCATTTGCGTAAAGCTCCATAGATGGAACCTTTCCTAAGATGATGTTGACTAAACAGCAATGCCTCTACGTGGCTACGACTTGCAGTTATTACAATCAAGTGGCCAAAAACCGTGGCCATAAATGAGGGACCAAATCGCTTCACATACTCCGTAAACTTCTCATGAAGATCTTCATATCGGAAAGAACGGAAAAAATTCCTGAAATGTCAGAAATTGAAAATGTCCTGCGGGAAGCGGAAACTCACTGTTTGGCTGAAAGTTACGCAATTGCCAGGCGGAACCTATCAGCGGAACACGCGAAACGGAGGGCACGTTTCCAATTAAATCACGTTGAAGACGTTGCTCCAGCCTCACCAAGCGTAACAGGAATCTAGTTAACCAAATGGCACAGAGGCCACACAGCAATAAAGCTATCATAATGGAATTTGATTAATCTGGAATTTTAAACGGAAAATATAGAAATACCTTCTGCTTAAATATCGAACATTGATGTTTCAAAGTGTTTCGAAACAAATTAAGAATTAATTTTACTATGAATTCTATATATGTAAATCGAGTCTCAATGATATTTGCTAGCTCTTTTTTTAATTACTCTAAAGTCTAGACTAATAGATACCAAGTCGCTTCTCTGTTTCTTCACTCCGCTAATATAATGTAATATTGAATTCCATGTAGTTTCTTAAACTATATTTTATTTTTCTAGTATTTCACCATAATCCACAATTGAAACTTCATTCTACAGAGTATTTTGGACTTACCTACCCACATTGGGATTTACTATCTTGAATTGATTCTGTTTTGTTTTGTTTTAACCTGTCGCTTTGGCTTTCACTAATCGTTGTAGTACATAAACTAAACAATGCGGGCTAAATATATGTATTTATAATATAGCACATATTGTTGATTAAACTGATAAGTGCGTGTTTTGTTGTTCGTATGGCCACTTATATAACGATCAGCGGAATTTGCTATTTCGAAAATAGCATTAACTTTTGTTTGCTGTTGATATCGATTTGCCTACTGCCTGCTCCCGACCAGATGTAGAACTTTACCCTGGCCCTAATCAAATGTCACTGGGGGGAAACTGTTAGAACTCTCGACACAACCGCAAACCAACAATTAATGGCTGGGGGAGAGTGAAAGAGGGATAGAGAGTAATGGAAACAGCTGAGTATGACAAACAGCAGCTGATTCACCGTTATCTCGGCTACATCACTAGCACCCGTGTAAGTGTAAAATGGCATTCAAACACAAAGAGCATTTCGATTTATTGCTGTCGCTTTAAGTGGCTTTGTTTTCCTCCATCACCGTCTTTCTCGGTCGCAGACCCAAATGTACACCATTCACTGAGCGCAACACAATGTTCATTAGGGGAAGTGGATCTGGACCCAGTGGCAACAGCTCGTAATGCTGCAAGAGTTTGCTTATGGTGCTCTTCATCTCCAAAATGGCAAACTTCTGACCAATGCAGTTACGCGGACCCGCCGAGAATGGTATATAGGCATAGGGATTTGTGGTTTGCTCATTGAGAAAACGCTCCGGCCGGAATTCATTGGGCGAATCAAAGTATAAGGGATCGCGTAGCAAGAAATAGATGCCAACGGTGAAATTGGTGCCAGCTGGAATACGTTTACCGCCTAAGCGAGCAATAAGCAAAATTGAGTAAGGAGAGAGAAACGATTGAAGACCAAACTCACGTATTTCCACATCTTCGTGGAACCAACGACCTATCATTGGCACTGGCGGATGCATGCGTAGTGATTCCTTGATTACACACTCCAAATACTTGAGTTCACCCAAATCTCGTTGAGTTGTGGGTTTGCCGGGCGAAAGTTTATCCTGGATCTCTTCAATTAGCAATTGTTGAACCCTAGCGTCTCGAGAAATCTCAAAGAGACAAAATGAAATGGCGCTGGTGGTTGTATCATGACCCTCAAACATAAATGTATCGACCTCTTCTCGAATATCCTCATTGGACAATGGCTGCCCATTGACGGTGGCCTGGAGCAGTACGTCCAGCAGGGCCATCCGCTGCTTCTGACCCACATCATCGGCACTGGGTTCCTGAGTTTTGGGTTCGGGTCCACTGATTAATGCCTGGCGACGCTTTTGAATGATATCGTCTGTGAATTTGTGCAACGTCTGGATGGCTAAATCTTGTTTCTTGGCCATCGACGGCTTGACAAGACGATATAACCATTCGATGCGCTGCCAAGCGTTTATAAATCGGGTTATCATTATATTGGTGACACTAAATGCATGGACTCTACAGTTAGATGGAGGGATAATCAAACATTTTTCATCACACTCACTCAGTCACCGCTTGAACATAGGGCAAGTTAGGATTCATTTGGGCATTGATGCGGGTACCCATGGACGTTTCTGCGAGCAACCAAAAATGTTAGCCAAGTTTGCAATCTCGTATCTCTCTCACTCACCCGCTATTATGTCCAGGGCCTCGAGACAAATGAATGGAAAGACATTGATCGGCGTTTCGCCATCGGCATGATTCCTCAACTGTTCGACCAAAATCGAACTTTGCTGATCGAATATCTCCACAAATTGCTCCAATATCTTGAAATGGAATGCGGGGGTAATGATCTTGCGACGAGTATGCCATTTCTTGCCCGTGCTCATCAAGAGGCCAGTGCCGAGCCAGCAATGCAGTAGCTCATATAGATTATTCTTGGTAATATGCTGTGGACTGCTCAATATGACCTCAATGTCGCGTGGATCCGTTGAGAATACAGCCAATTGCTTGATTACCCAAACACGATACATGGTCCCATAGAGATCCCGATTCTTCTGGATGAAATCCATGAGCTCTACAATGGGCACAATACAGTGAGTTCAAAACATGCCAAGTACACAGTGAATATATTCCTTACGTTCAGCTTTCAGACCGCGATACATCAGGACATTGCCGAGCAGAGGCAAAGCCGGTGGACCCGGCATATAATGGAGCATATCATTACGTCGTTTCCGCGTCAAGTAGTCCCAAAGGAAGAGGGTGGCGATGGCGCTAACCACCAGGAAAAAAGCCAGCGACAACATTTCTTATTACTTTCTTTTTGTTTTGTTTACGTCCACTCCAGCAAAGCGACACAAACGAACTGAGATAAAGCCAGACACAACGCAACTGGGGTCTCTGATTATTAAACTATACTAATACAAGTATTTTATATATGTATATACATATATACATATATGATCGTCTAATGCGAGAGCAGTGCAAGGGTAAGACCTCGATCTTGCTCCCCGACCAAGCAGCTGAATGGGAATGGGAATGGAGAGAGAGCAGCTCAATCAACTTGGAAAACTGATCTCGATTATTGTGACAAGTCCTATAAATAGCTACTGAGTGAAACACATCGATGAGACTTCTCTTAGCTTAGCTAAGCTAACTGTTAATACATATTCCACTCAAGTCGAAGCATTTAAGCAATCGCAAATGTACTTAGTTCTTGTTTCATATCAACAAAGAGACCTTAAGCAAAGTTCATTCCAGACACTTGAGAAAAGGGGGAAATAAGTATTAACCTACATTCATATGTTTGTATGTGTATGTAGATAGTAAATAAGGCACTCTTAACTAAATTAGTATTTTCAGATAACGTGTATTTATAGCTAGGAAAGTACATAATTGTTCCATCCTCCACCTTGACCGCACGACACGACAGAACTGAAGCCAGTCTAGTTTGACCAGTTACTGAACGATTTTTCAATGATTTTGCTTATTGCTGCTTACCATAAACACAAATAGAGTGGAAAATTAAAAACTTAATTTAGACCGACTTGCATTATTTTCCTTTTGTTTTAAAACAAGAAAAGGTTTCTGTTGAAGAATGTTAAAGGTTCTTAGCCAGATTTACTAGATTTACTCATCAATTGGTTCTGCCCCTTTCAATTGCATGGAATATTAGGAAAATCATAAAATTCAACTGCTCCTGTTTTAATCAGCTTTGGATCTTTAGTCCTTCTCGAAATAATGGTTAAAATATATTTTTAAACGGCTTTGGCTTTCATAGATTTGTTTATACTTTGCATTATATAATTCTTGATCCTTATGATTATATAACATCTTCTTAAATGCCATAAGTAAGAATATGCTTTTAAAGAGATTCGCTATAAAAACTGTTGATCCTCAAACAAACACTGCTTCTGAACAATTTTTTAAGCATACAAAATGTTATAAATAATGAATACTTTTTGAACCAATTGCATACTTTAAGGAGCAAATATTGCCCATTCCACAGTACTAGATCCTCTCATGGACGTGCAAGATCTGCTGAACTATTCTTAATCAATATACTTGACCGATCTTATGACAATCGCTTAGACAATAGCAAAGTTGTTGAAAGTTGTTGTCTATGGAAGTTATATGTATATATGATATAGTGATTATATACGACATATGCAAAGCCTGCAGTGTATAGAAGCAGATGAAGGAATTTCCCTATATGAACTCATCTCGTCGTGCTGATCTCAAATATATATACTTTTGCAATGCGTTGCACACTTCAGACATAAATCAATATACTCTGGTTGCAAGGGTATGAAAAAAAAGCCCATGTCGTTAAAATTTCATTAGTTCATCTAATTTTCTGATTATAATTATTTTATTTGTGATATAAACGTCTGAATGAATATTGATCTTAGCCAAAATCTATATTGAATAAATCGTTAGAAGGTTCATTGCAAACTTTTTGGCAAAGTCGAAGTACTTTAACGATTTACTAGAGCATACATAACTAATCAACCGGAGAGAGAGAGTTAATAATTGTATGGTCGAATATTCACTGACCTACATCAAAAGCTATATAAAAAGCATATTTACACTGTGCGACAACATTTCACATATTGCAGACTCAGTTCGAGAGTTAGTACATCTTCTAATAGAGAAAAACTTCTTTCTGTATTTCGGCGATCTTCTCGATTAACGTGTTCGACGATGTGCTAAAAACAAAATGGATGAGAAAAGTTATTTATTAGTTTTGGATATTTTAAATTATAAAAAGTTTAAAAAGAAACAGAAACTGAACTACAAATACATAATAATATTCTAATTAAAAAGTTAGCACAACCAGACCTGTTTTTGTTTCAGAATCGTTTTCAACTCGTTCAAATGGCCATCACGGAGATTTTGTCATATTCGAATACCGACTCGAAGTCTCCACAAGAATTGTTTGATTGGAGGCTCACTTAAACCAACTGGCGCTAAATCTTCCTTTGGATCTAAGTCATAAAAATGTATTAACCTTAAGAACCGTAAATTGGTCAGACAATTTATTAATTATAGTCAGGTAAAAACGAATTCTCAATAAACTATGCAAACAGGAAGAAAATATTTGATCTACAACATATGACTAAAATTACAGCTATATAATGCCTTAGAATACAGTTAGTAGGTAAGAATCAATATTTCAGAATTCAACTAAGGCGAATCAAATCTTTTTACAATCAACTCTTAAAATTTTGAAGCCAGTTCAAATTTTCTAAACTAAACTAATTTATTTTATTGGTACAAATCGAATATAGATGAATTTCTTTTGTTTAAAGTTTATGGATTCTGTTCCCTAAACTAATTTTTGATGAAAGTTTGATTTTGGGTACAGATTTTAACCAAAAAATGGAGCACTTTAGTCAAAAATTGTGTGAATACATTGCATACAGTTGCAACCAATACGATTTCAAGAACTTTAATTTGGTTTTTGGTTTTGTGTGTGTTAACCCAAAACAATTCCAGCTAGCATTCCTTTGATTCGAAATATCTTGAAAATATATTTGTGTTTTTTTGTTTTGAGATTCCAAGCTGTTATAATTCAGATGAGGAGTATTAACAAATTATTTTCATGCTGACCGAAAGGTCTTGTCTAATTGTTAGTAAATTATAGTTATTAACTAGACAAATACTTTTCGGGTATCACTTTATGTCACATAGTGTAGTTAACAATCTAAGTATGTATGTATGTATATGTATACATATTATGTATATGTATGTATTATTGTATTCCATATATAAATACATATACATATATGACGGGTTATACAAATATAGACCCAGGTATTAGTTGCCACCGCTAATCTCTCAATTTGATAAGCTATGGGAACGTATTTTGTGTGTGGGTTTTTTATTTTTGAATGGGCAATGTTCTCCTTACGAAGACATTCGTACGCCTGGGACAGCCCTGTCTCCTCGCCACACTCTTTTAGCCGACACACTAACCACGTTAATATTGGATCCGAATATTGCTTTCGTCCCCCGCCGAAGTATAAAGATTGTAAACAACAAATCGTTGCGAGCATTGTGCCATATCTTGCCCTATCATGCTGATGCGTGGAAAATGGGAAAAAAGTGCCAACCGTGATGAGTATTCAATTTGGAATTCGATTGTCATGATTACATTGCGAAAAAAGAAATCAAGAAATCCCTACATATGTATTTTCTAACCAGATGCTAAAGATGCATTCCTTAACAGCATCAACACATGGCAAAGTGGATCTTAGCCCTTAGCCCGGATTTCACTCAAAAATACCACCCTGATTACCTTTGAGGAATTGGTTTCCAATGGTATTGTTCTAAATTTCCTTTCTTCTGTTCTGCCTTCAATCCTCTGCTAATCCTATAACATTAAAACGAAATCCCCATTTTGATTCACCCACTTACCAAAATTCTTTACTCTAAATCCAGAGCGATATGAAGAGCGATATTCCGTTTTACCTTTTTCACCATATGGCATGATACTTTTTCAAGAGTAAACTTTGGCCAATATGTCATTCAGGGTTTGTTCCTTTGGAGCACCATTCCAGAACCAGATGAAATTGGAGCATACTTTAGAGTAATTCGGGACACAGGACTTGAGTTAACTATTAGATCCTGCAGTTAGAACCACGACCGAAGAGGGCAAGACACATTTGTACTAGTATTTCATGCGAATTCAGTTCTGAACTCTGTACGTTGGCACAACATTTTCTACCTTATCTATTGATTCTAGCGATCTGCTGTTCCTACAAAAGCTGATGCCAACCGTTTGGTTGCAATTAGTTAGTGAAAAGCTGTCGTAGCGAACAGCTAGTCAAATAATTATTGTTGTTTTTGTTATTCTTACGCGCAATTTGAAATGTTTTTCGCTCTGTTTATTGGAATACTTATGCTTCTGGTGCTGTGGGACCATTTGCACCACAGGCGCCACAAGAAAATGATGGACAAGGCTGAAATAGCTGGCCCGCCTACAGTTCCCTTCTTGGGCAACGCATTGATTTTGCTGAAAGAGTCGCCTGCAAGTAGGCAATAGAAAATTTGAATTTTTATGTTTTGAATCGGTAGTGATTGTGTTTCTTCTTTAACGTATTCCCGTAGCTGTGTTCGATCTGCAGCAACGACTGATTAATCAATATGGCAAGAACATTCGAATGTCTATGCTGTTCGAAGATGGTTTTATGACAGCCGATCCTCGGATGATCGAGGCCATATTGAGCAGTCAGAAGGTTATTCAAAAGAACAATCTTTACGATCTGTTGCACAGCTGGCTGGGCACCGGGCTGTTGTTGAGTTCGGGAAAGAAGTGGTTCAAGCGTCGCAAGATCATTACGCCAACATTCCATTTCAAGATTTTGGAGCAATTTGTAGAGGTTTTTGATCAGAACAGTGCCATAATGGCCGAACAGCTATACGAGAAGGCCGATGGCAAGACAGTGATCAATATGTTTCCAGTTGCCTGTCTGTGTGCCTTGGATATTATAGCCGAAACGGCAATGGGTGTCCAAGTCCACGCACAACGTAAACCAGATTTTCCCTATGTGCAATCAGTTAAAACGTAAGTGAACAGCAGTTTGCAAGGATAAAGTTTTCTTGGAGTTTTATGAGTTTTGTTGATTCCAGGGCCTCCAATATGCTGGCTGAACGTTTTTTGAGCCCCGCCCAACGTTTCGATCCCGCCATGAAGATATTTTACCCCAAGCTCTATAACACTCTCACCAAAAACATTCAGTCCATGCACGACTTCACCGACAGTGTGATCGCTGACCGCCGTGCGGCATTACAGAAATCGATTGCCGACGGCTCATATGACCGAAGTGAATCGAAGGCCACCGACGTAGACGAAGATGTTGGTCAGAAACGTCGCATGGCCCTTCTGGATGTGCTGCTCCAGGCCTCTGTGGATGGCCAGCCATTGAGCAATGCGGACATCAGAGAAGAGGTTGACACATTTATGTTTGAGGGTCATGATACAACGACAAGTGGAATTTCCTACACTTTGTATCTGCTGTCACGCAACCCGGAGGCTCAGGCGCGTTGCTTCCAGGAGATACGTGAAGTGATTGGCGATGACAAGACCCGGCCTGTGGATATGAAAGAATTGGGCCAACTCAAATATTTGGAGTGTGCCATCAAAGAATCTTTGCGTCTGTATCCACCAGTTCCTCTTATCGGACGATATATTGCCGAGGATACTGAGTTAAGTAAGTAACTGGTCCTAAACTTGGTTAACACGACTTGGCATTAAATTCTATGTACATTTTGCTGCAGATGGAAAGCTGATACCTGCCAATACAAACGTCATCCTGCTCACCTATCACGCCCAACGGGATCCCGAGTTCTTTGAGGAACCGAATAAATTTAATCCCGATCGCTTCGCCATCGAGAACAAAGGTGATATTGACCCTTTTGCCTACACACCCTTCTCGGCTGGTCCACGTAATTGCATTGGCCAGAAGTTTGCCATGCTTGAAATGAAGAGCACCATAAGCAAAATGTTGAGGCACTTTGAGCTACTGTCCCTAGGTCCTGAAGTTCAACCACTAATGAACCTCATTTTGCGGTCGACAACAGGCATAAATGTGGGCATTAAACCGAGAGTCTATTAATTGGTTAATTTCTATCTGATTTTTTTTTTCAAGGCAGCTATAACGTACCAAAAATATTTAAAATAAATTTTATATTAGCATTATCTAAGACCTTCTAGTGTCATTGGGTCCAAAACAAAATCGGGGTTTTTGTTTTAGTTTTCGTGCAGGTATATTGATTCTATTTTACATTTAAAAGGATAACGACTTAGACAAATTTCCCGCGTCTGAGCACTTAGTCCCAGGAGTACACTTGGCCTGGTGTGGGCAGCTTTGTTTTAGGCACAGTTGTGCCCTCCGCTTCTAGCTGCTTTTGTTCCAGAACCAAATCAATTGGTGGATTAACCTCACGACGTGCGTCCCGCTGGCAATAATAGTTGGCCGAGTACAGATGAGATGGTCCGTCGGGAATCTCTGGTTGCGGCTGTGTGCGGTCGGCCAAGCCATCCTCGAATCGCAGGGCCAGAGTGTGCTCCCGCTGATATTAATTAAATCCAAAATTAAAATCGCTTACATAATGCTACGGCCAAAATAATTAAAGTTCACAGTGAGTGTGGCCCGTACTTACACCTAATAGAAAGGCACGCACGCGTTGCAGTAAAGGAGCTATATCTCGACGAGCTGCAGCCATAGTTATACTCGTTATTATTTCAACTGCCACCAATTGAAATGTTGCTAAAAATCTTTCTCAATTTCCTCAGCTAAGGCAAACAGCTGTTTCTTGTTTTGAGCAGTGCTGCCAGAGAAAACGAATAATAAGTATTTAAACAACAAAAAAATAGTCAAATTTTGTTGGCAAAATAACAACTGAACTAAAAACAAAAGAAAGGAAAGTCCATTTAATGGATCTTGTGCCTTCGAATCGACTTATTAATCAAATCGGATAAATTTTACTTCATTGAGTGACTTTTCAAAAACCGCTAAAAATGAAATCAGTCTGGCAGCACCAAAGACAGACCGTTTTTTAGTTACAAAAATTTTAACAGTTGGCAACTCTTGTATTTATTACCGACTGACAAGAAGTGCTGTTTTAAACAACTTATAGTTTTTAGTTTTAAGCTAAAAATGGAAAAAGTAGAGACGGTTACCACACCTAATGTCGATGCTCATAGACGCATTATAAGCAAAGCCGTTTCCCAGTTGTTACAGGATAAAGGAGCCAGTCAAGCCAGCCTCCAATGCCTAGAGACGCTAACTCAAATGCTACAGGCCAGTAAGTGGACATTCTATCATTTTTCAGTCATTCATTTAATTATTAAATGCATTTCTTGGCATTTTAGTAATTGTTGAGATTGGCAACTCGGCGCACAACTATTGCGAGCTCAGTGGCCGGACCTTGCCCACTGTAGGCGATGTTAGCCTGGCCCTGATCAATATGGGCATCAACGTCAGCAGCCTTGAACCTTATTTACGCCGAGAGACGCACACTCCCATTCCACTACCACCGCAACAGATGCAACAACGACAATTGAGCTTGCTGCAGGCGGGTAGTAAATCAACTCATCCACACTATGTACCCAGCTTCTTTCCAGCCATGCCAGATCCACATGCCTATATAAGGACTCCGACACACAAGCAGCCGGTAACAGAATACGAGGCCATTAGAGAAAAAGCTGCGTGCCAGAAGCGAGACATTGAGAAGGCTCTCACAAAATTTTTATGCAAAACCACGGAAACGAATAATCTTTTTCCCACCGAGGACAATATGTTTCCTTGTATGACAATAATCCCAATGTATTTCCGGCAATCTGTGTAATTTATTTATGTACTCTTTCTAGTAATTGCATCTAAACCCTCCTTTCCGCCCTATGCAGCAGCACTGAACCCAACAGATCAGGTCTTTGACTTTGAGGAGCTGGAATATCATTATTTAGTAGCCAATCGTACGGAGGATGTGCCCAGTAAAGGTAACAACAAACTCCTCTGAAGCGATTTCATGTTTTACCAATATTTTTTTTTTTTTTTTTTAGAAGACGGTGAGGATGGCGACAGCGATCAAGAGGATTTGGAAGGGGATAAATCCAAAGAAGAAAAACCCGAGCTAGAAATCAAGCCCAACTCTACAACCAACAAAGCGATTTTAGAGAACCCCAACATAGACAATCCATATCTACGTGCTGCCACATTACCTAAGCGATCCAAATCGGGCCCCACACCAATGGCCAGTCGCAATATGATGCCCACAACGCCATCAATTTTAGAGATAACCAAAAATAATGTCTAATTAGATCCTAAGTTCAGAGTGCTGCATATAAAGATATTTTCCGATTTGGATTATTTTTATTAAAAGCATGGACAAGTTACACACATTAAATATCCTTCTCTGACTATTTATTCAGTAGACTGGTTCCAAAGAATAGATGTTTTGTCTGCTATATGATGCTCAATAAAGGGGAACAGAAATCATAGTACGATTTCAGTATATCCAATTGCCATATATCATAGACCGTTCGATTTGTTGGAAGACAATTTTAAATATCTTGGCTTTAATTTATATACACTGCACGTCGAAGTGCAAGCAAAAATAATTTGCCAATTTTAGGGACACACGAGCGGGAAGAAGTCTGATATTACGATTCAATAATTATCCCCAATGCATTTCCAATGTTAGTAAAGCCTCGTAATTTTCTCAGTCACTAAAACAATCATATGATTATTTCCAATTATTCCTGTTCCTTAATCATTTGAAGACACTTATCAGTCTTTTCACGGGAAAAACAGCACACACAGTGGATAGGTTTTTCAGATAGGTAGTTTTTTTTTTTTACTGATTTCATTGTAACTTTTATCACTTACTTAAAAAAAAAAAAAAACAAAAAGGTTTAAAATTATTATGTATTAAATCATTTTATTTCGCGTTTATCTTTGTACGTTATTCTGTATGTGGAAATAAAACAACTTTCTACATATTCCCATCTCCTCCATCCTTTTGTTTCTTCTTCTGTTTTGTTTCGCATTTGTTCCTGTCCACACACAGTTTACGTCCGCTTCTCCTTCTGCTACAATTTCCTTTTTATATTGGATTTTCTGGGGGGTTTTGACGGTATTTTGTTATTTAGAAGAAGAAACCGAGGATTTTGCCACCAAGATGCTTTCTCCTGGCCTCCTCATGATCCATAATGCCGCCGGATGTGGTGAGGACGACATAGCCAAACTGACGAGAGGGCAGCAGATTGTTGGTCCACTTCTCAATGTCGTTAATGGGCACATCGAAGCGAGGCGAGATGACGCCGCACTTGTTCAGACGACCGGTTAGGTTAACCACAATCTTGCCAGAACGATGATCATCGACGATTTCGAATTCACCAATGTAGCCGTGCTTCATCATCACCGTCAGGAACTTGATGATGACCTTAGAGCATGGGCGGAGCAGCACTTGGCGCTTGCCGCGCTTTTCGGCATTGTTGATGCATTTAAGGGCATCGGCCAATACGTTCATACGCACCATGGCTGCAAATGAAATAAAAAAAAACACAGGTATAAGAAAAGTAATGACAAAAAATATATCAACACGTGCGAACTTCAATTCGGCTATTTAGGTTTGCGTCTGCGTATGCGTGTGAATGTGGGTGTGTGTATGTGTATGGGTGGAACGTAAACAACTACAACGGCTGCAAGAGACCTGATGCAGCTGCATTTGTCAAAGAGATAATTTAGCCGGCTATTAGTATTAATCAGTGGTAATAGCTTCATTTTTTTTTTCGGAGTTTCGATTTTTCTTTAACACACTTTTGCATACACACATACACATAAGCCGCAGCAGCAGAGACAACAACACCACAGCTGATACCACTCATTCGGGCCTCGTCAACTGTTTCAGACGCCGCCACCGAAAACCATAAAAAAAATGTCAGTGCAAGAAGCAAAAGTCTTCATTTTATCATAGTTAAGCCAAATTAAATGACTTTTCATTGCCAGTAATTGCGGAATTTCTTTTTGTTATTGGTAAACACACAGAAAAAAAAAAACCAAGGAACAGAAAAAAAAAATACAATTTTCCCACACAACTTTCAGGATTTGTCACAAAATCGTTATAGTTAACGAAAGTTAATAGAATAAGGCATTTATTTCATTTAATTTAACATAGAAATCGTTCAATTTAAATGACGATTACCTTGGATTGATTTGCAAACACAAATTTACACGAACGCGAACGTATCGGAAAAGAGAAAGAGGAAGTCAAAGTTGCGGCATTTGACATTTGACAGCCGCACGCAGAGTCGCTTTCGATATTTCAGGGTTGCTTTATCACATTAATGTGTTAAGTGTTGAAAAATCTATATTTTTATCGATTAATTTTTTCATTGTCATCTCTATTGACAATATTTAACAACAGAATTAAAATAATTGATAAATTATAAAATTAGTAAATACCAATTACCAAAACAATGTCCAAACAGTAAGCTAATTAAATAAATTAAATTAACTAGACATAAATAATGCCAATGAATTGCTCTCATAAACAGATATGGCTTGATTATACCTGGGCAACAGAAAAAGAAGCCAATTCCTCTTGCTAAACCGACTCCGGCCTCTATTTTCGACGAAAGCAGCGATTCAACCAGCGAGGACGATGCTTCTGCGCCCAAATCAATGCGCCACAAGGCCGGGGTCGTGAGTGGTCCCAGTGTAATGGAGCGTCGCAAGGCGCGTAATTTACAAGCGAAAGCCTTGGCCGAGGATCCTACAATTTTTCAGTACGATGAACTTTACGATGAAATGGAGAACAAACGTGAAGAGGCCAAACAGACCAAGAGTCAAGAGCCTCGTAAGCCCAAATACATTGGCCGTCTAATGGAGCATGCCGAGCGCCGAAAGCTAGAGAACGAGCTGCGTGTTGAGAGGCAAGTGCAGAAAGAACGGGAGGCGGAAGGTGAAAAGTTCAAAGATAAGGAGTCATATGTGACAGCGGCCTATCGTCAAAAACTAGAGTCTATACGCCAGCTTCAGGAGCAGGAGCAGCGCGACGAGTATCTTGAGGCAATTGGCGATGTGACCAAACAAAAAGATCTCGATGGTTTCTATCGTCATTTGTATGAGCAGAAATTGGGTTCCAAAGCGGATCCTTCGTCGACACAGGAAGCAGCCGCCGGGTACAAGCCTATCATCAAGCAGCGTTCCTATAGAAAGCGGCAAAACTCGGAAGATCAAGAAACTACAAACGCGACAAAGGCCACGAACAGTCCAAGCAAGGAGCATAGCAAAGATCAAACAGAGGGCATCAATCCCCCCAGCAGCAAAGCACATTTGGCCAATAATATTGATGCCGACTCTGATTTTAGCATAGATGATACAAGCGATGAGGAAGATGATAAGCAAAAGGACGCACCTAAGAAAGAAGAAACCAAGCGGCATTATAAAAAGGAAGATCCCAAGCGGCATAATAAAAAGGAAGATCCCAAGCCCAAAGAAAGGGAAAAGAAAACAGAAAAATTAGACGTTGAACCAATCAAATCGTCCAAAGAAGAAACAACTCCTCCAACTCAAAACGTGCCCCTTCCATCGCCTCGGCCGCCATCTCCGCCAGTTGTTGATCGCTCTCTCATTTGGCGCAAACGCACGGTGGACGAAGTATTTGATGCGGCTTTGGCACGTTATCAGGAACGTAAACGTTTGCGACAGGGTTGAAGCCAAAATAGTATATCCAAGTTAAGGAATTACAATAACATATTAATTTAAATACAATCATTCTTTTATTTCATTTTATAATTACTTTACAGAGAGTACTGAAGTTGCAGATTGTAGAATTTCCGGATGTTTGTGAAGAAACTAATTTAGTTTGTTCAATTTGAACCCAAGATTCCTAACTTTTCTTATTCGTGAATTCGGTATAAAACGACTAAATTGAATTCAGACAGAGATAGGGAGAGAGAGAGTGAATGATAGCTTCTTTTATTTCGTGTGACTAGATCATGGCTTAGAAAGAGATAGAGCTATCAATTTGGTTCTCATTTCATTTGAAATTAATTCGATACAAAATCTTTGAAGAACTAAAGGAACGAGGCAAATGAAAACCGCAAACTAACATGTGAGATTGATGACACAATCAAACAGGTAAAGGTACAGTAGCGCCTGCATAAAACAGGCCAACGGAATGTAAGGATGGTAAGGTGGTGGCTGGTGGTTGGTGGATGGATTTCATTTCACTATTAATTTCGCTGACGAAACCAAGACGAAGCCAACTCAGCGTTGACAACATCAAAAGCAACGAATAGTCAGTCATCCAGGACAGGCAGGTGAAGAGGAGTGCTCTGTTTAGAAGGACGTGGGCAGGACAAGAGCGGGGACGGTATACGATGTACTGCAGTATATGTCTGCAATGCACCTAACTCCCAGCCATGTTGGCGGGGCTTTCGCTTTTATAGTCGGTAGCAAAAGGGATTTTCCGCTTTTGCGGTAAAGGAAAATGGCCAAGTTTGTGCTTTTTTTTTTTTTTCGTTCGTTTTCTCGTTTTATTTTTTTCTGCCTTTCTCTTTTTTTTTTTTTAGTTGTCGTCATACAAAATAAATGGAATATCTTTCTTGTGGCTTTTCTCCACATTCCCTTGCATCCGCATCTCTCATTTTCTAGCCATTCCTTTCCCCCACTGTTTCCGGCGGTGATGAAAGGGCGATAAAGCGGAACTTTCTAAAATTTACCTAAATTATTCATGACAGACAATTTGGAATTAGCATAAACTCAGAAGATTTGGACATAACTTTAAGAAATCCTTTAACCATAGTTTTCTCTAACTAGTTAATCAACAACGACTTAGATTTTAGGTCATTTGATTTAAAGAGAATGACATTGTACACAGACAAAGAAAACCTATTCCATAATCAACTGAAGCTGAGCCTATCCTTAATATAAGTTTTAGTTGGAGGAACTTTTCTCCTTTAAGATTCACTTTCAGTTTTTAGGTTTCTATTATCCTTTGTATTTGGCTTGTTAAAAGTTTTTGTAAGTTGAGGTTGCAATTCCTTTAGTTAATACAAAAGTGTATCAGTTAGTAGTGTTTGTATTTTGGTCATTAGACAAGTTAGTTGTTACATAATGGCAATTGCATTAGCCCCATTGTGACCTCATCGTCCATTTTGGTGGACGGAGGAGGAGTCCTCTTGGGCGAACATACATATTTCTCATGCTGCTGTTCCACTGGTGTATCCATTTCCTTTCGTTGCCTTTGGTGGCCCTAATCAATTTACGATCATAATTACTTGATTTTGGTTTTGCCTTTGGACTTCTGGCACAGTTTCAATCTGCTCAGTGGTTAGAGTGTCTTGTGGAAAGTGGAAAGTGGCAAGTGGGAGGGGATAAGGCTTTAGGATTTGGGATCATTCACGTGTAAATTCAATTATCAAAATTTTCAATGCCGCCTGGTCACCACATCCATGTTATCCAGTTTGTGTGTGTGTGTGTGTGTACAAGCAGTTCCACTTGCAGTGGCAGTTGCATCCAACAATTTTCCTTTGCTGCATTGGACAGAAAAAGTAATGAAAAACTCTCTCCATGCGCCATGTTCCCACTAACCCCAAAAGAGGCGACGCGTCGGTGAGGAGAAGGAGGAGGCAGAGGATAAAGCTAGGCACACGCATCTGCCAGCCTACACATATGGGGCAAATGCCAGAGAGCGAGCGAGTAAGCGGACGAGCCTCTTCTTGTATCTTTATCATTGCATCTTGCTCTTGATACCCTACAAAACCTGTGCGAGCCACGAAGAGGGAATGACCGAAGAGCTGCCAGTCACTTATTCTTTACAAAAAATATGCGATTTAATGTTCATTTGCTTTCAAAACGAAATTCCAGGGTATCTCCATGCTCGACTGAAGGCATGAACATGTCCTATGTATGTGTTTTGTTATTGCCTTAGTCTATGTACTAACTATGAGGGGATCCCAAATCGTCGTTGGTAATTACTATTTGTAAAGTTATGACTATAGTTTAAGAAGTTTCTTAATTTTTTGAAGGTCTTTAACACTTTTTACATTTATACGAATGAAAATGGAATAGATATCCCCTTTTGGTTCAGAAATTTAAATGGAATCTACGCCTCTGTTGGCCTTTCTTGAGGTTCTGTTTCGTTTTGTGTTTGTGACGACTTGTGTGTGTGTGTGTGTTCGTTAGTGTGTGTGTGCATGGGGGTAAGGGTTTTGGCAAGGAGTACCGGCTGCCGTTGGTGGCGCGTGGTCTAGCTAATAAGCAGGAAATTAAAATGTTATATGCATTGCTGCGGTGATGGTTGGCGGTGGCCCGTCACAGTTTTGCTCAGTAACCTCCGATACCCTCCCATGAGTGGGCATTGTCAACTCGTTGTTCATCCAGCATGGCATCTCTCTTTTTCTCTCGCTGTCTTTCTCTGCCCCCTGTTTGGTGAGCGCCTTGAAGTATGCATTATTTTTACGTGTCAGTGCGCATTTTTGGCATAATTGAAGCACAAACAGCAGTAGCAGTAGCAGTAGCTGAAGGCCAGACCCCTAGCACCATATTCCTTCCACCCATTTAGCTGACATTGCCCCGTCTTCAGCTTATCCCTGTCGTCGATGTCTCCCCTCTCTTTTCTCCCACTGCCACCAATTCTTTGCCAAAAGCCGCAAGTTGACATTGCGTTTATTTGCTGGACTTGGATTAAGTTTGGTTATTTTTTTTTTCATTTCGTCTACGTTCCTTTTCTCTCCATTGAAATACCATAACAACATCGGTATCAAGCATATAGACAGTTTTACACCACCGATTCCGCCTCCTTCATCCATAACCTGACAGTCCACTCCCACTCCCATTCCCCTCCATTTTGTTCGTGCCTCGCTGCACTTTGAACTATTTAATGTGCTAGCAGTTTTTAAATGAGATTTTTTTTCTCTGGGTTTTCTTGCTTGCCTCTTTACGACTTTTTGTGGTTTTTATGCGTGGGCGTTGTGGCCAAGTTAGCTAGAATAGAGAGGAGAATGGCGAGATAAGGTTTGGTATGGATGGTAGTTATGGGTGTGGCAGATTCTTATGTAAAAACCTAATTAAAAGTGCCTTATTATGCAATTAAAACAAATAATGTCACATTGTGCAGCCAAAGAAGGATGAGGGACTTCCGGTCATGGTTAACAAAGGTGTGTGAGGGGTAAGTCACACACACACACACACACACACTTCCTTTCTAATGCCACTAGGGCCAAAGACGATTTCAGTTTCTCTTGCATTTCTCTTCACCATTTCTTTATGGTATTTTTCTTCTTCCTCATTTTTGTTGAGAATTTTTCGTTTCTTTTTGTTGTTAGCTACTAAAATGTAAAATTCCCTTATGTGTAGGAGGGAGGAGGGGGAGGGTTTTTCTGAATTTGGCTAACTCTTGTCTTTGCGTTTGGCCCTGATTTATGTGCTTTTGTGTGTATTTTGTGGCCTAAAACTGCAAGTAGCAATGCCAGAAATTGAAATCAACTGAATGGGCTGAAGGGAGTAGGCGACAACAAGATGATGATGGCGAGGGCGTTCGGGGACGGGGTGGGACTCAATTTTCACACATCCGCACATTTTTGGTGTTGGGTTGTGCATTTATAGAAGCATAAAACATGCTAATTTATTGCTGTTGATTTTAATAACTTTTAGTCCGCCCACATAAGTATGCTATAATTTTTGTGTCTGGCTGGTTTAGTGGGATGTGAAAAAACTGGTATGAAGGCAATGTATGTTAAGTCAACTTCCCCCCACCCCCACTCCACACGAATAGTGGCAAGCAGTCGAAATATTAAACAAGTGGGAAACAAAAACATGCAAACGAAGAAGAAATTGAGAAGCTAAGAATAAGAGCAACAAAACGAAAGGAGACAAAACAATACCCAGAAATGTAAGCAAAGAACTAGACGAATCTAAAAGATAATTGAAAGCAGATGTAGTAAACATATCTATATATAGTTTGTGATTACCTCAAATAGTGACTGATTGTCTTCTTCATATTATTTGCTGATCTGTTACACTTTGAACACACATAAGTCAGGTCCTTCACAGTTGCTGTAATTCTCCTTTTGATTGTCTTAATTTGTTCTCGATTTTTCTTTTTTTAACTCAAAGATGATGCGGAAATCGGCCTCAACGTTCGTTTGGTCTAAGAGAGAGGCCCTACAATAGGACGACTCAAAAAGCCCTTTCCGGTGTGGCTTTTAAAATGATTGTCATTATGAGAACATAATTCATTCGGATTCAAAATGAAAAGGTTTTTTTCCATTATAAACTTTAATAAGATGTTCTCGTTGACTCGCTACATTTTCTAGTTAATCCCAAGACTCATGAATGTTAAGATATATCGGATATTTCTATATAAAAACAAAATGAATAGATGCCAGTTGGGTTTGGAATTTTACCTTTCTGTTCTTGGCCTAAAATAAAGTAAAAGTTTCATGTAAGCTAATTCTAATTATTTGTTTGATTAGTTTAAAGTTGCTCCTTTTCCATGACATATACTTATGAAAATAAAGGACCATTTAGTACTTGGCGCCAGTTCCTGGCAGAGATCAACTCATTTCTTGTAGTCGAAATAAAGTGTGAGCTCTGAGAACTTCATAAACCTGATTTGGGTGCTCCATCAATGCTGTAACCACATCTGATTGAACTGACATCCTGCTGCGCCAATGTGTTGGCCTTTTGGGTTTGTTCGTGTGCCCATCTTTGTGTCTGTGAGCATGTCCTTTCTGCCCGTTGACAAATATGAGTGTGACACAAAAGGTATGACTCTCAATAGGATTTTGGTAGCTGGATTTTTTTTGTCTCTCCTTTGGCATCTAATGGCTTGACCAATGCGTTCGCATCGCACATGGTGGGTTCTTGGTTAAGGCAACTAGATTGTTATCCAAGTGAATGGTCAACAGATGGAACCACCTCCACATGGGCGGTGGGCACTTAGAGGATACTTCAATTGGCCCCTAATGAAACTTCAAATAACAACAATTTGTGAAATTCCAAACTGATTTCCAATTGCAAGAAGCATTAAAAGTAATAGCTTCTATATATACACATGACCCCATTAAGGTCTTTCCATGGGCAAGTGCAACGAAGAGCAAAGCCCACCAAAGCAAAGGAAAGACCAATATGAAGGCAAGTCAAAAAACACGATGACATGCGGAAGAATGATGCCGTTGATGACCATACAAACATATCAAGTTAGGGCCTATGAAGTAGAATAACTATCCCTCTCCCCTCCCCCTTTCACGACCCTTTTTTATTGCCAATACGAAATTTCTAATTTGTAATTAGCTCAAATTGGAGCACTTTAATTGCATTTTAGAATAGTCAAGGATTCAGCTTGTCCAATTGAACCAACAATGCATTCCAAATAAAAAAAAAAAAGTGAATGAGAGGCAGGATGAAAAAATAAAACATTTGCTCATAAATTGGCTTGCCCATTAAATGAGAGGGGTGGAAGAGAAGTGGTCGAAAAGTTTTGATGGTTGGCCACGAATTTATTTGAAATGCGAATCGGCGCGGCATAGCGAGACGGAAAGGGAGAGAGAAGGAGAGACAGAGAGAGGAGATGGCTTTGTCAGTAGAATTCAATCGAAATTGCATTGCAAATAATTTGCCAATTTTGTGCATTATATGTATGCATATAAATATATACAAATGTATATATATATATACATATATATGTAGTTATATACTATATATTTGAATGTTTCGTTCAGTTGCCACAATTTGCACAATTTATTTTTGCTTTGACTACTTTGAATCTTCAACTTTTATACCAACAAAAAAAAAAGAAAAAGACACAACACAAAAACATTTTACGGAATTATACAAAATTTGTGGTTTTTGTTCGGCTTCCCTAGTTGCCATTCTCCTCCCCGTCCACCACATCCCCTGTCACCATGATCATATTGCAATTTTGTTTAGATAGGCTGATGTATTTGCATTTCATTTGTTGTTCAGACCAAATATTTATATACATATCAGTTGAAATTGTAACAACATGTCATTGCCCATTGTCTCAATTTCAGAGATCCAAAACTATTTTCACACGTGAAACTCAAATAAGTGTCAAGGCATTCACATTTCTAGCCTTCGGAATGGATCTTCTATTGCATCCTCTGGGTGGATTTCCTTAAACGGGAGCATACATGTAAATCCAAAACCCATCCACCCTACTTATGCCAATTGTTTTACTTTTCAAGAAATACTAATAAAAATATTTTCAAATCCTTGAGGTTGCTTATCCGAAAAGAAGAATATAAAATGATTATTCAACTAACAACTATAATTCAACAAATAGTTTAAAATGTTCATTGATGTGTGATTAAATGACAAAGGCTTGGGTTTATTCGGCCTGAGGTCAATAAATCCTAATAATTTATAAGATTTTAACTCATAGGCGGCTCAAAAGGGTGAGGAAATTGTTTCTATATCTATTTCAAGGATTCCAAGATCTCTCAACATCAGACTTTGCTAAAGAGTCCAGAGTTCTAATGACAATAACATATTTCCAACGCTAAAACCAGTTGGGAATTCAAACTACATGAGGCGAATACAGAACGGCAAACCTGGCAGCTGTTCTTTCCACATTTTTCACGTGCATACTTTTGGGCGCCATCAGAAGAATTCTAAAGCCCTTTGTCTGATTCAACTGACTATTACGCCCAGTTTTTATACCCTTGCAAAAAGAGTACATATATGAATTTTGGTCAGAAGTGTCTGTCCGTCTGGATCAACGCAAACTCCTCCTAGACCGTAAGAGCTACAGAGTTGAGAGCACGTAGGCTTGCATATACTGCGGGGATTGTGTATCTCGGATTCAGCCGGATCGGACCACTGTATCATATTGCTCCCGTACAAACACCAAAGTCACGAACAGTGACTTTTCTCAATAACTTCTTTATTTTCTGTGCTATTGTCGTGAAACTTAATATTATACAGTTTATTGCGCCTATAAACTACTGTGCCAAATTCGATCAAGATCGGGTGACTATATCATATAGCTCCCATAAGAACGATCGCCTTTTTAGAAAAAACGTTTTTCCACTTTGATGGCTATAGGTAAAGAAAGACTTTATACTCCAGACGTAGAGGGGACCGAGCATTGATGATCCAATGTAAGCTACTCGCTTTCAGTTGCGCCAAGTTAGCCTTCTGTCTAGGTGGATGCCAAGGTAAGTGACATTATCGGCTTGAGGAACTGGTATGTTGTTTAGCATTAGAGCTGGACAGTTTCTTCTGTTAAGCGTAAATGTAACATGTTTGCATTTCTACTCATCGACCCGGATACGCCAGGTTGCTAGCCATTTTTACCTTCAGATGTTCCTCTAATTTTTCAGAGGCTTGTATTGGGCATTTGGATCTGCTGAGGATTGCAGTGTCATCGGCAAAAGTGGACGTTGTAAGTCCTAAACTCGTTGGTAAGTCTGCAGTGTACAGCCGAGATGGAGCCATTACATCTAACAGCGAATTTCCTATTGCAAAGGTAAGATTCCATGAGTTTGTGGATGTACTGTGGGAGTTTTTGTCGGATTTTGAACATCAGACCCTCCAGCCAGTATTCTTTTAGTTCGAATGCTGTTCGTATTTCGGATGTTATGCGATTGTAGCTTGCATTTTTGATGTTATTGCGTACGGAAGCTTTCAGTGGGGTAGGCGACACCACCGAAAAGTATGACACTCACGTTGTTGTTGTACAATTAGTTCTTGTAGCTGTTGCTGGTGAGGATCGAGAAGCTTGGGCCCGAATCGGTGGTCATGGCTTAGAACAAACTAATAGCAATATGATTGTAAATAGGCGTCTCTAAGGCGACTGAGAGCCATACACAGTTTTTGCAAACGCGGTCTTTTTTTTACACTAAAATTTGCGGAGTGCATTAAAAAACACGTCTGCACGCGGCAACGGTTGGTTGAATAATGATTGATTATATATATGTATATTCTATTGGAAGTGAGCATCTTTCGAGTCATCTCGGAGTAAATCAAACTCCTTACGATCGTAGACACACCTCTCCCCTTCCGACCCAAAATCTGATGTTAGTCAAGTTAGTTTCAGTTTAAATTAATTTTTTTTTACGATTTTTTTACATTGCTGAAGTGTGATTAATAATTTTGAATGGATTCCAAATGTGTGGGGTAGTAAAATAAAAATTACATAATTACATACATAATTTACATAACATAATTTCAAAAGAAAAGAAAAGAAAAATAATGATGATGGCTTCCGGTAAATTCTTAATAGAAACGTTTGATCTTCTTCGTCAATTTTATTTTGGGGTAAGTAGCCTCACGAACCATGACTGGAATACGCGAGTTCTGATCGTCCTTGGAGTTGCTCGACTTGCCCTTCGCATGAAAGAAATCAAAATCTGTCTTCATTTTAGTATAGGTCGGCTTGATTGTGGGATCCGACCAAGTCTCCCATTCGGTGTCGTCCAGCTGCTCCTCCGACTGTGGAGCATCGTTGTGGACGCACATTGAAAAGTGCTTCTCCTTCAATGAGACTGAAGTCTGCGCCGAAATCGTGCGTTGATTTCCGGCCGATACGGCATCCTGGTTCTGGTCAAGTTCCACTACGGACATACGGTTCATCTGGAACCAGAAGCTCCTCCTTATGTTGATTTGTTTCCCTGTCTGCAACAAATAGCAAATTTGTCTCATCCCTCTCTGTCTCTCTCGCTCGCTCTCTCTCTCTCTCTCTTTGCACTTACCCACTGCTTATATATCTCAAAGACGATCCAGGCAAATACGAATCCGAGAACGAATATGTATCCGAATACATACCGAGTCGTCTCGCCATCACAGTGTGCTAGTCCGAACCAGCATTTCTCCAGGATATTCTCAGCTTCTTCAACAAAGGACTCCCACCGCGGTTTTGGTTCTGGCTCCACAGCGCTTCGAAAAATTGAGAAAAGGTTAAACATTTTAGAAAATATATATTTTAGTTGCCTTTTTCTGCTGTTTTTCTGCCCCTTGCTTCACTTTAAATGAATATTTTTTTCTGGCATGCCTTGAGGTACACTTTTTGGTCATAAACCAGCCTACTTGGATGATGTTAGGTTTTTTTTCGGTTTTAAAATTGTTTTTCCCTCTAGTCATCCGCCTACTTGAACAGATGCAGACACACACTAACTAGGCTCATGCATAGATAGAAATCCGATGGAGCAAAGTTATACAGAGTTGGTCCCATGATCCATGAGGTGGTCCATGCAGGGAAGGGCAACTCCTGGCCCAATCCTGTCTATTAAGGGTTGAATCCGTATGTAGTTATTGGACAAGAGGAATAGTCGCACCAAAGATAACTGAGAAAAATCAAAAATATCGACAGACAAACACATCTTTTAATAATTTACTTAGCGTTGCTTTTGTTTATATTATATATACATATATTTTCATACCCTTGCAAAAATGGCGTTAAGTTCAGCATAGATGCAAATCAGGTCCCGACCTCAATCAGAATTTTAAGGTCTTTGTTATTTACCTAAAATTCTGAATGAGGTCGGGACCAGAATTGTAGCCATTCTGTTTCATTAATATTGATTCAGAATTACGGTCTATATCCTTGCCGCCAGTTCAAAAAAAAGTGGTTTTGAAAAAAACGAGTTCCAAGCTTGAACTTTGCCCTACATGAAGAGAACATTGCCTCACCAAAAACGACGGTATTTTTAATCTTTTCAGCTAAAAGAAATATAGTTTTATCAAAAATTCTAGGTGTATATATCCCGTTAAATCTTTTTGCAAATACCAGTATATCAGTATATCAGTCCTTGGCCATAATATTTTGAGATGACCCAAACTCTTTCTTCCTAACTCAATTCAATCCTTATTCCCCATACCTTTTTACATGCATTACGCGATTGGCACGCATACACACACAGTTTATGTAGAGTTGCATATCCGTGCTGGTGGCAGCGCCGCCAAATGGACATGGCTGTAGCGAATCAGCTCATGCGGGTCAACAATAGATATACGTCTCCTTTTCTGGGTAACAAACATCTGCCCAATTTTATAATACCCTCTGCAAGGGTATAAAAACAGCTAAATTTTCAGTTTATTACAAATATAATATTCTATTCGATGGCAAACTTATTTGTATTAAGGAAAATATGTTAATTACATTGCATTCGAAAGGTTAATAACCCCTCTTTCCTCTTTTCCTGCCGTTTACATACTTTAAGGAGCCAAGTATCCATATTTTAAAGCCCAGGGTTTATACAATGTCGTATCAGATATTAGGGGCTGAATGTTATATTTCAAGGATTCGCCAAACATACTTTTAGAGACGCTTATATTCTAAGATTTAGAGATCTGGCTATATCGACTTATCCCTTAATGTTGATTAAGAATAGGCGTATCTATTATTTAGGGGGACGGAAACGGTTCCTTCCAACGACTTTAATCTACCATTTCATTGCTACTTTAAAGCAAAATATATACATATATATTTCACCAATTTGGCTTGAGCACGTACAGAACGAAGTTGATTAGTTTATCCTTAAAACTTGCTAATGTTTATCTGCAAAACATTTTTTCGAAATTAATAACAGGGAGGGGTAAATTTCCAGACCTTCCCCAAAAAATGAGCAGTCCTGTTAAATGTCGATTTCGCCGCGATAGAGGGAGCCACTGGGCACTCACGTTTTTATGGCATTCATTTATGGATATATGTCCCAAACAACACGAAACAACTTTATGGTAACACTCTCTTATATTTATGGCAGTAAGTTGTCCCAAAAGAGACTGTTAGCTTTTTGGCGAGGGCAAAAGGGACGAAAGCATCTATCGATAAGGACAAATATCGATATTAGCGAAATGTGACCGCCCCCTCTGCGCCCGCCCACTCACTCATTGTTGCAAAAACAACAAAATTGGACCAAATGTTGGTTGTGTTTCTGTTGTGTTCCCTCAGTTGGCCGCGAGATATTGCCCAGGATTGGCTGTTGGCCAGGCCAACATGAAGAGCAAAGTGGGCCAAAAACGAATTAATCTATTTTACTGCGACAGTTAATTGCAAAATTGTTTTTGAAAGTGATCAAATTTGCCAATTCTATTGATAGGTAAATCAGCTAACCTAGTGTCGGAAAAATCCAACTATAACTTTTCTTTATCTATCGCTTTCTTCTCTGCCTCGTTCGCTCCCTCTCCCTCTCTCTCTGTCTATCCATCTCTATGTGTTTGTGTGAGTGCGTGCGTTTCTGTTTCCGCCAAGCTGCTCTACTTTCTCGGCACTTTCTCCTGCCTCATTTTACATTAGTTTTTTTTTTTTTTGTGTTGTGTGTGTTTTTGGTTACTTTTGATTACTTTGACTTTCATTTAAAATGAGCAAAACAAGGATAATAAAAAACCATTAAAAAGGCCCAAAGCCCTTTTCCTGGCATGTCCAAAAGACATTTGTCCAATAAAAGACAAACAACAAATAAATAAAATGTGCCATATCTCTGCCCAAAAGGAGGTCACTCGAAAGGAGTCGGGTGACCCCTTCGCACATCTTTATCTTCGCAGGTTGTTTGTCAATTCCTTTGGATTATTTAATTCGATTATTGGCCTTTAATTATGTCATTGCAAAAGTATCCTATATAGTCAGACTTCCACATCCACATGCCCATATGCCTAGGTACATATACACACATGTATAGGAAGGTGTCGCCATCGCCAGTGGAATGACCTCGCAGTAGGTTAATGAAAACGTGGCTGCTGCTCGGCCTGACCCCTTCTCTATTGTTGCAAGTTTTTTCTAATCCAACTAACCAACTAACTAGTGACTGAAACTATTTCCTGACTACATCACTAACTAGTGAGTGTAACTATTTCCTGACGACATAATTAATTGACATCAAAAACTTTTTCTAAAGTGTTCTAAGTTAGAACTTCTTTTCACAAAAAGGAGCACTTGGAATTGAAATCACTTCCACGAGCCACTACTGGCCCAGAAGAAGAGGATTTTATAGTTTAAAACCAACCTAATCCCCCTTTATTTATTTAAGCATCACTTACACATTCAGCTAAGTTGTGCATGAAGGGTTCTAGAAAATATATCTGGTGGGTATATTCTATCACACAATAGAAGTTTGAGAACTTATGCTAATTGACCGATCACTTCGAAAGTGTTCAGACCCTTTAGGATCTGGCCATGAAGTTGTTTACAACTGAAACTGACTAAGCTTTGGGGCTCTCTCTAAAGAGGATGTCAAATTCTCCTCTTATCTTAAAGTTAAAGACGGAAAGCTAAAGATTACATTTTGACTGATGCTAATATAAAATATTAAGACTTGTTGTTAAGTACCACCTTTTGCAATGTTTCTCTTCACTTAATCAAAGGAGTCAAAGATAAGGTTCAGACTAATTCCTAATACTGAATACATAATACTAAGACTACTAATTCAAAATCTGTCTCTAAAATTAACATCTTGCAAAAACAGAAGAGGTTTTTTTTTTTTTTTTTTGGTTTAAGATTTTGAAAGAGTCTCAGAATCAGATCCATGCTTAGTTTAACACAGAGTGGGAGACCTTTCGGATCCCATGATGTAGATAAGTATATTATTGAGCAGCCTGAGACGAGACGAGTCAATATACCCATGTTAACTGACTGTGCGAGTTAGCTTTACTCTCTTAATGTGAGATCCACTGAATTGAAAGCCCGACATTATCTTGTAGAAATAGTTTTTGGTCGGATCGGTCCACAATAATGAACCGCTACCATTGACTCAATCGATCGAAAAACAAATTTTTGAGATTTGGAAATTCATTAAATGAATCTCGAACAGATGTAGGGGTCCAGTCGGGACAGAGACCGAGGACAGCCAAATGGGTAAATCTTCTTTACACCATTGTCCTTGAAGGTTACATAAAACGGACAAAATTATTGAATCTGAAATAAGACCTTGTAGTTCCCAAAGGGCTTCTACTGAAGTACTATTTAATAAGGATTTATAGTCGTTCTCTTTAAGCAAGAAAGTTCTAGAGGCGTTTGACGAAACTATGTCAATTATTTAAGCAAAACTAACTAAACGGATCCGAGGCGCACATATGTATCTCTCGGATATGCCTCTCTCAAAACTGCTTCAACCCTTTCCCCTATCTTCCACTTGATTGTCGGCTGTTCGGTCTTTGAAGTGGCAGTGCTGTCATCTCTGGTTACAAAATTCAATTGAGAAAACTGTCAGCAAGTCAACAACTGAATACTAGGTGAGGGTGTTGATGTGGATGACTCAAAAACCAACGCACCTGAGCAACGAACCACACGAACGACACCGTTGACAAAGATGACTAACAATAAGACGAAGATGACGATGACGATGAAGATGAAAAACGATGGCATTGATGATGTAAGGCGATACCAGATGAAAGTAGAGACACTAGGCCATTCGGCTGTCCTCCCCACTTCACGCAAGACCCGCTTTTGGGAGGAGGGGGCCAGCTTCTTCTCACTCACACCGACACTCAGTGGGAAATGTTTCCTATGAAATCATTTGAGGAGCTTTTTTCAGCGCTTTTATTTTTGAGTAGTCCTTTTGCTTAACCGACAAATCAAACAAATATTTCTCTGAGAAAGTTCCTTCAATCTTACAGCCATGGATACAGGACCACTAGCCATGATGTTCACCAGCCTGGGGTTATTGCTGTTAGTGGTATTGATGTTTCTGCTCCTTGCCTGCCATTGTATGGGATCAGGACGAGCAGCCAGTTGGATGCGTATGCGTTCCAGCAAGGAGGAGGAGAAGATTGGACTGTCCAAGCATAAGCACAAGCTCTTCCATGCCAATGGTTATATGGCAAGTGTGAGTGGCGTGAGAGCATTGGGTATTTTCGTTTTCAATCTGTGAGTTTTGGTCTTTTTTGTGCCTTGCTTTATACAGATTCAAACTGGGTCCGAGTTCCTTTTGAGTACCAGTGGAAGCTTTAAGCGGTTCGATACCATTGATAAGGAGGACTATCATCAGCGTTCCCAGCAATTCTCAAATGGGGGGAATGGTTGTTTGCCACCCGAAACGAATACCACGACGACAACCCCATTATGGAATCTACCGCAGGCGGATGCGGCCATACCCCCGCAACCTTTGCGTCCTGCTCCTGCTCCGAATAGTGCTGGTCCTGGATCGAAAACTGTGACATTCTCCTTTAGCAATGAGATGCGCAGTGGTGGAGGAGAATTGCCTCAACCGTTGGAGGCACCACCATCAGCACCATTGCGTCTATCTACATCCGCCTCAATCATGCCAACGGGCACAGCCATACCCCGACCATTGGCCAAGAGGCAGGTCTCTTTGCAGCAGGTCATCGTTGGTCGGAAGTCAACGGAGGAGAATCCGGAGCAGCCCCAGCAGCCGGCGGATGAACGTCGTGTTCCGCCGATCTTAAAGCGCCGCAATTCCAGCACAAATCCATTTTTATGCGAGTCCTTGGACTCCACTAGCACACCCACTAATCCGAATCCAGCTGCTGCGGCCTCATCTCCATCACCACCTCAGCAGGACAATGGAAATCCTTTTGCGGAGACAACCAATTGTCAACCCACTAACCGCCTGTTCAAATTGTCTGGAGCCTGCCCCTCGAATCCCTTTACACGATTCAAGGGCCCGCATTTGCTGCAGAAAACTATCTCCGAGGATTACCTCTTCCGCAAGCTGGGTGCTGGGATCCATGCCAATGGCAACGCTGCTGTCAATGCCAACGGCAATGGCACATGGACGTTTGGTCGCTCTCTGCTCAGACAAGAATCGTCGATCAGTTTGGGACTGGGTCGACGCAATAGTTCACAGAGCTCACTGGATAGTGGTTCATTGGATGGTGGTTTAAATTTGGGACGCGGCATTTCCTGTGATTCCGTCAATTCCGACTCATCATTGTTTCTCGATCAGCTTGATCAGCCATATACACAAATAACCGGATCCCTCTGTGTGGGCCTTCAATATGATAAGTAAGTCTTTCTCTCTCACTTACTCGCTTTCTTTCTCTATTAATATTTAATTTTGTTAAGGTCAAGCCTAACCAATCAGGGTCTGGAGCTAACAGTCAGTGTCATAGAGGCCAAGGGTCTCATCTGTCCATTCAGCGTGGACTCATTGGACACGTTCGTGCGCATTTATTTGGTGCCCGATCATCCAGGTGCCATGCAGACAAAGGTGAGCAGTTAAAGGCGAATCCAAAGATTTGAATCAATCCATTCATTCGGTTACAGGTAGTGAATGCCTCCCTCACACCCGCTTACAATGAGAGCTTCAACTTCTGGCTGCATAAAAAGCAGATGAGACATTCTCTGTGGTTTCATCTCTATCACAATGGACCTGCCCACACGCTGATCGGTGAGGCGGAGATGGAAATCGGAGAGATACCCAAACCCATAACCACATGGATACCACTGTCCGACTCAAGGAAATGCAACGCCCGCTGGGGTGAGCTTATGTTCTCGCTGAGCTATCTGCCCACAGCAGAACGTCTCACCATTGTTGTGGTCAAGGGTCGCAATTTAAAAATGGAACTGGACACGGACTCCGATTCGGATGACACCAGACTGGTGCAGCATATTTTTGTAAAGGTACGTATGGCCCCCCGCAAGCCCCATTGCCCCCAAATGGAAAGAAACTTGTTCATTTTGCCTTTCAGGTCTATTTGATGAACAACGATAAGAAGGTTCTGAAGAAGCGGACTTCATTGAAGCGCAAGGATCGCTGTCCCATTTTCAATGAGTCGATGATATTCAGTGTGCCGCCTCATAGTCTGACCACAGTGCAATTGCGTCTCACCGTGTTTGGTGTGACTGAGAATGGGATATTGCCGCTGGGCCATGTCATTGCCGGCAGCTGCGCTGTTGGCAAGGGTCTGCGGCACTGGCATCAGATGTTGTCTTCGTTGCGCAAACCGGTGGCCATGTGGCACGTCCTGAGGCGTGCCATCAATCAGCCAATTTTCACAGGCGGAGCCGAGGCTGTAGTGGCCGCTATGCAATCCACCCTAGAGAGGGCAAGTGCCAAGAGGAACAGCATTGTCTAGAACCCCGAGAGACTCTATTTGTCGGCGGATCAGAGGAAGGTCTGTGGATCTCATTGACAGCAATTTCACACTATACTCATTGAGGCGTTTAATTTTGGCTAAACCCTTTCTTCCCTTCCCCCTTTATGTCAAAGAGTTTCCCGAAAAAAACCCAAGTCAACCGAACTATTTTCGTCATTGAAAAAGAACGAAAAACCCTCGTCAACATCCTTAGTTGATCAACATGCTAAGGTCTTCCGATTCACCAAAACTCCAACATCCAAATCCACTGATTATCGTTTACTTAAGCATCTCACAGGAGTCTAGGATAGTTTGAGTAATCTAAAACAAAAACCCAAAGAAATCGAATTGCATTTTATATGAAACCCTCTAAATTGCATTTACTATGGCTAAAATGAAAAACTTTTATTACTTTTCTACTCTTTCTCCTAAAAACTCACATGATGGGAAAATTCTATACTAAGCCAATATATATTAACAGACATATGTATATGCGGTATAGGATATATAGTTATATATGATATACATATAAGCACATGTAATAGCCCGCACCGCACCAAAAAGGACAAATCGTGAGCCTGTTTAATTAGTTATTTATTGAGATATTTCTACTACTAGACAAATTACACAAGTGTATCTGCATATAGTCATACATACATATATAAAGCACTTGGGAAATCCAAAAGAAACCGAATATTACAGTATTATTATGTATGGCAATCGAAATGGGACAACGAAACCTGACGAAATTTGTTCTTCTCATTATTTTAGAGATAGGAAAGCATTAGATGTAAATTCTTTGGTTATCGCTTGATTTACTTTTCGTATATGTATATTATATATTTTTAGATAGGATTAATCAATCCATGTGTTTTCTGGCAATCATCGAAAAGTTGTTGTACATTTTATTTTATCAATTGTTATCAGATTTATGAGAGAAATTGTGATAAGTAGAATTCAAATTGTGTCTAAATGAACCAATGGAAAAGTATTCATCTACATAAAACATCATCTAAATATAAATAGTTACTTGTGGTTGAGATCGGCAAGTCGATCCATATATATATATATATATATATATACATAACTTTGCAGAATTCCTTGAATATTCTCTAGAAATAACTCCCAGAAGTCCGAGAAATCGAAGAGTCCAATGAAAGTTTATTACGCCAATTTTCTGCAAGGTTATAGCAAATAGGATAAATTTTTTGTATAGTAAACATATATACATACATATACTAAAAAAAATATCTGCGTTAACAGTTGCATTTAGATTTAGTTGTTATATTATACATACTTACATGCATATTATATATGAGCGTTTCTTACTAAATGAAGATTGTGTTTCGATTTATATTTTTTACAGTAAAACGACAATAAATTTTCATGATAATTCAAATGTAAACAAAACAATAATCAAAACGAAAGGAAAAACCAAGAAAGATATTAAAGGGCATTTCGCCAGGATATTATTTCACCAATGTTCATCAAGTCCACCCTTGCCCTTCTACCCTAACACTTCGAACTATTTGTAGAATCAACTAAAAGTTTGTATGTATGTACTTATTATCCACCATAAATTAGGGCTTTGCATGAATCCAGAATCTATCAAAATTATTCAGCTTTTCTTTTCGGGAAATGTGCATTTCCTCAATGATAGGTTGAAAGTTTTTTCAAATCGGTTACAAAAACTTTCCAAATATTCGCAACTATTGCCCAGGGCCTATGTCCTACACAATCCTGCACAATCCAAAACTAACTAATAGCACACACGCTTATCTATACACATACATATATACATACATATATATGTACATACGTCTATACCTAATCACATTCAATTGACCAACCAAATCAAACAGAACCTGGCACATTTGTAGCGAAATTTAAAACCAAACGAAAGCTTTAACATGTCCCCTATTTATTATTAGATTATCTAAACAATGCAAACTAAGTATATAAAACTTGATCATTTCTATGAAAAATACAAAGAAGGCATTTAAGGAAACCCAGTAATAAATTTAAATAATCAACATATTTACTCATACAGCCAAACATGAAAATCGAAAACCCAAAACAGAAAGAATACAAAAGTAACAACTTAATAACTTGTTTGTTTAAAGACATATTAATATAAATAGTTAAAAGTCGTGTTAAATTTGTATAAATTATACATATATATATATGTGTATATATATTAAATATATATCTACAAATTGTTATACAAATAAATGCAAATATACATACATAATCGAGAAAACGAGAAATCTCTTTTGAAAATCTGTTAAAATTCAAAAACACAAAAATTGTTTCTTTTTTTGCTAACTGCAAGAGGACTAGAAATATTGATGTTGGTCACAACCAACAGGTTAGCTAATCTTCTTAGCAAAGTTCATTCTTTTATGCCGTCTTAGGAGCCTAGCGGAGAGTCTTTGTGTTGCGAGCCGGTAGCTATATAGCTTGTAGATTTGCCGACTCGATCCTCCACTATATGCAGGTTGAGATCTCGGCCACGCACATACCATGGGCAGTTTGTAGTTTGGCGTAATTTTGTTGTTTGATTTTGCAGCAATTCCCCAGATTCTAGACTCCATTTTTATACCCTTGCAGAGGATGTTATACAACTAGTCAGATCTTTGGTAATGCCGAGAAAGAGGCAAGCAAATGAATTATAATGCATTATACCTATTGTATAATGGTCTAAACAATGACAAAACATATATACCCTTGAAGATTTTCCATTACTCTTTCCTTACCTACAGGCGTCAGAGTGGAAAAACTTTTTATCCAAAAAGTCAAAATTCCGCCAAAAACTTAGGCTGAATTAATGGGGCGAATAGGGAGAGCCAATTTATCGTATGTTTATATGGCATCTATATAATAAGTAAAGGTATCCGACTTTGATAAAAAGAGATCTAATGATTATTACATCTGCAAGTTAATTAACTAGTTTGGAGACAATCGAAAATAAAGTTTTCTGATCAAAATTATTTATCGACCCATTGTATCCATGAAAGCTATATGATAAAGTCATCCGATCTTGATGATGCCTCAAATGTAACAAAGTTATTAATAAAAGTTTGTTACCTGGACTCGAATCCTTTCTTTCGATTTAGATCTTTTAAGAATTGTGAATAAGATTCTGAAGTTGTTTTCCTTATTGCATTGTTAGAATTCAAAGTCCTTTAGAATCACCAATATGTATCTCTGCATTCGGCTTGGCACTTCTTTTAAATTTAATCATTATATTAAAACAATTACAATTTTGGGACTTTCGCAAAAATACAGACTCAAATCTTTTTAAAATTTTGAAGTTACCTAGGAAAGAATTTAAAAAAATTAATTTTAGTAGGCGGCATTGAAAATGTTGTTCCCTAATAAAGCCAAGATCTTCGATCTCGATAGAAATCTTCATTTGTTAAACAAAAGAAAAGAATCAGCACTTTAATTATTCCAAATTCAGTTTTCTTCCCGATTTTGGTCAAAATTAGCTTAAAAGGAATTTGGTTAATTGGATTGAAAGAATTGAAAAATTAGACTCACAGTAATCCTTTTTAATTATTTAATAAAACTCATTAATTAAAAACATTTTTCATAACGAAACAAATAGTTAATAATAATAATTTTTACATACTTTTCGAAATCTTTTTAGCTTTATAGTCCTTTTAAAACTAAATTAAATCAAAATCATTTATAATCGATGTTTTCGTTATAATATATTTAACTTATAATGTTTACGGATCCTGCTCTAAATCTTTCACTAAACACTTTTAACTGCGACCCGATTGTCGATATTAAAAAGCAATTAATATTTCTCATACCCATCTCAATGAACAATTTATTTACGTAGTATTTACGTAAGTACCTATGTGTGTATATCTTTGGTAAGTGCAGTTTGTCTAAACACAAATGCTCATCGAGAGATACAAACACCAAAAAGATACATATGTATCTTGTGCGGTTTCCAATTCAAAAACGAAACGACAACGAAAAAGAAACCGAAAATGATCTCCGCTGGCTGATGATGTGTCCCAGCTGTGTTGCCATTGGATCATCTAAATTTAGCATCAGCGATTAGCAGCCAATGGCAGAAGGAGAAGCGATCGGAGCACGGACCAGACTACTTGACGACATTGCAGACTGACTGTCTGCCAGGAGTGTCTGTGGCCGATGGATTCAGTTGTTAGTTGAACGAGCAAGTGCCAGGACATGAGTCACAAGTTGCAGTTACATTTGAAGGCCAAGGAGAAAGATCGCCGCCTGCTCCGCACACCGAAGTGTGCAAGATGTCGCAATCATGGGGTCATCTCCTGCGTCAAGGGACACAAGAAACTGTGCCGCTGGCGGGAATGTTGTTGCCCCAATTGCCAATTGGTTGTGGACCGTCAACGCGTTATGGCCGCCCAGGTGGCCCTTCGGCGCCAACAGACGATGGAGGCCCTGGAGGTAAGGGCCTCATCAACCAGCGAGGGAGAAGAATCTACGACATGTACCTCACCACCAGCAACGCCATTGATGACACCACAGCTAGCATCCTCATCCACGCGTCAGGTTCTGATCGCCCAGAAAAGGATTTACAAGCAGCGTTTAAGGAATTTGCAGCAATCCACATTGCATATCACAGCGGCCATGGAAGGTAAGTGTTAAGGCTAGAGCAAGGACATACGGTGCCAGACTGTCTGGCAGACACAGGCATCTTGTAACTGGAGATCCGCACAGGAAATGCCCAACAATAACAACAACAGCAGCAACAACAAATTGCTTAACTAAAGCCAAAAACAAAAAAAGAAAAGAAAAACCCAATTGAAATTTGAAATTGGATGCTAGTGGCAATTCGATACTTGAGCAAAAGGGAAAACTCTCTGGGCCAAGTAAAAGAAACAAAAACTGAAAAAGGAAAAAGAAGAAAAATATGTTACCATCTGGTTTCCAGATAATTTCAAGCAAACTGTTGTTGGTTTTTGGTGCCAGACTGTCTGTCTGACTGACTGACTAATTGACTTAACGAATTGCAGCAATTTGTTGTACTGTATCTGACAACGCCTCCATTCTTCTTCCACTTCTTCTTCATCTTCTTAGAGTACAAACAACGTTTTCCCTCCACATTCAGTTCCCCGCTGATGGAACGCCTGCGCAAGCGACGTGCATTCGCTGATCCGGAACTTAACTATGTCATGGAGGCGACATTGGGCGGCAGTCCGGCCTGTCATGCCCTATATGCCGCCGCTGCTGTGGGCTATCAAACAATGCCGCCGTTTACGCCCACACCCACAACCACGCCCATCTCCACACCCAACACACTTGACGTCAGTCGAACTCTGCCGGCGGCTTCAGCTACTGAGAAGAAACCCAAGCTGAGCTTCTCCATCGAGTCCATAATAGGCACGTAGCTGTTTCTCTCATCCTGCATCCTGTATTGGAAATTGTAAATAATCCTCAATTTTTTTAATAGAATTAGTCTTCATATGAAATAAAACGAATATAAGTTTTTAAATTTGATTTTGAATTAAATTTGATTATCTCAAACTGGCACTGGGCCCCTAGATAACGGTCTCTTAGGACAGTTAAAAAAAAAAATTAATTTAATAGTTACATTGGAAAGTATTAACCTTTATTGTATAATATTTTACATTTACAAAGAATAAAGTTTAGGTCTGGCCCACTGTGCACATTAATTCAGCAATCGTTATCGAAACAGGGCTGCCTAATTATTAATTTTGAAAAACCTATCGACTTGGCGCTCGAACAATAACAAAATTTTCGCATCCACCTGCACACACACAAGCAAACGTAGAAGGCGAGGCGCTCATAAAAACACAAACACATACAAATGTAAAGAAAAATTTATACACATACATACGTACATACATATGTATGCTTTTATATGGCAGATAAGTTTATTAATAAATTTTCAGTTATGTACTATTTTTAATATATATGTATGTATAATAAATATTATGTATGTATCGATGTGTGTGTCTGTGTGTATAGGTACGTATTTATGTACATACATAGCAATACTGTTTGATTCTTGCTCTCCCGCAGCACACTAAATTCAATCAAAACAAACGGCAGCGAACAGGCGTCGCAACCACATCCACATCCACCACGTTATCGTTACGTTAGATAATCGGAGCCGGAGCGCAGCCACCCCCCGCGGACACCCCTTTGTATCGTCAAGGTGAGTTTGTTGCACATGCAGAAACGAAAAAATCGATTGTCAAATTGGAGGCTATTCTGCTTGGCCCAAGGAACGAAGGTACAATTAAGCAGTTAAATCGTTTTCCCACGCCAACAGACAACCCCTATCCATCCAACGGGCCACTTCACCAAAATTGAATGTGTTTTTTTTTTCGGTTCTGTGTTAAATTGCCATAAATAATATTGTGTGTGATTTTTGTTGATTGTTTTGCGTGCCGTCTATAATTCAATTGCGTGAGGTGCAAAAAAAAAAAGAAACAAAATAATAACCATGACAATTACAACAACAAAAAGGCCGCAAATTGTTGCCGAGCTTTCTGTGTGTGTGAGTGTGTGTTTGTATGGGTACGTGTATCGGTGCGAGTGAAAAAGTGAGACCTAGCAGCTGTTTAGTCAGCCAATTAGTCCCCCCCCTCGAAATATTTTATGAAAGTGCTTCACTTTTTTTTTTTTGTGCATATTTCGGCTGTTGGATTTAATTTAATTTCCATTTAGATTTGTTTCGTTTTAATTAAGTATACACCTTATCGGTTCCACTATCTTATCTATTAAATTTGAATACGTTACATACGGTTATATGTATGGGAGATATATGTGGGATATATGAAAGGGTGCTTATCCAAGTTGATTCAGAGCCAGTATTAAAGTCCAACTGAAGTGTTGCATAAGAATTGACCTCCAACCTAAATTGAAGTTTGATTTCTGTACACAAGTGTGTGTAACACATGGACACTGAGTCGAAGGTTCAACAACCTTTTACTCTATCGTGTCCAAAATCCGTGTTCAATATGTTTGCAATGAAACCCGGGGCTAAGTGCATGTTTAAACTCAAAATCTTTATTATATTGCCATTGCAAACTATATACATACATACATATGTATTTCACCTTTTTAAGGATGGGTTACTATGCAGTAGAATTGCTACGTCTTGGAAAAACGTTCCTATTGTTTCGATATTAGATGCAGAGTATATACATAAGTATCTGAATATACCCTGATCATAGCTTCTCTGCGCTGTATATTGTGATAACTAGTTCTTAGTCCTATCTCAGCTTCTATCATACGATTCATAGTATTTATCCAATTGATACTCAAAAGATTTCTTTCTGTGTACTCGAGATGTTTGTTCAGAATTTTAACATCTTCCAAATGGCAACCGGTTTCAAATGCGACACAGCGAAATGTTACCAAAAACCCAAATGACACATTTGTAGATATATATCTGCATACATACATACATATGTCATATGTACATACTATATCTGCTGGTATTGGGTCCATGGGGTCCAAGAAAATAGCATTTTAAATAAACGTTCTGTCTGATTGACGCTTCAGTTTTGGGTATTCTTGTGATTGTCAGGTTATTGTTCTTTTGTTCTAGCGTTAGACAAATTGCTTGGTCTTGTCTCATTACGTAATTGCCGGATTCAAAGTACAAAATCAAACATACATATGTACATACATATGTGTGTATGGATTTTATATATGATTATATATGTACATAAATCGGAATGGATGCCATAAGCCGAGTCTAGAAACTGTAGAAGACGTCACTGATAAGGAAATTAGCTCAAAGTCAAAAGTACATAGCACTGATAGTCCACAACTAAATAATGAAAAAACATACATATGTATGTATGTCTAGTAGCAGTATTAATTTATATATCGCATAATCCCTTAGTTAACAACAAAGAAAAAAAGTCACTGTATATAAGAAACTAGAAAAACAAATTCCTAACAATTAGATATGCATCCTAAAGTTAGATAAAACCATGTCAAAATCCAGAACAACAAAATTTTAGAAAACGAAAATTTATCTTTTTTTAATTAAGAAAAAGAAAAGAAAATTTCCTCCAATTAGATATGCAATTAGCCCTTATTAAATACCCTTATATGGTCTTCCATGCTAATTTCCATATCAATCAAATTTCAAAACAAAAAAAAAAAAATAAAAAATTAAAGAACTAGGAAAAAAATGTTTAGCAATTAACTATGCAATTAGTCTTAATTAGATATCCTTATGTTAGATAATATGTTCAATTTCACTAAATTTTTTTTTATATTTAAGAAATAGGAACAAAAATTATATATGCAACTAATTATATTATATTCTAATATTAGATAAAACCATGTCAAAATCCAAAACAATAAAAATCTTTTTGAAAATATTAGAGAAGATAATAGAATTTTTATATAGTACATTTTAAGTGGTATACAAATTGGTTTAAAGATTTCTCTTAGAAAGTAGTAGTATACTGTAACCAGTTTACCCTGTAAAAATCAGATTTTCATGAAATAATTTTTGTAATATTTTGATTCCACAATATATCGATACATCATCAATGCCTCATCACTAATTATAATCAGCTGTTTTTCCGTTTTTCAAGCGCGCCAATTGAAACTGTTAAATGTGTAAGCTGTTAACTCCTGGTTAAACTAGTTTTTACTTGTCGTTTCTTTTTTTATTGTGATCGTTTTCGGCATTCTCAATAAGTTTTACTAATTTGTAGTATAAGGTGGGGGAATAGCATAGTAACAAATATCAACTTCCATAAATTATTAATGACAACCATATAGGCTACCAATTTCAAACTTTTACCACTGATAACAGCGCCGGCCCACAACACACACACACAAACACATTTTTTAATCGTACATACATACATACATACGTATACACTCACATTTGAATGTGCCGACTCTCTTATACTATCCTTGTCCTTTTCTTCTTACAGTGTTAACGATTAGGACACGGAAGGACAGACAGCCTGCTGTTAAAGATGAGTCGTTTACTATTGAATAAACCCAGTGCCATACAGCGAGCCGCTGCCACAGTGTCTAGAACGTCAGCTGTCGTGTCAGTGCAACAACAAAAACAACAACCATGCAGAATAACGCCCAGCGTCGTAATACGCCGCTGGAAATCGTTTCTACATAACAATAACAGCGCCGTTCAAAAATCAGCTACAGCTACAGCAACAGCGTCGCTTTCACAGCGCAGTCAAGTCGAAACTTTGAACGCGCGTGGTAGCTATACTTCTCGGTTAGTATGTAGTGAAGGCTCCATCCCTTTCTACACCTCCATCTCCAATATACCCACACACACAGACCTCACTTTCACACTTGTCATCACTGGGGTCAGTTTCGGAAGCATTTTAAATATTTTAACATTAGCATAACATACAAGAGTTGGTGTTTAACAGTGTCTGATTCTTTTTTTTTGGTTTTACCTTTCCCCTTTTTTTCGATTCTCGCTCCTGCTTTTGTGGTCTGCTGCTGCTCTATTCCACACACAGTTCGTACACCAGCAAAAGCGACACAATGTCTTCAAAATGCCTGCAATTGGAGAACATCAATCCGAATTTTATCACCATGGAATATGCGGTTCGTGGTCCATTGGTGATACGAGCCGGTGAAATTGAAAAGGAACTAGAGAAGGTGAGTCTAACTTACTAAATTAGCTTAATCTCTCCCACTCTTTCATTAGACCACTAGATCGACATTTACTGTCCAAAGCAACCAAAATGTTTACATACTTATGTATGTATGCGTTCGTGCGTGCGTGCGTGCGTGCGTGTGTGTATGTATGTTTTAGGTTTTGCGCTTTGCCGCCCTTTTTAATTTCAATTTAATGGACCAGAACAGTGTCTCAAATCATTCACACTCCATCACTGTTATCTTTATTGAATTGAAGTTATGTGCTGTTCAGATCAAAATACAATAGTAACATGAAACAGTTTCGTTCAAAGTAGCTACTAAATCGAAAATAATATATATAATTTCATTAGGAAAAACATTTTTCCTAAAAGTTCTTTCATAAATACATACATACATACAAATATTTGTATTTGTGCATAGTTTTATAATCTCTAGCTCTGAGCTTATTAGAAATATTATCGAACTTTATCTCAATGTTTAATTGTATAATGGAAGTGATAAAAGTGAACTTTCAAAGTGGAACCACAAATTTCGATCACCTGATTATACATTATATACGATGAATGTACATACGAATACATTGATCCCCCTATGTATACATACATATGTGCATATATTTGTATATGTTTTGAAGTACGTGAAAATACATATACATATGTATGTGAATGATTTCGAGTACCATGGGCTGGCTGAACAAGTAATTTTTACAGATATCATGATCTAATTTGATTCTTATTAGTTTACTTTTCATTGTTTTTACTTTTTGTATTGGTATGTACATATATACATCCAGATGAACTCACCCATACATATGGAATTTCTAATTGGAAATGGAACATTTCGTGTTTTTCGCATTTTACTTATGATGGTTTGTCATGCCAAAGTTAATTTTTGTAAACAAACTACATGAAATTTCAATTCCACGATACGGTTTCTACTTGGTGGCAAACAGTTCACATTTAAGACAATACCAAATATTATATACATATATGTATATGTGTATGTATGTATATGGTAGCTCTTAATTAAGGTTAAGAATTTGATCATCTGCCTAGAAAAGTTCACTGAACGTATAAAAAATGAGTAAATGACATTGGCCTTCAACTCTGCCCAACATGGTCACCCCTAGTAGGCCCACTTATATAAACAACTTGAGGCGATGCTGTTATCCTGTTATCAGTGAAAGTCCCTAAACTCGTAGCAAACATGCGCAAACATTCTCTCTCTCTCTAGCTCTGTTACCTCTCTTTGTATTTTTCTTTGTTTTACTCTTCAAAAACAAACACAATAAATTTATACTACGTATGTACATACATATGTATGTACATATGAATTTACTTTTATATGGTCAATATATGTACATACATGAGTACATACATATGTATGACTTTACACATTTTGCATTGGTTTTATTGTTGTTGACAGCGGCAGCAGCATGTCAACGTTTCATTCCTCTCAGTCGCCTTCTTCTCTCCTCGTCGTACTCCATTGATTTCCTTTTCACTCATCTGCGTTTTATCAAATGTGTTTATATACACACACACACACATATATATATACACACACACAAATGTATATAAAATGATAAAAACTGTTTTTTGGCTTTTGGCCAAATGATAAAGACAAAGACGTAGCTTGACTTCCCGTCTAGAAGAAGAAATTTTGCTTGGAAATAAATGGCGAAAAGGTATTTTCCACAATCGAGCCACAATATCCTTATAATTTAGAGGCACACTTAAGATCCTGCTTTTCCTCTTCAAGTCTTTTTTGTTTCTGTACCCTTCTGGTACGTCTATGTGGTTAAGATGTTCGGACTCGGAAGGAGAAAAAGAAGTTGAAGACTGAAATGGGTTGAACTTTATCTATCTGTGGAATTCAGTCATTTTGATTAGTTTTGTCGTATAAATACAAACAAAAATTTAATCTATTTCATGCAGTTCGCCAATTCCAAAGACTGTTTAATAGAAACAACAACAAAATGTCTTCAAGTTATACAAATTTTGTTCACATTTTATTAAGTACAATTTAGATGAAAACTTTCCTTTATAAAGACTTTTTTTATCTTTGCTTTAGTAGCTGGAACTAAATTGTTAAGTCCAAAACACTATATAGCTCAATTAATATTATCTAAAATTTCTTCTTAACCTTCTCATGACATTTACTGTTTAAAAACTCATATCGCATCTATAACTGCGCTATATACATACATACATACATGTACATATATAAATACATTCATATAATGTATACGTACATATATCAATTATATAGCCTCTCGTAATCGAAATCTTCACAACAAAAAAAAAAAAAAAAACGTGCAAACGTTCATCAAACACTTTTGTTTATACCCTTTCCAAACATAAAGTATATTAACTAAGTCCATTCAAATCAATTCTGAGCTTATTAAAGTCAACGAAACCTTGAGGATTCTTCTCATTCAAATAGAATGTCCTGCAGCTTTTAAGAAAGAAGGGTATACAAATGGTGATATACTAGAACTTTTAGCAACTGCCATACATTTATTTATTAGTTTTCTTTAACAAATTCAAGTGCAAATAAGTCGAATACTTTACGCAACACATACATATGTACGTACATTTATATGTATGTTATTCGATATGTATGAATGTTTTAGGTGGCAACTATATATATGTAGGTATAGTGTAGTTAGTACAGAGATACAATAATAACAATAGCAACTCTTATGAAATTTACCCTGTTAGAAGCACAATCTCCTCGACTCTCTCTCCCTCTTAACGTGTATTCTGTTTGTGGTAGGTGTGTTCTGGCAATTGGCATTGAAAGTACCTTTTATCAGTTCAGTATTAAGCGATAATTTAGACGCACCTTCGAGGGGAGACTCATTACTTTTCTGAATTCGTAATATAAGATCACGCCTTTTATTTTCATCTCTAGATAAACTACTCCAAAGATTAGAGAGTGAAGAGCAGAAGAAATCCACGAAATCGATCTAACGCGATTTTCAAATTCTTTGTTAGTTCTACTTTAAATTTGGCCAAAGTATACACGATTTATAGACACTATAGTCTAGAAATATACTATACCTCTTTTAATTACTAAAATTGAAAGTTTCGTTTCATTTACCATGAAGTACTTATAGTTTTTTAATGGCATGGATGTTTAGTTTTACCTATTTTTCCGTTTGTGAATGGCTTAAACAAAAATCAGTGTGGCAAGAAGGGCTAATTAGCTTCTCATAAATAAATAGGGAACACAAATTCGTCACAAACTTAGAAACACCAAACACCTTACCGAATAAATTCAAGAGGACAAATACACGTGAATGTATTCAAATTAATACACGTGACTAAAACAATATGGTTTATAAAATACCATGTAACAAAACTAATAAAGAAAACTGTGACAAAACGTATGTATTTAGGGACAACCAAAACGAGGCTAAAAACTAGACTGTCGCAACATAGATCCAAAATTCACCCCTCAAAATTTACTGCTGGAACCAAAACTACAGCTATTACTTCACTTGCAGTGTAGTATCAATTCGGTGCGTCAATTTGTTTGCAAGACATTTACTTCATATCTGACAATTAATGGAAAAAGTTGATGGCAATATACATACATGTGTATGTAGTTAAATCTCCATTAGCCGATGTATATTCTATTCCCATAATGACAAAGAACAAGCCATCATATGTTAACTTCATAAATGTATATGTACAAACATATGTATGTATGTATTTGTAATCGAAATTTCATAGTCCATTCTTTGATTGTTCCATACAAACAAACATTAGTTTAATCAAAGATTGTTGAGCCCTCGGTTGAGCTACTATTATAGTACAATATTAGAGATACTTGCAGACAGTTTTGTTTTGAAATCCTATACCCACATTTGTATGTATGTATGTATGCACATGTGTGTGTGTGTGTTACTAAATGTAGCCAGAATGCATGCATGCATGGTGTTTGTATATACAAATGTTCATAGTTTACAAGCTACCTCAATCGTGATTTGCTGTGAATTCTCTAATTATTCATATTAACGGGCATTGACGTCACTCTCCCCCGAACCCCAGCCCAAACCCCATCCACAAGTGATACACGAAGGGGAATGTAAGTGGATGTGAATTGCATGTCATGTGGCGGGTGCAAATGTTGTGAGTTTGTTTGTTTGAGAAAATTGTGTGTGTAAGTGTAGTATTTCCAGCTGAGCATTAGGGTGACCCAAAATTCTGGCCCCTATCGATTAACATCCACTGATATTATCAGATCCCGGAATGTCTTGCTGAGCGTGGAGATAAAATCACTCTCGCTTTTTCGTGGTGCCGATGTTTACGCTCTACTAGATTTTATTATATATATTAGTGCATTCGGAAAACGATAGTGATCCGACTTAAAAATTTGAATGTTATGTCAGTATAAAAGCGAAATAGCGACATTACATTCAGTTAATGAATTAATGATGAATCATTCACATATAATCAAAAATATCTGCTTGTTGAGCATTTTTCCAATGTTTCTTCTACATTTTACAAGGGTTCTTAAAGTTTCCCCTGCTCGAAATAAAGTTTTGAATAAATATCACTTTAGTTTTTGTTTGATACACCCTAATTGTGCATTGTGGATATTTGTTTTCATATTTCATGTCTAATTTAATTGGACAATGACTTGAAGTGTTTTAAGTGGGTGTACATATGTACACATGGACAAGTTGTATATGAGAAAGCAAACCAGACTTGTCGTTTCCTCTTTAGCGTTTCGTCTCATTGTTGCTTATCCTCTCACTTCGAATCAGCGATTTAGTAGTCAATTTTAACATTCCCAAGTGAGACCTGACACGATTTTCAATGTAAAATGAACAGGAGCTTAAGGTTTTGGTACTTTTTGACATTAACCTGTATTTGACTAATTGGCCCAAAAAATCAATAAGCCCTCCCAGGAAAGCTAGAAATAATGTATGCCATTAAAAAAATAATTGATTCCGAGAGTTATGTTTCTATATGCTATAATATCCTACCCAAAACTGGACCTTTTTTTGGTATTCCACTTTGAATTGGCAACTGTGTGGCAGTGAGTCATGTGATTTCCCCTCATGTAGCAGAACTAGTAATAAATTTATAATGAAAATGGCCGTTGTATTTAACATTCTTAACCAAACTTAGCTTGTATATATAATTACAGTACCCAACGAGCAATTGGTTCGCGTAATTTGAGACCAATTTACGTGTAATTTGATATCAATTTTGAATTGCTTTCAATGTAATTTGTTTAATGTATAATTTCAGGGCGTTAAGAAACCCTTCGACGAGGTGATTCGTGCCAACATTGGTGATTGTCATGCCATGGGACAGAAGCCGGTGACGTTTTTACGTCAGGTGAGTTAGTTGTAATTGGTGCCGCAGGAATCTATTTAAATTGCTAATTTCCCCTTCCTCAGCTGCTGGCATTAACCTTTGAGCCACGTCTGCTCGACTCGCCCGAATATCCGGAAGACGTAAAGCAACGGGCTCGTGCCATATTGGGTAATTGCCAGGGTCACTCGATGGGCTCCTACACCGATTCGGCTGGTCTTGAGGTGGTTCGTCGCCAAGTGACCGAGTATATTGAACGACGAGATGGAGGCATTCCAAGCGACTACTTGAATATCTATTTGACAGGCGGTGCTTCTCCAGGCATTAAGAGTATTTTGTCGCTTATCCAGTAAGATCTATATTTAATTGAACGAAACGACAACCCCAACATATCTTACTCTCTGCCTGTCTCTCTCCCTGTGTTTAGTGCTGATGTGGACGGCAAGCCACCAGGTGTTATGGTGCCCATCCCACAGTATCCATTGTACTCGGCCACTATTGCTGAATACGGAATGACTAAAGTAGACTATTACCTTGAGGAGGAGACCGGCTGGAGTCTTGGACGTAAGGAACTGCAACGTGCTTTTGATGAAGCCAAAAATACGTGCAATCCCCGAGCCTTGGTGGTTATAAATCCGGGCAACCCTACCGGCCAGGTCCTAACCCGCGATAATATTGTGGAAATCATCAAATTTGCCCATGACAACAAACTTATAATCCTCGCCGATGAGGTCTATCAGGACAATGTCTATGACAAGAACTCGAAATTCTATTCATTCAAGAGGGTAGCTTACGAATTGGGCGAACCCTATCGCAACCAGGAGCTGGTCAGCTTCCTCTCCACGTCGAAGGGCTATCTCGGCGAATGCGGCATTCGTGGTGGCTACATGGAGGTGCTGAACTTGTGCCCCAACGTTAAGGCGATGCTAACCAAATCGATAACAGCTGCTTTATGCAGCACAACCGCTGGCCAGGTGGCTGTTAGCGCTCTGGTTAATCCTCCCAAGCCGGGTGAACCATCTTATGAGCTATTCCAGAAGGAAAAGAATGCCACATTGTCTGCCCTGAAGGAGCGAGCGGAGCTGGTTTACAAGACTCTGAGCGGTTTCGAGGGTTATAAAGTGAATCCAGTGCAGGGTGCTATGTATGTGTTCCCTCAGGTTGAGATCCCACCCAAAGCCATTGAAGCGGCCAAAGCCAAGGGCCTGGCTCCCGATGTCTTTTACGCATTTGAGCTTTTGGAAACGAGTGGTTAGTGAAAGGGAAACATATATAAAGCACATTCATGTCATTTCTATATATCTTCAAAATCTTTTACAGGTATTTGCATTGTTCCGGGAAGCGGTTTTGGTCAAAGGGCTGGCACCTATCACTTCCGCAGCACCATATTGCCACAGACCGATAAGCTAAAACTGATGATGGAAAAATTCCGTGTATTCCACACCGAATTCATGAAGAAATACAAGTAGAAGAAGGATCATCCATCCCCCCTCCCACATAGAAGTCTTTGAAGCCTCTGCCTGTGTTAAATATGTCTGATTCCCCAATTAATTAATTTTATACCGTAAATAGATTGAGACTTGTTTTTGATTTTTGTTATAATTCCTATTTGCCGCGTTATTTATATATCAAATATATATTTACCTCCTATATATACATACATATATCTATCTATATACTATATTTATACGAGTTTGTTCTCAATTTTGATACATAATACCGCCAAACTCTTTTGTTTTTCGACTAAATTCATTTTGGGAGTCGGTAAAGTCCAGAAGATTAACTTTTTCACTTCGACTAGACACGATTCGGAAAACGAGAGAAGTGACAATAATTTTGTTAGCTTACGCGCACATACATACTGATATTGTTGTTTACAAAAGAATATTGCATTATTCCCAATTATCCGTGCATACATATTAAGCATAATTTGCATAATACTTTTGCATGTAATGGTATTTGTCATTCAAGTCATTAGAAATTGTTAAAAAAAAACTATTGAAATCCAAAATATATATTGTATTATTGTTGAACAGTAATTAAAAATTAAGAAATTGGTTTTATTGGCTTAATTCTGATCTTCTTTTTGATCTTTGAATGCAGAGTGATATTCCTTTTAGACGAACTTGTTCTGCATTTAAGTATCCTTGAGAATATTTGAAAAATTTATTTTAAATTAATAAAAATACTACTTGCATACTACAGGGATAAAGTTTATGATTTTATTGCCCATTACCAGGCGCAATCCGATGTATGTATTTCATTCCGATACACACTTTTGGAATAAATTACCATGACATTCATTGACATCATTTGAATTATTTTTCAATTTTCAAATTCTCATACATGCGATTTTGTATTTTTTTGGAGTCAGTGTTTGAAGGTTTCTTAAAGTCTTAAGATTAACACCTATGAGAAGCTAATACCCAGGAAGCAACAATTGTTCGAAGTATGAGACAGAAAAGGATACCTAAAGTAACTCTCAAATCAAAATCAAAATCACTAACCATTATTTAGAGAATTAAGAAAACTGAAAAATATTAAACTGTGCCACAGATGTATTAAACACATTAAGCGAGTAAAACCATCGATCATCCAGGCAAAGAATGCTTTGAACTATGCCCAGGGCCAGGCTCCTTGTGGACTATGAGCTAAAGCATTAACAAAATTTAGTTCAAGTACTTGAAATTTGGTCTATTATGGTGTAAAACGAAAATGAAATACCTCACACATTCCATTATGGTTACTTTCCGATTTACATTGAAGCAAAAACAAAGGTAAAATGCAGAATGTGTATGTGTATGCGTGTGTGTGTCTATCGCGTACGTTCCGTGCCGGAAAGTATCGAGCGTGGGATGGGATTACGGGTGAAATGTGTTAATTGACGCTTCATAACATTTGGACGTGAATAGCCAACAGCGTCGTCATCGATTGCACCAGGATCACCAGCGGCACCAGCATCTCCAGTTGGTGTTGCGGCATTGCGTTCAAAACTGGGCAACGGGGCCTTCTTCTCGTGGGCCAATTCAGTGAATTGCAACTTGCGTCTATGTTGGGGCGAAATCTTCTTGCAGTGACACATTTGGTGTATGTGCAAAGTCCGTTCTAGTTCGAATTTGCGATCACAAAATCTGCATTGATTGCCACAGGTCAGGGTCGTGTTGCTATCTTTTGAACGTTTTTTCGAAAAGCGTATTTTAAAATCGTCATCATGAGTGCGACGATGGGCAGCCAGTAGACTTTTAATGTTGAATTTGACACCACACAGATTGCAGTTGTACAGTGGCTGAGGAGTTGGAGCTGGTTCTTGCTCTTTGAATTGGCCATGCACATAAGAGCTCAGGGGTTTGCTGTTTAAACGACCACGACCATAAGTATTACCGCTTTTTGAACTAAAACGCCTTTCTTCCCTTTCGGCTTCCAGGATAATATCATGCATACGTCGAGCTACATTCGAATTAGTTGGTGTCAGATCAAGATCCTCAAAAGGATCTCGTGGAGTGAGGCCATTACGTCTTGGTGATTCTGTTCTAAGTACTAAAATTACACGCAAATACATTAGACTGATTAAAACTATGCTGTTTCTCCTTCTGTCCCTCACCATTATGTCCATCAGTTACTCGAGATAGCTTCTCCGTGGCATTCTGTGGAGGATATGCGGTTTGCCAGGACTTCTTTGCCGCCTGCTTTCCTTTATTGGCATATCCAGCTGCAGCATCAGCACCTGAGACTTTGCGACTCCTTTCTCTGTTTTGGGCGCCACCACCAACAGTTGCTAACGGTTCACCGGCACCACCACGTGGGCCACGTGGACGTACATTGCGCGCCGGACCGGCCATATGATTCGTTTCCGATAGATATATCAATTTAGGCTCCACAGCTCTGCGCGACTTTTTGACATCGTCTTCCACAGAGTTTTCACGTTGATTTTGCTGCATTTGGACAGTGATCCGGCCATTGTGACGTGTGTGTTGTGGCTGTGTACTACGTTTTGGTTTGCCATGCACCTGTCTTTGAGCCTGCTGTTTGATTCGACCGCCAAAATTCATTTCAAGTGTCTGCGTGTGATTTATTATATATGTATATATAAAAACTTGTTATTATTAGGATTACGATGTTGATGTTAGTTAAGTTGAAGCAAAACTAGACATCGATACGAACGAAGCTCGTAAACAGACTTTATCTGTTTGGAAGCAAAAGTCATGGCCCATGATGATGAATAATGAAACATTGATGTTTAACACAATTCGAACCATGTGAACGCCAAAAAGGTTGTAAGAGATTGATGTATTTTAAAAGACTGAAACAAATCTAAAGGATATTTTCCATAACCTAGCTGAATTCATGCCTGGGACTTCTAAAGAATTCAGGGGAGTTCAAAAATTCGCTTAAAGCCTAAATCTGCCTGCCCAGAAGTATGCTATACATTTCAACAAACAACAGCGAGTAATACTCCTAAGGCAGCGACTAATAGTCCTAAGGCACCGAGTAATAGTCCTAAGGGTAAGAGTAGTCCTCAGGGTTCGATGTGCGTAAAGTTAGCCACACTGTTAATGCCGAGTTATCCACAACCCTCTGTTAACCCACTGTTAAGTTTTTTGAATTTTTAATTTTCAATTTTCTAGGTAATTATTAACTATTTTAAATGAAATAAAGTTTAATATTATAAAAAATACATCAATCTACTGTTTTTATTCACTTTTTGGGGATTTCGAACATTCTATATATATACAATTTGTCCATGAAAATGGGGTTTTACGTATTCGTTTAGCACAGCTCCAAAGGCACAGCTCAATGACAATTAAATGCCAGAATTTTCCCCAATTATTCATTTATATCCCCAATAAAAAACGTGTGAACAGTTTTCGAGAAAATTGCATTTTTGTTGACCACCCATGTTTTTCCCCATACAATATATGCCAAAAATATGCGCCAACTTTGACGAGTTGCACAAAATTTCCAAGAACACAGCTCAATGGACATTAAGTGCCAGAATTATCAATGGACTTTTAGGAATATGTGCATAGAGTTTCATTGAGAATGTGTGAACGGTTTTCGAGAAAAATGCATAAATATAAGGGTATCTCGAAGATATAAATTTTGCTCTAGCAATTGCAATTCGCCGCTCGATTTTGATCCGCGCGACGCAATTCGAGATTCGCTGCTCAGCTCTCTGCTTCTTCCCCCTTTTATTTCGCCATACAAAATATGCACCAACTTTGGCGAGTTGCACAAAATTTCCAAGAACACAGCTCAATGGACATTAAATGCCAGAATGATCAATGGACTTTTAGGAATATGTGCATAGAGTTTCATTGAGAATGTGTGAACGGTTTTCGAGAAAAATGCATAAATATAAGGGTATCTCGAAGATATAAATTTTGCTCTAGCAATTGCAATTCGCCGCTCGATTTTGATCCGCGCGACGCAATTCGAGATTCGCTGCTCAGCTCTCTGCTTCTTCCCCCTTTTATTTCGACATACAAAATATGTCTAAAATATGCACCAACTTTGACGAGTTGCACAAAATTTCCAAGAACACACCTCAATGGACATTAAATGCCAGAATGATCAATGGACTTTCAGGAATATGTGCATAGAGTTTCATTGGGAATGTGTGAACAGTTTTCGAGAAAAATGCATAAATATAAGGGCATCTCGAAGATATAAATTTCGCTCCAGCAATGGCAATTCGCCGCTCGATTTTGGTGCTCGCGGCTCAATTTGAAATTCGCTGCTCAGCTCTCTTCTTCTTCCCCCTATTATATCACCATACAAAATTTGCCAAAAATATTTGCCGACTTTGGCGAGAAATGATTTTTGCATTGTGGTACAGGACGGTCCAAAAAATTTTGATTTTTTCTTAATAATAATTATAGATATTTTGCAGGCTTTCCTAAAGAATATGAATAAACTAAATGAAATATGTAATTGTTAAATTTGTCTTTCTCAATTAAGGGAAATTTTTAATTATGTTTTTATATGTACATATGTACATATATGTACATATGTATGTATATTTGTGCAACTGGAAACAAATTTGCTGCAAACAAATAAGACTTGTACCATTGTATCATACTAATAATGTTTTCTCGTAGTTTATTTAAATAATTAACAAAACAAATTCAATCGCACTATTACAAAACAATAGTTTTCTCTATTATTTGAAAAAAATTAGAAGCAAAGAATGAAGTATTTATTACAAAAAATAACGTCTCCGGTGGTATTCGAACCTCTACTTCTTTTATCTACATATGTATATGAAAACAAATAAATAATAACAATAAAAAAATGTATTAATAAATATACATACATACATATGAACACCATTGCAGTTCCGGTTGCAATACCACATTGCCACACAAACGACTCTAGTCTTTTGATAGAAGACTATTTTGGTTCATCAGTATCCCAATCAGTTTTCAAAGGATCTAATTCCTAATAAGAACAACAAAAGAAATTTTTGTTTTGTTCCCTTTTTCCTCCCCATTGTGTTAATTTCAGTTTTTAGCGATGTGGGCGCTTTCGAAAATTATCGATTTTCCAACTACAAAGTTTCCCATCACCAAAAGTTTTCCCGTTAACTTTTGTTATTCAAAGAAGAAGTAAGTACATACATAGTTTTATATAATTTTCGTTTTCCAAACGATTTTGTTTTTATCTTAGATATGGGGAACGTAACGAGCAGCTTGGTTGGCAATTTGCGGAGCAGATTGCTCCCAAGCAGCAGCAGCAGCCAGCAGGGCAACGAAAATCAAAATTCGGAAATGAATTTTTGGCAAGATGAAGTTATGTTTAACCAAGTACATAGTTTTATATAATTTTTGTTTTCTAAAAGATTTTTTCTCGAAAACTGTTCACACATTCTTTTCCCATTTTCATTTTAATTGTTCTTTTTCTAATTAATTGTTTTTTATATTTCTCTTTTAGGAATAACTCTATAAGCATTAGAAATATTATAGATGAATTAATTTCTAATAAAATTTTTAATCCCTCTTTAGGATTAACTGATGAGAATTATTTGCGAATTGCACTTATATTCAATAATAGGTCCCAACATAACTTCGTGAAAGTTAATGGTTCAACGCGAAAATGGCGTTTACTTGTTAATTGCTAAACGAGGCCAAATGCTTAAATATATGCTTCACATTGAGAAGAAAGCATCCTCCCCGTGTATGACTTAACGGCAAGGTGCTAAAAACAGAAGAAAAGGCAAAATACCTGGGAGTAGTCCTAGACAAACGCCTTACTTTTAAAGATCACATCGAAGCCTCTCTAAAAACGTGCAGAATCAAATGGTCGAAACTAAACTGGCTGACAAATGGCAAAAGCAAATTGCCACTAAGATGCAAACGGGCACTATATAATGCCATAATAGCCCCTACTTGGAGATATGGAGTCGAAATCTGGGGGATGGCGGCAGATTCCAATAGAAAAAAGATACAAACTTTTCAAAACAAAGCTCTGCGGCAGATGACAGGGTGCCCATGGTTTATCCGAGCCGCATCACTACACCATGATCTTGACGTGGAAACGGTAGAAGACCAAATAAATCCATATGATAGGCTGCAGACACATGCAAACCGGCTGGCGAGACCCCTTGCGAGCCAAAGGACCATCCACAGGCTGAAGAGAAGGCAATATCTTACAATGTTACGCTAAGTTGCTGATTTGTATAACTAAATAAACATACCACGAAAATATAGATTTATGTACATATATAAATAAGATTAAAATTTTCAATGTTAGTAGTAACTGTTTGGCGTATTACATTATGTTAAGTTAAAAGCTTTGTTAAGATCATCTGTAAATCGATTCCTTGCTGAAATACACATATAATAAAAAAAAAAAAAAAACTTGTTAATAAAACTTTAGAAGAATTTTATTGACAAAGATTCCGAACTCTTTAATGCAGCAGAATTATCTGCTAATGAGATTCAATTTCCGCTAAGCGCGGATAGTTCTTTAAAAGTTGAAGAAGTAGATGCATCTGCTGATGATGTTGAGAAAGATGTATCACAATTAGAGTTGTCGTCCAAACCTCTAGACGAAAATTTCGTCGCAAGCCGATTGAAGTGTTTGCGCAAAGATTGCAGGCTAGGAAATACCAGCTTAAATGCCAATGTCAAAATGGTCGAAAAATCGAAAGCTTTACCTAAAACTGGATATTCTTATCACATTTGTGATATAAAAGTACAGCAGTTTAAAGGACTTTTTGAAGTCTGCTGCTCACTATTTTCTAAAAAAAAAGTATTGGACACATTGTTCGAGAGTATTATTGTTTAACAAACAATGCTTGTAGTGTTAATTTTAATTCGGTTCGAATTAATTTGGATAGCTTCGTTGCATATGCTTATTGCAAGGATCCATCACGCAACAAACGAAAGTTTGTTGGAAATTTTGATGGCAATGTTGAAGTCTACTCTAGTAGCATCGACATATGCCATTCAATAAACTTTAAAAAAACTTTCCAGCGCAGAGGAATTAATCGTTTTCTTGAAAAAAAAAAGAATTAACCACAAGGACAGCTTTTGAGTTCAAAAATCATTTGGCTCTAAATGCTAATATAGAAAGAAAATTAGTTGGGAATGACCAATTGCTTAATAAGCACTTATCCTTTTATAGGAACATGCGAGCAGAGGAAAGAGCTCGAAACGACTTTGACAAAGATGCATTTAAGGATGTGTACGAAATGGCTTTGGCCATTACATACAATTATTGTCAACAAAATTAGAATTGTTTCTGTGGAACATTGACCACATCCGTCTATTCCAAGACAATTTAAAAATAAATACATTGCATATCGATGCAACTGGAGGCGTTGTAAAGCCGATTCCCATAGCTAAGAAAAGAATACTTATTTATACTATTGCTGCACATTTACCAGATATGCAAGTGACATATCCTGTGGCATATGCGATTCTCTCGAATCACACAGCCCATGACATTGGTCGCTTTTTAGGCGAACTGAATATGTCATGTAAAAAAATAAACTTAAGTTACCTTTATGCAAACGCTTCATTACTGATGTAAGCTTTGCAATTATTGTAGCTATTTTAAAAGAATTCGGTTGCTGTAGTATTATAGAATACAATGAAATGTGCTTAGTAATTGTATGAAAAAAGCCATTCATTTCCAGGAGTAGTTGTACAATTCTGTACAAGTCATTACGCTAAGATAATGTGTAATGATATAGACCGAACAATTGGTCTAGAAAATATAAGTTTTCGAGCTTTCATGAGAAATGCTCTGGGGGTTGGTTACAACATAACCCACATTTGAGACTTTGAAGAATGGTTCCAATATTTGAAAATGATGTGGTACACAATGCCATTTCATATTTCAAAAATGATGGCCCTGCTTGTGTCAGTTTAGGAGATAAGAAAAGAAAAGCTCTACCAATAACGGTTGGGATAGTCTTAAGACTATAGCTAGCAAGAGTAGTTTTAAGAAACTTTTTACTAACTTTGCTAGTGAAATCCAAGATTTAATTTCGGAATTACCGGAATCTAGTGAAGCAAATATTTTTTATAGTCCTAAAATGGCAGATGTTGTTTTAGGGAAATATGTGGTGTTTGCCCCCTTCTGGACCAATTTAATAGGAATTTGTATTGATAGTTCTAATAAAAGGCCTAGCAATGGTCCAGTTGAATCGTTCTTTAATACTTTAAAGCATAGTATTGTCAAAGAAAAGCGAGGTCTAAAGATGTCCAGACTTGTCAGACAAATGGATACACTTTCCAATTCTGTGGCTAAGCAAGTTGAACTTGCTCGCCCAGAAATCATGTATCCTTCCATTGTACATGGGTCGCCCATTAAGGGTAAGCCCAAAAAACGGACGGCAGTTTCTAAGCCAGTTTTGGACGAAATGTGAAATAGGAAGCTTTCAACTTACAAGGAAAGCTGGAGTAAAAAAGGTCCCAAAAAAATTAAATGTGGTCTGTTTAAAGGTCAATTCACCGGACCAAGTGAGGGGGAAAAACAAAAACTCTTTGGAATCGAGGTAGGCTATAAGCAAATGCTGCTTAGTCATTCTAATCTGAACAGTTGCATTGCAAAAGATGTAACGTATTACATTTTGCAATGCAAAAGTCTCTTTGAGCATGTGCACGGTGCCAATACTCGGGGATTCTTATATAATATAGAGAAGATTTTGTCACGTTGTTTGGTAATGCTTGGTTATCCAACTTCATTGTTGATGCTGCCATGACTGCGATCATTTTTGATCATAACAATAGCAGCATCATCAATATTCCATGTCAATTGGGAAAAGCTGCATTTTCAAATCAGACTACTATTGAAAATGCATTAAAAACATCATTCGAAATAATAATAATTCCTCATTGTTATGAGAATCATTTTTATGTTTTATTCCTAAATAAACACAAATTAGAATTCACCTTTTTGGATCCCTTTGGAAAAACATCCAAGTCCGAATTATTCATTCGATATTATTCTAATTTTCTTAAGTCATTTAAACATGTTCCGTTGGTTCATAGTATCCAAAAAGATTCATTCAATTGTGGCATATTTATACTGCAATATTCCAAATGCTACATCATGGGTATGGCACTTGAAAATTTAACATCTGCAACTGTTTTCAGAAACCAGATTATCAATAAATTAATTAACTGCAGTGATGCAGTATTAAATATGTACATGCCTGCATTGCTCAGGCCAGACATCTCAGCCTAATTATTTTAGTTGCAATAAATGTAATAGGTTTCTTTGCACTAAGTGCTTGGAAAGCCTATATACCTTAGCTGATACAAATTTTATTTGTAAGCTATGTGAGGTATAAATTTACCTTAAAATTTTAGATGTGGACATATCTTATAGTGGAAACCACTTATAAAAAAAAGATCTATACCAACGTGTGTTAGTGGACATGCCTTATAGTGGAAACCACTTATAAAAAAAAGATCTATATCAACGTGTGTTAGTGGACATGCCTTATAGTGGAAACCACATCGAGACCACCCAGATCGATTTTAGCAAAATTTACGCATGTCAATCGATTCATTTGATTTGCTGTTAAGTAAAATTGATAACAAAATAAATAAATCTAGATCAACAATTTCTGCTGAAGAACGATTGGTCTTATTATTATTCCTTTATTTATATTTTTATACTCTATGGAATGCGGTCATAATTCCATAAAACGTTGCGGCTTTGAACTTAAAGTAGACTTCAAATTCGATGATGAATCTGCACTTTCTGGAGCAGAACTATAAGCTGATGGGATAAAATTCTTAGGCTGTTCCTTTTATGCAGCACGTAAGCCTAACTCTGTTACTAACATTTGCGAATTCTCGAATTGTACAGGGCCATGTTGCTACCTGTTCAAGCCGAAAAGGTGAAGATATGAACGCGCTCGTTTTCGTGCTTTCCGCGAGGCTTCTGAGGCGGCACCCAGTAACAAGGATAAGGAAAATGATAAAAAATAGGCCACACTTTTAAGTAGCGTTAATACAACGCTCGCTGATGTCAACAAGTCAAACCGATTTCTTGCCTATAATGTGTCCAATTGGAATCTTTTAGAATGGCATTTGTGCTTGTTTACCTCTTTCATTTTAGAAGGTTCAACTCTGATATATTTCTCGTTTGATCCAGCGTTTCAATAGTCAAGACGTTTGCAGTTGAAGCTCTTTGTTAAGTCTAAAATCCATACTAGATTCTGTTCCCTGTTCTGCGCCAGGGAAAGATGTAACCAAGCTCCTGCTCAATTTCACAGATATGTACGTAAGCAACAGAGCCACAACTAACTTGATGCTAATCACGGAATAGTGCCCAACGAAATTCAGCAAGGAATTCTTTGCGACCTTGGGATGCATGACAAAGTGTCCGTTGAAGATCCCCAAAGTAGCTGCAAACGGCTCCCAACGATCTGATTGACTATATAATACACGACGATATCCACAATTACTTGCCACTCCAGATTACTGTTCCTATCTTCTCCACACGTAAGAGGTGCAGCGTAATGTTGCTGTCGAGAGGGTAACCAAAATGGATGGATACTTACATTTACGAATGCTCGAATTGTACAGAGCCATGTTGCTACCTGTTCAAGCCGAAAAGGTGAAGATATGTCCATTAGCTTCGATTAACTGCCATCCGTACCGGATCAACAACAAGTAGAAACAAGTGAAAATTCAGGTCTGAATTCACGGTGAGAGACTTCAGAGTAAGCGGGAACCGGATGCAATAGGATAAATACAAGTTGTGACTAAAAAAAATATAAAACTATAAATATAGTTGATTATTGGCCATAACTGTCATCGTTTGCAACCGTAATTTTATTTAAAAGTCGAAGTTATTGTTTACTCTTAAACCGTACCGGGTAATGCGTTTAAAAAAAGTTAAATTAAAGAAAAACAAAGGAAGGGAAAAGTAATACCAAAAATAGTTTAAGTTGCTGTTGCTCTCATCTCGAGAGCCAAAAAGCAACTGTTGAAGCGTCACACAATTCGGCACCACGTGTACTGTTAGGTATGGGCAAAGCTTCGATTAACAATCGATAAAAAACAATCGATATTGTAGGGGTTGTCGGTAAATATTGACTTACTCGAGATTTCAGTGTTGAAAAGTGGGAAAAATCGGCTAAAGCTGGATATCAGTGTTGGCAAACGCCAAATATTAGCCAAATATTTTATTCAAATTCTAAATTCGAGGAATATTCAGCTGCTCTGGCAGCCGAATATTGTATTCTCAACTATATTTGTTCTATAAAATCAAGAAATATTGTAAACTCAACAATATTTTCGTTTGTTGAGAATAGTACGAACAGCGTTTTGGACCCAAGTAGCTTAAGTAAATATTTGCCAATGCCAATACTCTAGCATTTTAATTACAAATAGTTGCCATTCAAAAAATGTATATTTGCTCTTTTAAGCAAAACACCCTCCGATACAACTTTCTGCCAAAACTTTGCGCGAACTCCTAATTCCTCAAAGGATATTCATAAGAAAGGATAAACATTCATTCGTTTCTTAAATCCTGAACTAAAAGATTCTGAGCAGATTTTTAGCATTGTTTGCAATTCGTTGCTCAGCGATGCACTAAAAATTAGAATCAATTCTAGCGCTGAGCGACGTCGCTCTGACGCTTACAAAATTCGCTCGTCGCTCAGCAGCTTCGGGGCCACTCCAACGCTTTCTCATAAGCTTTAATATTATACGTCGCTCGAGAGCGCGTCGCGCAGTCGCTCAGTCGCTTAGTCGCTCAGTCGCTTAGTCGCTTAGTCGCTTAGTCGCTCATCGCCTAATGCGTGAGACCACCATAAGGTGGTCTCGTCGGAAGCCGAAGCTTACCGAAGTATATACTTGACTTCAGTGCACGTTTGCTCACTCACATCACCGTCTCGCTCACCCTCAATAGACACTCAGAATACTATTCCTTTCACTCGCACTTATTGCAAGCATACCCCTGCCTTAGGGCAGAGCCCGGTACTCATATCCCCCGAGTGGCGAACACGTTCGGCACCTCGTATGCGTGTAATCGAACGGCTGCCGAAGTCCTCACACAAAAATCTTAAGAGCATGAAGGTGGATTTAGTTTTCCTCAGCATTTCGACGCAAGCAGATCTATGTCGCTTTGTGGGGGAAACACACATGAAAAAATTGATCCCTGCTTTGGTTTTTCTATCTTTCTCTTGCATCAGATTATATGCTCGGCTCGTTTTCTTGAGTTACGAGTTTACCGTAACTTCGTGAACTTCCTATTCCCAAAAATCCTACATAAATTAATATACATATGTATATTTCTTGGGCACAATTTGAAAATAAATTTTTCTTTCACATTCACAACATTAAATGAATAGAGTATTTATAAGTCGGTAACAACTCATAAATAATCCCTTTCTTATTTTGGTTTGTATTAATAGCTGAAATACTAATAAATTAACTAAAATTTTCTATGAAAATGCAATGAAAACTGTACTGTCGTGTGAGTGACTCAGAAAAATAATTTTTAAAAAAAGGTCGAGGCCAATATGGAAAAATCATAAGCCTACAAATAAAGCTTAACATTTCTAATACATATATGCAAAAAATATTCAAAGTTTAAAATTCTCAGACAATTCCCAGAGGTTGGCGAATGTTAGCAATGATGTCTAATCTCATGTATAGCTTTTTTCTCAACAGATAAAAACAGGAGGCCCAAAATTTTTATTACAATTGATAATACTCTAAAAGTACTTTAAAAAATTATTAATGATTAATTGTAAAAAATTTGATTTTCTTTGATTTGTTTCACAGAGTTTTATTCTGCTTCCGAAAGTCGTGTTAGTGATTTCGGAATTGCCCATATGCACAAGTGTAAATGTGATGTAAAAACATATGTATATGTACAGTGAAACCTCGATATAACGAATCTGAGGGGGATCGCAAAATTATTCGTTATATCTATTGATTCGCTATAGGTACTGAAATGTAAAACCTTAGTATAACGAAATTTAAAGAAATCTGAAAAAAAATTCGTTATAAACATTGTTTCCACCAAAATAATGCTAAATTGCACTGAAAGGGGGTAAATATACAAAAAATAAACATTTTTTTTTTATTAGACTTTATTAAAGTAATTGGTTATTTTAGTTTGTTTGCGCAAGTTTTGAATACAGCCATCTATAGTTTGTGCAACAGATGCTAAGCCATCAAAAGTAGTCTGGGGTGTAGCTTCTTGTGCCTCAAGAAAAGTTTGTAGTTTTTCAACCATTTGCTTAGCTTCTTTTGCGGTGATAACCGTTTCTAGCTCTTCTTCCTCCTCGACAACATCGACTGTCTTCGCAAAACTACCAACAATGTCATCATCAGTTAAAGGCCCCGAAGCACTAACGTTGTCATCGAAGGTAACAAAATCGTCAAAATGTTCATCCAAATTAAAATGGTTTTTAATGACAAGCCATTCTTCACTGTCTTGAATACAATCGTTTGTAGCCGTAATATTTGGACTGTCGACAAAGCCACATGTCGCAAAACAGTTGACAATCGTTGATTGTTTTACGCTTTCCCATGCTTTATGGGCCATTCTGATACCTTGCAAAACGTTAATATTGCTCTTGCGCCCCTCTTCCATGTCATTGATAAAAATTTTGACCACCTCTTTGCGATAGAAATGCTTAAAATTTTTAATTATTCCCAGATCTAGAGGTTGTAGTTTCGATGTTGCGTTTGGCGGCAGAAATTGTAATTTAATGGATTTAAGCGAAGTAGGATTTTTATGCGCCATGCAGTTATCAAAATTTCTTCGCTACATAGAGGCTTTTAGGCTCAGAAATTCGTTATACCTATAGTGTTTTTTTGTATGAAAAACTTCGTAAAAACGAGGTTTTTTCAAGGGACTTAACAAAAAATTCGTTATATTGGGTTTTTCGTTATAACGAAGTTCGTTATATCGAGGTTTCACTGTATATGTATGCACTATTGAACAAATAAAGAAATATTTGACGGATTGTTTAAACAATGAACTTTACAAATTTTCACCGTACATATGTATAAATTTTTTCAAAATACAGTGAAACCTCGATATAACGAACTTCGTTATAACGAAAAACCCAATATAACGAATTTTTTGTTAAGTCCCTTGAAAGGACTAAGGTTTTACATTTCAGTACCTATAGCGAATCAATAGATATAACGAATAATTTTGCGATCCCCCTCAGATTCGTTATATCGAGGTTTCACTGTATATACAGTGTGCCACTAAAGTCACCGTACTCTTGTTATATTTCCACAAATCACCAGGTAACTTGGCCAAATTTTTGCTAAATTTAAAAAACTTTGAACTGGGCAAACAAAACAATGATTTTTCGTTTAAGCTGCAAAAGAAAATTAGTTATTTTTAATTTAAGTTTGATAATATTACAACCAATGTAAACATACTCAAATATTCGCCTCAACAAAAGTCTACGTACTCTTAATTTCTTGAAATGTCTGGCGCCAGCGTTCTTCTTAGAAATAACGGGGATTTTTGAAACATGTGTGCAGAAATAAGTAAATTCATTATAGTTGGCGTGCTTTGCTTGAGCTGGACAAAATTTTCGATTTTAATAGAAAAAATGCCTCGAAAAGAGTTATCACTTGATGATCGTGGAAGAATCCTGGAACTCCACACAAAGCAGCAGAAATCCTATGCAGAGATAGCTAAGATAATGGGTAGAAGCAAATCCACTATTCAAACTGTCATTGGGCGATTCAAATACGAGGGGCGCATTAAAAATAACAAAAGATCCGGCCGGCCACCTGCACTTTCTGATCGTGACAAGCGCACAATTAAGCATTTGGTGGACAAAGATCCGTTTTGTAGCGCAGTGAAGATTGCCTCAGAGTTAAGTCGCAACATTGATAAGGAGGTGCACCCGGAAACAGTCCGTAGAGCGATGAAAACGTACAATTTTAGGTCCTACACTCCTCGCAAGAAGCCACTCGTAAATTTAATAAATAGGAGAAAGCGCTTAGAGTTTGCCAAAGCGTATGTGGACAAACCAATTGACTTCTGGCGGAAGGTCATTTTCTCAGATGAGTCAAAGTATAATATATTTGGCTCAGATGGGCGTTTCCGCGTATGGAGGAGACCAGGAGAAGCCCTTAATCCAAAAAATACGATTAAAACCGTAAAACACGGCGGCGGTGGTATTATGGTTTGGGGCTGCATCGCTGCATCCGGAGTCGGAAATTTGGAATTTATTGACGGAGTGATGGACCAATATGTATACATTGACATATTGAAAAAAATTTAAAGAGCAGCGCTGAGAAGCTGGGAATAGGTTTAGAATTCTACTTTCAGCAGGATAACGACCCTAAGCACAAGGCAATGAACACCAGGCTTTACCTCGCATACAACACTCCACACCTTTTGGAGACGCCACCACAGAGCCCGGATATCAATCCGATTGAACATGTGTGGAATATGCTGGAACAAAAAATTAGGAAGCACCATATTACCAACAAAAACCTCCTGCGAGAGGCATTGTACCAAGAGTGGTGCGCAATGGATCCAAATTATATAGAAATATCAAAGAAGCTAACTTCGGCTTTGCCGAAGTTTATATACCCTTGCAGTTCTTTATTATATTTAATCCGATAAGAAAAGTGAAATTTCATACATCAACAGTATTAGTTGTCGTATTATAAATATGCTCAAATATTTTTCAAACTACTGAATTCAAAACACATTTAATGATTATTAAACAATATAAATCTTTATTTGAAATTATAAATTATTTAGACGTTTCCTCGGCCCGAAGAAATATTCCTGGTTATTCGGTGTGCTTGCCTTCGTTCTAAAAAAAAAAGAATTAAGGGTTAAAGAAAGTTTATAATACTAGATTAGGTTTAGACTTTCCTTAGGGCGATATAAATGTTCTCCATTCAAAAGATTGGCACACTTCTCTTGTTCTGTAAGAAAAGGTTTAAGGAATTGAGGAAAGAAGAAACTAGAAGTTGAAAAGAATAAATTTATACTTTCCTTAGCCCAGACAAAATTAACTTTTAACATCGGATGCTGCGCTTGGTTCTGAAAATACAATTTGAAAAAGTTAAAGAGAGGGGAAAACAATAGTTTAAAGATTATAAGTGTACTTTCCTTAACCCAGACCAATATTCCCTTTTAATGAGATCGTGATGCCTCGATCTATTCTGAAAATAATATCATAGGAGTTAAAAAGAGGGATAATAGTTTAAGAGATTATATGTATACTTTCCTTAGACCAGACAAATATTCCTTTTTAAAACGATCGGTATGCTTTGCTTCCTTTTGAAAATACTATTTGAGAGAGTTAGAGAAAAGAAAATGATTGTTTAAGAGATTTATAAAACAAACAGTGAAATATTTCGCTTTAATAAGTTCAGGATGCTTCGCTACGTTCTGAAAATGGCCTTCTGCTCCATCCCGTCTCCGAACAATGTGCTGAGCAGTGTTGGACTCCTGCTCCTTGGCGAGCAACGAAGTGGGCTTCTGCGTCCCGTTCGCGCTCTTGCTGCCTGAACGCGTAATCCCGTCTCCGAACGATGTGTTGAGCAGTGTTGGCCTCCTGCTCCATCGAACGATAATCAGAATCTTGGCGAGCAACGAAGTGGGCTTCTGCGTCCCGTTCGCGCTTTTGCTGCCTGAACGCGTCATCCTGTCTCCGAACAATATGTTGGGCAGAGTTGGCCTGCTGCTCCTGCAGCCTGTAGGCTCTATCGGCTCGACGTCCAGCACGTGCCAATGCGTGTTGCCTACGATCTCGCACCCATGTTTCCAAATCAAAATCAATACGAAATTATGATTTCGTTGTATTAAAGCAAAGTCTAAATTCCAGCTATGAACCGACTCACAACTAAAGTAACCAAAGTGCGTACAGTCAGCAACTTTGTTAAAGATTCCCGTAGAGAAAAAAATAAACGAAAAGAAGAGACAGGGAGAAACCGGAATTTTACGGAAATGTCTATTCCACACCAACAAATATGCCATCATGGTGACTATATGGTGTTTCGTAAACTTGGGCTTTGATATGGGGTTCGCGGATACTTGAAAATGCCCAGTCAATTTCGGTTAGTTGTTTTGTTGTTGGGATTTTATCGAGAAGAGTTGATAACCCCAGACCATTCAGAGTAGACTCTAATTGATCTTGGCCTGTTGAGCGACATATGTTGAAATCGCCCAAAACAACTATTTTGCTGTAGTGAACTTGCAATTCTTCCACAAATGTCGTAATTGTAGTTCTAAACTGCGTTACAGGAAACGATGGATTTCTGTACGTGACGATAAAAATAGTTTCCATGCGTTTAAATGTTACAAGTTGACATATCTGACTCGGATTTTCCGTTTCCAGGCTTCTTTGCTCTAAAACAACTATGTTCTCTACACTTTCCGTCTTTGCGTAAACAATAATTCCATTATGGGATCTTCTGTTGTCCACTCGGGCGGATCCATTTATCCTTGCAATTATATCATAACCATTTATGCAACATTCATCTTCATCTCTCGTCCAGCTTTCCACAAAGCATAGGACATCTGCAGAGTTTAAAAATATATCTTTCAATATATCGGCACTTCGCAGATGCAAACCTTGTATATTGTGATAATATACTAGAAAATTGTCTAGTGGTTTGTCGAGAATCCAATTGTGGCAAGGCGTGAGAAGTTTCTCAGTTCTGAGACTGTTTAGCTCCATGCAGACTGGGTCAGATTCTTGCATTTGCCTCGGTGGAGAAAATTTTCCAATAATGTATAATCCCGATGCATTGGTTGCTCTACTGCAAGCTACATAAATGGCAGATCGGCTCATGCCATCTTGCAAGGTCACCGCTACTTTGTTATAAGTGGCACCTTGGCTTTTATGTATTGTTATCGCTTCAGCAGGCACAACTGGAAACTGGCTGCGTTCTATTGATACCTGTTCATTCTTTCGATATTGGAAAGTTCTTAGAACAGCTTCAATAGGGGTCCAATCAGAATGGGCTGGATTTCTTTTTTTGGACCTGGCTTCAGCTCCAACTGACTCCTCCAAAAACTTAACCCAAAGTGTCGATACTTTTCCACTTGGTAAGCAGTCAACTCCCATAAGTTGTCCACTTGCGCCATTCACTAATCCGTCACTAGTATTGATATTCACTGTTATCATGTACTTCGCGGTAGTTTTAAGGATGAGGGTATATGGAAGGCCTTGGGTGTCCGAGGTTTTGAATCCTTTAACGTTTTCCAAGATCCTTATTTTATTTGCAGGAGTCACCGATGCAGCTTTTATTGTATCCTTTGCTGTAGAAATAAATTCTTCAGTATTGATTTGTGCCAGTTTCATTATGTTATAACTGTTTGCCTTTGCATTTGAATAAAATAGTCGAATCGCTTCATCAGGGATTGTGTTCAACACTCCAGTATTGACTTCCCTTCCTTTTATTAAAGCAATATCGCTATCGGTCATTTTACCTTCTGACATATTATTCAACGCTACTGCAAAAGCACAATCTTCGCGTTGGCGCATGATTTCTGTGAGTTCATAAAACTTAAACAGATCCCAAAGTGCAGTCCCTGCAATAACGCCGTAGTTGTCTCTAGGGTTAGAATGGAATATCCATCTATCACCAACTGGAGAAAGTTGTTTTAAATCTCCAAAGGCAATTATTGAAATTCCGCCAAAATATTCCGTTGTTCTAAATATTTGTTTTAGCCGACTATCCAAATTAGACAACATTTTGGCACCCACCATTGATATCTCATCAATTATTATTAGCTTTAGGTCCATAAGCTTCGAATAAATGGTGTTGAGAACATCGTTATTTAAGGGCCGGAGTCCAACTGAAGACTGGTTCACCGGTAATGAAAAAAGCGAATGCAATGTGAGACCTCCGATTCCAAAGGCGGCTTTTCCTGTTGGGGCACAAAGCAATATTTTAGTCACTTCTGGGTTGCTACCCGCCACGGTGGTAAACCTCAACATAAGCGACTGATAAACTGTAGAAATAAGTCTACTTTTTCCCACTCCTGCACCGCCGCCCACATATTCGTAAAAGGGGTTATTAGCGTTGACTCTATGCATTACGTGGGCATAATATTGACGCTGCTTCCTGTTTAGTGAGCGCACCAGCTCAAACAAATCGTTTTCAGGTATCAGCGGTGGCAGTTTTATAACTCTGGGTCCATTTTCATGAGAGCTATGATTGGTTTCGCTTTCTTGAAAAACATTTTGGTCTCTTGCTACTTCTGGAATTGCAAATCCTCTGAATTCTTCATCCAAAAGTTGCGAAACGGAAGATTCCTGGTTATCTTCATTATTTTCCCTTTGAACATCCTGTAAAATTTGCTCAAATAAATCTTCCTGCATTGTATCATATTTTTTCCTGTTGGCCTCAATTATGAATTTGTTATTATAATATGTAACTTCGTTGTCCTTATTTACAATTTCAATATCTTCGTTGCGCCAGGGAAAAAAGAGAGTCACGAGTTCTCTGAAATAATCTGGTCTGGATTCATTTTTGCTGAACCTTCTCCATCTCAGAATATATGGATGCTTTCGTTTCCTCATGCATCCTGATCCATTTTGTAGTTGATATTCAGGCACCTCATCAATGTTACTATCTTCTTCTATAGTCCCATTATTTTCTTCTGCAGGATTTCCTTCTTCGATGTTATCATCATCCTCCATGACAGTCTCATCCGACACACGGTGTCTACGAGACAACTTACGTTCATAAAGGGCAGCGAAGTCGGCTAGACATTCGTCTTCCATAGATTCTGGCCTAAGTACGTAATACTCATGAAGTCCTGCAACATAAATATCCGTCGAATCAGGAGGCAGTCTTTCCAACTCCTTCTTCGACTTTATCATCCGAACTCTTTGTTCGGGATGAGAGGTATTGATGAATATATTTCCGTGGCTCGTTTCTGACATGTGAAGCCCTAGAATATTATAAACGGCTTCTTGAGCTGAAATCTCTGATCCGTTTATGAACTTGCTACCAAGATGCTGCAGTTTTTCCTTAATCGATCGATCTCGATGACCACCTGCAGTAATTTCATCCATGGCTTCGCGTAGCAGTTTTGATACTCCTCTATTCGATTTATTTATATAATTTATGATATAACTACAGCAACCATATGCATCCAATATGAATTGGATATCCATATTTGCTCTGTGTAGTTTTAAAATATCTTCATTATATGCGTTCAGCATAATATCAGTGAACTTTCTTCGAAGGAATATTTGAGGCTTCTTTAAGCTTGTTCGTATGGCTTGAATATAATCCGCATATTGAAGATCCAAACGACTAAGAAAATTTTCAAAATTATTTAATTCTATTTGTTCATTATTTGGGAGGTTTCTTTTTTCTTCCAAGAGCTCTTGAATGCGATTCCAGTATTGTTTATACTGTTCTTGGACAGTTTCCTCCTCACCATAGGGATTTAGAATTCTAGTTTCTGGCATTGGCAGATATGGAATGTTAAACCGACATTTGCTTTCTCTATGAATTTCTCTTTTGCATGTGGCACTATGTTTATGGTATTGATACCTAAGAACCAGGGACCGTAATCATTATAAGTTATATTAAAAAACTTATTTGATAATCATTACATTTCGATTTTTTTAAATTTTCTTCAAAAAAGATCATTAATTTTGAGTAATTTAATAAGAATTATCCATAAAAATCTTTTTTGATCAAAAAAAAATAAAAATCAGAAATAATGATTAAAAATGATTTAAACTCACTTTTGAAAAACGGCTTCCATGTTAAATATTTTCAAAATATTTTTGCACATCCTTAAAAAGGAGTTCAAGGACTACCACTCCATTAAATTTTTTTTTTTTTTTGCATTAGTATTAATACCAATTTTATCATTGTTTTCATTTTTCATACATTTGTCAAAAGCTAAAGCTGATGATTTTTATTTTTTTCGCTCAAAATAAAACTCAATAAGGTATTCAGTAACAAAAAATTTTTTTTTATTTGCTGTTTAATTTGACAAAAAGCAATTGTTCCAGTGATTTATCGGACAGGTTACATCGTTGATCCGTCAACAGCATTTTAAGGGCTGAAAACGCTCTTTCGACACTCACTTGTGTTGCGGGAACCGAGTGCACCACTTTGGCCAGCTGATACAGACTTGGGTATACGTAGCGCTTTTCCTCCCAATATTCCATTATATTGGAGGACAAGGAAATTGGCTTCGGGCTATAGGCTTCAATTTCCGCATACCCCTTCTTTAGCAGATCCGATCGCTCACCATCGTCAGTTTCGTCTTCCGAAGTTACCTCAATGGTTTGCAAAAAATCGTTCAACAGAGAGCAGGTGTTTGAACTTTGCGTTAATGCGATGTCTGCCTCAAAGGATGTGGATGCCAAGGAGGTGCTTGAGCAAGGCACTTCTGTTGCAATGATCTGAAATATAAATAAAATTATTAATATTCGTTTTATATATTTCAATGACGGAAAAACTTACAGGTTCTTTCAAATTAAATATTTGCAGAAATAGCTGCTTAAGCTTGCTTTTAGCTAGCATAAGATTAATAGCGTTTTGCAGCAATACCCGTCTTATCCGTGGATCCAAGTATATGCTGCAAATTACCGAGTCAGTCCCTAAAAGGCCAACTTCCCTTTCAGCGATGCACTCGCTCAAAGCTTTGCTTTCAGCCGTGTTTACTGCTGCAACAGTAAACTTGAGCTCCAACCACAGTTTGTAGAAGTCACCCATAAATAATTCGGCGCTTTGTAGCTTGATAGTAGCTGTGTATGCCGGTTCCAGGGTAGTAACGAGTCTTTTTAGGTCATCCCACTCAGTCGTTGTTAGCTTCATTGAACACTTGAGGCGCCTTTCACAAAAGTCTTCAAAGTTCTTAAGCTGACTCAACATACTATAGGTGGAATTCCATCGAGTCGCGACATCTAAAATTGGTTGTGGCAATGACTCCTCCGTTATTAAATACCTACACTCAAAATACAAAAAAACGTCATAAATATTTAACTATAACTATAATTGAAATCAATCTTACCTATATGCTGGTGTTCTTAAAAGCTTCACAATCTTCCGTGCTTTGTTAATGAAGCTAGCAGATTCGTGCCGTTGGAAAAAATCCTTCACCGCCAGTTGAAGCGTATGTGCTGCGCATTTGATCGAACGTATTGAATAAAGTTTAAGATCTTTTAGCAGTCCATCATCAAGTCCTCAACAACTTCTTCTTCATCTTCGGAATCATTGTTCAGTAATTCCACTGCCTTTATCATGTTTCGACCATTGTCGGTTGTAATGGTATAGACTTGCTTTCTCATATATATTTTGGGATGTATGCGATGCTTTTAACTGGATCAATCCCAATGTCTTAATGCACATTAAGCCTTCATCAATGTATTGAACGTTTACACCAAGCACTCCGCGGTTGCACCGTGTGGCCGTATCCACTTTGAGGCAGAGGATTCTGTTTTTTAAGGCTTCGACCATTTTGCTCTTAATTTGGCTATATTTTTCTTCAACTAATCTCATAACATTCCTTAAATTGACAGATGGCATGTCTAACCCTTGAAATATTTGAGCTGTTAGAGTCTTAAAACCGTCCGAGTCCAATACAGCCAGCGGTACTTTCGCGGTGGTGACAAGGTCGATACAGGCATTCTTAACCTCCTCTTGTCCCAAAACAACAGAAAATTTCTTTTTTTTTTTCAGGCGCTTCAGTTGGTTCGGCGAATTCGTTATACTCATTTTTGTGCTTCACTTCTAGATGTCTTTTTAAATTGCAAACATAGTTGCCAGTGAAACACATTTTGCAAAGTTTACACTCCGAAACATTTTTTTCCACGTCAAATGCAAACAAATTTCGCAAAATAGAGTTACGCTTGCGACCCATCTCGGAACACGATAAAGAATGATCATAATTAGAAATAACAAAAATATGTTTGATTCAGTAACACTCGCGGCTTAGGACATTTCCAATAAAGTAGTGTCTTCGAATGCGCTAAACCCTGTTATTTTCTGTATGATTTTTTATGGAATTCGGTGTAAAGCCGGATCTTTTTTAAATAATATTGTGTTTTTATAAGATTATTAATATCTTTTTGAACACAGAAAGTACAACAGAGCAATACAGATGGACAGATTGAAGATACCCAATTTTATTATACGCTACTAAAGGGTATCGCTGTAAAGCTGGGCAATAAATAGTACAGTTGCTTAGCTTAGCGGCGTAGGCCCAATGCAATCTCGACGCGTGTTAATGCTGTGCTCCGTCGCACAGTGGACGGTTTGCTAAGTTATTGGCAAAAATATGTAAAATTTCAACCAACCAAAATGTAAAAATATTTTGAAAATATTTGACATGGAAGCCGTTTTTAAAAAGTGAGTTTTATTTTGAGCGAAAAAAATAAAAATCATCAGCTTTAGCTTTTGACAAATGTATGAAAAATGAAAACAATGATAAAATTGGTATTAATACTAATGCAAAAAAAAAAAAATTTTATGGAGTGGTAGTCCTTGAACTCCTTTTTAAGGATGTGCAAAAATATTTTGAAAATATTTAACATGGAAGCCGTTTTTCAAAAGTGAGTTTTATTTTGAGCGAAAAAAATAAAAAATCATTTTTAATCATTATTTTTGATTTTTATTTTTTTTGATCAAAAAAGATTTTTATGGATAATTCTTATTAAATTACTCAAAATTAATGATCTTTTTTGAAGAAAATTGAAAAAATTGAATTTTTAAAAATCTTTCCAAAAATGCATAGATGGCATCGAATTAAATATTTTGGTGTAATCTATTCTTTTCTAAGTCCTCTATAAGTAAATGATTTTTTCATTTAAAGAAAAAAAAAATAATCATTATTTACGGTCCCTGCTAAGAACATCTTGAAGCTCCTCATTATCTCCGTTAGTAGAAATGAACATATCAATGAATCTAATAAGATCTTCTGTGTTTAACGATCCATTAGTGTTCTCCATTTTTGGAGCTCCGTTTTACCAATACATCCCATGAGATTGTGGTGAGCCACGTTGTTGAAATTCTATTCTCCAATAATAATGAGACAGTTCAAAATCGCCAAAAATATCTTTGCTTTTGAAAAGTTTCATTAACTGATGAAGCCGGTGATCAAAATATCTGGAGCATGTCGCAGGGTCTGAGCGGATCAACCGTGCTTTCTCTGATGCTGACAGATTCGATGCATCCTCTTCACTGATAATTCTTTTGTCTATGAGAAGTGATAGAATTACCAGAAGTTCATTCCATTTGGTCTCGGCCGCTGAGAGAGTAATGAAGAAAGTTGGCAGTCCGAACTGGCGAATCATAGCTAAAACTTTTTTCTTCTCTGCTTCCCAATGTGCTGGAGAGGAACGCAAGCCTTTAAGAAGATGATATCCATCGTCATGCTGGACCAGGCTATTGACGAAGGATTCATCCATCATGTTAGCCGCGGTAACATGAGCCGTGCCTGATTTTTTCCTAAGGCAAATAGAAATGGCATTTTTTATGCGAGTCATTTCGTATCGTTTGTACATGTACAAAATTTTTGGTACCTTTGCGCAGCGTCGGTCGTAGTATCGAAGTTGAGACTTTGCTTTGCGACCATATGTTGTTTTTGCCTTGAAAATTTGTCCGCATGAAATGGATGGAAATGATAGCTCTTCAGCATCTTCCTGTATCGTCATGTCTACAGGTCGACGGCCTTCACCGGGAGCCATTGCTATTCGTGCAATAATTGCATTTTCAACGGGCTCATTTTCCAGTAAAGTTTCTTGACCACCGGGATTTAAATTGTCTTCTTCCTCATTGCCTTCTAGTTCAGGGTCGATTTCCATTTGTTCGGCAAGGAGTTGCTCCACAATTGGGCGATCTCGGTCATCAGCAATAAATGGTACTTCCTCATTGTTTCCAAGTTCGCCAAGCCAATTATGTACGACAGAAATACCATGCTTTTGGTATAGCTCCGTGCTTTCCAAAAAAGTTAACGCATCCATAACTTTTGCTGGTCGAATAGTCTCAGTCATGAAACTATGTCTGTACTCTAGCTTCCGTTTTAGAAGTATTTGCACCACATGGGTGTTATCAAAGGTGCGTGGCAGAGCTGTTACTGTATCATTTACGGAAATAGGTACATTAACAACTGCTCCTCTTACTGCGCACTGTCTTTCAAAGCCTAGGGAAATAATTCGCATAAATGGGATTACGGGTGAAATAAGTCTTTCTTCTAGGCATGATATATCCTGCATGCATTCGGGAGTTTCAGCGAATGCAAAACCTTCTGAAAGGCATAAGTTTGGAATTTTTCCAGTATTTATTGCTCTGTGGCAAGTAGAGCAAAATAAATAAGTGCCATTTTCAGAATGAAATTTTATTGACAAATAGAAGGCTTTCGAGATGTCAAATCGGGGAAACTTAAGAGAAATTTGATTTTTGCTCAAACTCTTTACATTTTGTTTAAAAAATGTGCCACCACAGCTTATGCATATTTCCGTTGGGCCCATTTTGATATTTCGGAGGTACGCCTGACGTACGGCACTCCTGCGCTGCTGTGTCTGCAAGTTTCTGTGTTCCTGCAACTCCTCAGAAGACAGTGCAGCTCTGGCGTCCCTATTTCGTTGCGATTGTCGCTGAGACTCCGCTTCTCCATTCTGAGGGTCTCGCCGAAAATTAATAACTCGTGCCTCATTTATATCCTGTATCTGTTGCTCCAGAATTCGGGCTTGCCTTCGAGTCACTCTTCTTTGGGATGAATTTAAATTCTGTTCCCGCCTTCTTGTGCTTGGATTCCGTCTTGCAATTCGACGGTTATTTGCATCACGGTTCCGCTCGCCTTCTCTGTAATCCTGATTCTCTCTGCGAACAGCATGTTCAGCAGTGTTGGTCTCCTGCTCTATCGAACGATAATCAGGATCTTGGCGAGCAACGAAGTGGGCTTGTGCGTCCCGTTCGCGCTCCTGCTGCCTGAACGCGTCATCCTGTCTCCGAACGATGTGCTGAGCAGTGTTAGCCTCCTGCTCCATCGAACGATAATCAGGATCTTGGCGAGCAACGAAGTGGGCTTGTGCGTCCCGTTCGCGCTCCTGCTGCCTGAACGCGTCATTCTGTCTCCGAACGATGCGCCGAGCAGTGTTAGCCTCCTGCTCCATCGAACGATAGTCAGGATCTTGGCGAGCAACGAAGTGAGCTTGTGCGTCCCGTTCGCGCTCCTGCTGCCTGAACGCGTCATCCTGTCTCCGAACGATGCGCCGAGCAGTGTTAGCCTCCTGCTCCATCGAACGATAGTCAGGATCTTGGCGAGCAACGAAGTGGGCTTGTGCGTCCCGTTCGCGCTCCTGCTGCTTGAACGCGTCATCCTGTCTCCGAACGATGTGCTGAGCAGTGTTAGCCTCCTGCTCCATCGAACGATAATCAGGATCTTGGCGAGCAACGAAGTGGGCTTGTGCGTCCCGTTCGCTCTCCTGCTGCCTGAACGCGTCATCCTGTCTCCGAACGATGTGCTGAGCAGTGTTGGACTCCTGCTCCATCGAACGATAATCAGGATCTTGACGAGCAACGAAGTGGGCTTCTGTGTCCCGTTCGCGCTCCGCTGCCTGAACGCGTCATCCTGTCTCCGAGCGATGTGCTGAGCAGTGTTGGACTCCTGCTCCATCGAACGATAATCAGGATCTTGGCGAGCAACGAAGTGGGCTTCTGCGTCCCGTTCGCGCTCTCGCTGCCTGAACGCGTCATCCTGTCTCCGAAGAATATGTTGGGCAGAGTTGGCCTGCTGCTCCTGTAGCCTGTAGGCTCTATCGGCTCGTCGTCTAGCACGTGCTAGTGCTTCCTGTCTACGATCCCTTTCCCGTCTTTCCAAATCATTTTGCCGATTATTTGCCATGCGTTGCGTATTTCTCTCGCGAACCTCGCTGCCCTTTTCTTGGCGGTAAGTAAGAGCCCGATTTGCAGCTTCTCGTCGTCGTTGCTCAGCAGATTTTCTCGACAAGCGAGGCATGTTAGAACCTTAAAATTATGCTATATTATAAATAAGTTGTCTAAAAAAGTAATATGGTATATTCTGAAAGAAAGATAATATAATTTAGATGTGAAAAAAAGCTGAAAGTAAGATAATATAATTTAGATATGTAAAATAAAGCTGAAAGTTAGATAATATGATGAATAGTTAGAAAGAGAGAAGTCTTAAAAAAGACTAGTACAAACGCAAAAAATTAACTGGCGATGTTTTCCAAAACTTGTTCGTCAAAAAGTAGCACTGACTTCACTCGCGAACGCGAAATTTATAGGAAGCGCACACACTTTTCAAAAGCACAAATTACTATGAAATTTAAATGTTTTTGTTTCTTATTAAAAATCAATTGGAAAACGCGCAATTATTCTTTCTTATTCGTTTTTTAATGTGACCAAGCGTAAAAATACACTTGTTATACACTTGTTTGAAATACCGCAAAAATACTAAATATTACCAAACCAGATAGTATTTTTTCGCAATTAACACTTTATTCAACACTTAATACAATACTAATATATGGTAAATTACCGAAGTTGAAATTTTTAAAATTTGACACCATAATTGCCAACGGAATATCTTGTTTATCGCCATCTTACACTAAATCGATACCTTTTGTGTTGTTATCGAAATAATCGATAGGTAGAACAATCTACTTATGTATTAAAAACTAAAATTCAATAGCATATGCTTAAAAAATTAGAACATTCGTAATGTAATACCTGATACTGTTATCTAAAAAATTTAAGGATATTGATTACACTAAAAGTAGAAATGTATTATTTTAAAATGCTACGCTGTAATATTTTATTACATACATAATTATGTATACACATATGTATGTATGTATGTAGATACCTACAAATATATGTTCATACGTACATCCATCCCTACATATGTATGTACATATGTAAATAATATTCATTAAATATGTATGCACATACAGACATACATAAATATGTATATATATATATGTATATATATATATATATGCACATATGTATATACATATATATATATGCACATATATATATATATTTATATATATATATATGTATATAGATATATATGTACATATGCAGCTGTACATATGTACATACATACATACCAACTTACAAATGTATGTATTCATAAAATTCTTACAAGTTTGATCGTCACACACACACATACAGTGTAGCCATGCCTGTGTTTGTACTATGGCATCTGTTGATTTAATGATGACGTAGTAGGCAGCAACCAGCGTTTGAGCCGATTTATATAGACTGTAACTTGTGTTCTATTTATCCGATCAGGGTCAAATTTTGGGATCTGAGATTTTATATCAAATTCTATTATATTGGTAAATTTCATGGGGATACTCCAATTTTTGCAAAAATTTTTGTTCCAGAGTTATATGATATAGTAGTCCGATCCCAAAGATTTTCATACTTTATCTCACCCGGGTAAAAAAAAAGCTCCCAAAAAAAATTTCATCCCGATAGCTCTTAAGATGGCTGAGTAAAACGCGTACGCACCGACGGACAGACGGACATGGCTATATCGACTTAGCTTCTCATGCTGATCAAGAATATATATACTTTATGGGGTCGGAAACGTCTCCTTCTGTGCGTTACAAACATCTGACCAATTTTATAATACCCTCTGCAAGGGTATAAAAACTGGTGATGTCAATGCCAAATCGTCTCAAAGAGGTGATTAAGATGAAGGGTTATCCCACTAGATACTAAGTTTAAAGTTTTATAAAAATAATGTTCCTTATAGTTAATAAGTTTATATTGGTTTGTAAGAGTACGTAGACTTTTGTTGAAGCAGATATTGAAGTTTCGTTTGTTTTGCATTAATAATATTACATCAACTTATAAATCTTACTATTTTTTTTTCATTATTTAAGAGAAAATATATTGTTTTGTTTGCCTACTTCAAAGTTTTTTAAATTTAGCAAAAATTTGGCCAAGTTACCTGGTGATTTGTGGAAATATAACAAGAGTACGGTGACTTTAGTGGCACACTGTACATATGTATATAAGCACTTGTGCATAAGTACATATGTACATAAATGAATGTATGTAAGCGCCAAAAAGTATATATGTACATACATTATTATATAAGAATATAAAAAAAATATATTACTTACCTCTTCGACAAGTTCTTCATCCTTTTTTTTACACACTATTCTTTTCGCTTTGTTTTTTTTTTTTTTTTTGAAGTTCAAGGAAAAAAAATCCACGCTTTTCGCTTGGCTTTAGTTCTTTGAATAACAAAATTTAACGGGAAAACTTTCGGTGATGGGAAACTTTGTAGTTGGAAAATCGATCATTTTCGAAAGCGCCCACATCACCAAAAACTGAAATTAACACAAGGGTGAAGAAAAAGGGAACAAAACAAAAATTTCTTTTCTTGTTCTTATTAGGAATTAGATCCTTTGAAAACTGATTGGGATACTGATGAACCGAAACAGTCTTCTATCAAAAGACTAGAGTCGTTTGTGTGGCAATGTGGTATTCGAACATGTGGAATTGCAACCGGAACTGCAATGGTGTACATACAGCTGCGGTGAAAATAATAGCACCATAGTTTGTTGCGAAATTCAAAGTTGTAAAATTTAGCAAATAACTGATTTATTTGAACCTAAAATGATTTTATTTAACTAATAATATAATTTTAAAACGAAAGGACTCCATATTTCTTGAGTATTTCAAAATATATTCACTTATCATATTGGTTAGGTCAAAATAAGGCGGTAACAAAAATAGCACTATCCAGTCACAATGGTGAAAACAACAAATTAACTTAAAAATGTAAAACAAAAATACTTGTAATTCAAAACGATGACATTTAACTAGTGTGTTAATATTTCGTTGAGTATCTTTTATTGGCTATTACCACTAACCATAGAATACATAGATGCGTCAAACTCAAGTTTTTTTGATTACAAATGCTAGCCTGAGTCTGGAACCCCAGAGAACTTCGGCAAAAAGCCGAACAGCGTAGAACCCCAGAGAGCGGTCGCAGCGAGAGCGAAAAACGTTCGCTCGCAGCACTGTCGCTACGCATCGAAAATAATTCAGTCTGCCACAGATCGCAGAACGATGAACACATGTCTGTGTCGCTGTGTTCTCGTTTTGCATATGTATGCGTACACTCGTCGGTACATGCTCAGGCTTCGTAGTGTGTGTGTGTGACGTGAAGTTGTACAACATCGCATTTCAATAGCTCCCTCAACCAAAATTTTTGATTTTCGACAAAAAAGCGACAATGCGAATAGGTAATGCCTCTGTAAAAAGAATATCAAGAAGTATTGGCATCAGCTTCGTATGTGTCACGGTGGCTGTGCCGATAGAGTGCTCGCTTGGCGATCGGAATATCCCTGGTTCGAATCCCAACTCTATTATCGTTAACGAAGGTTTTTTTGTTTATTTTTATTTATTTCTATTTTTTTTTTTTTTTCCTTTTTGTTTATATTTTTTTATTTATTTTTATATAAATAAAAAAATAGACAGAAAAAACCTTCATAAACGATAACCGAGTTGGGATTCGAACCAGGGATATTCCGATCGCCAAGCGAGCACTCTATCGGCACAGCCACCGTGACACATACGAAGCTGATGCCAATACTTCTTGATATTCTTTTTACAGAGGCATTACCTATTCGCATTGTCGCTTTTTTTGTCGAAAATCAAAAATTTTGGTTGAGGGAGCTATTGAAATGCGATGTTGTACAACTTCACGTCACACACACACACTACGAAGCCTGAGCATGTACCGACGAGTGTACGCATACATATGCAAAACGAGAACACAGCGACACAGACATGTGTTCATCGTTCTGCGATCTGTGGCAGACTGAATTATTTTCGATGCGTAGCGACAGTGCTGCGAGCGAACGTTTTTCGCTCTCGCTGCGACCGCTCTCTGGGGTTCTACGCTGTTCGGCTTTTGCCGAAGTTCTCTGGGGTTCCAGACTCAGGCTAGCATTTGTAATCAAAAAAACTTGAGTTTGACGCATCTATGTATTCTATGGTTAGTGGTATGATATCCACTAAATCCTGGCATCTAGAAACAGGAATTCTTCCCCAACTTTCTTTAATAACCCTCCAAAGTGCTTCGTTTGATGTTGGGTTGCAGGTGTGAACTGCCTTTTGACATCAGTCCACAAATTTTCAATTGGATTGAGATCCGGGGACTGTGGAGGCCATTCCATGACGTCGATGGTATTATCTGCAAACCACTTATTCGCTTTCTTGCTCGTGTATTTGGGGTCATTGTCCTGCTGGATGACCCAAACTAATGGCATTTCATCCTCTGCATATGGTAGCATTACATTTTGTTGGATATCAACGTAGACGTGCTGATCCATGGTCGTCTTAATCCAATGAATCGGACCCACTCCATAATTCAAAAAGCACGCCCAAATCATTATATTGGAACCCCGTTTTTTTTGTGTACATTGGTCTGTACTCCTTATTTGGTGGTCTCCAAACGATAGTACGAGATCCTGTCCCTCCATATAACACGATTTAGCTCTCGTCTGTCCACAATATATTCCTCCACTGGCCATATGGAGTGTTGCTTGGCACACTTCATGCGTTTAGCTGCGTGTTTACTGGTCAACAGTGGCACTTTTCTCGGACTACGAGCATTGAAATTATTTTCCCGTAGCCTAGTGCGTGTGGTTTCAACAGATGCGGAAATTTGTAAGTCTTTTTTAAGTTCTGTTGCTGGCTTAAACGACTCTTTCTTTCTCCGTCTTACCAGACGCTTGACGAGTAATGGCGATATTACGCATTTTCGCCCACGAGACTCCACTTTTGGGACAAATTTCTTGGCGTTACTGATCGTTTTGTTGCAACACCCCAGTATACGAACTATTTCGTAATGTTTTGCCTTCTTTTATCATTTTTTGGATAACTTTCTTTTTTCATCACTACAATGCTTTCCGCGACCCATATTAAAAAATATAGCTAATAATTTTGTTTTTAAACTATGTTTTCCTTTAAAAAATAACCTTTTCTAGACAACATGGGCTTAGTGCTATTTTTTTCACCGCGCTATTTTGCATTATCCTTTCGATTTTGCTTCTTCCGAGAAAAACCGTTATAATGTTTGTTCTTTTTCTTGCTCTCCCAAATCAGATAGACTGTCAGTAAGGCAAGAGAATAGAAACTGCAAACCAAAATTCTTTTAGTCAAGTTTTACTGTAAAACAAATTGAGCTGCTTGTTTTGGTGCTATTATTTTCACCGGCATTGTACATACATATGTACATATGTATATTTATTTATAAATTTTTTTATTAGGCGCATTGTTTTCATATGCATATGTAGATAAAAGAAGTAGAGGTTCGAATACCACCGAAGACGATTTTTGTTTGTAATAAATATTTCTTTCTTTGCTTCTAATTTTATTCCAATAATAGAGCAAACTATTGTTTTGTAATAGTGCGGTTGAATTTGTTTTGTTAATTATTTAAATAAACTACGAGAAAACATTATTAGTATGATACAATTGTACAAGTCTTATTTGTTTGCAGCAAATTTGTTTCCAGTTGCACAAACATACATACATATGTACATATGTATATGTACATTACTACAATTCTCCCTTAAATGAAAAAGACAAATTTAACAATTAAGGAAAGCCTTCATAAAAATATCTAATATTATTCTTAAGAAAAAATAATATGTTTTTATTGCAGTCGTGTACCACAATGCAAAACCCATTATTTCGTTGGCACCATATGTGCCATAGTCTCAATGAAGAAGAAAATTGAGGCGCATTGTCTATGCTTAAAAAATGTTTATTTCATCGAGGTACCCATATAATTTTACATATTTCTCAAAAAACTGTTCACACATTCTTAATGAAACTCTATGCACATATTCCTGAAAGTCCATTGATCATTCTGGCATTTAATGTCCATTGAGCTGTGTTCTTGGAAATTTTGTGCAACTCGCCAAAGTTGGCTCATATTTCTGGCATATTTTGTATGGGTAAAAACATGGATGGTCAAGAAAAATGCAATTTTCTCGAAAACTGTTCACACGTTTTTATTGAAATGTAGACTTTACTAGAAAATTTAAATAAAGTTAATGAAATATGTAATTGTTAAATCTGGTTTTATGTATACATATGTATACATGTATGTATGTACATATGGTCTTGCAATTGCAAACAAATTTGCTGCAAACAAATATGGCTTGCACCAATGTATGACCATTTGTATCAGCATTGTTTTTTCATAGTTTATTTCTTTTATTATTTAGACATTTTCTTTTACACTATTACAAAAAAAAGCTCTCTCTAATACGAGAAAGAAATTAGGAGGAAAAAAAAAGAAATTCTTATACCAAAAAATATTTATCCTTCGCTGGGGTTTGAGTCTCAACATATTTTATATAAAACCAGAGGGCCGGGGCTAACTTCGACCGCGTCAAAGTTTGTATACCCTTGCAACTTTTTTGGTAACTCTTTCCTTACCTATTAGCCATCAGTGTGGAAGAACGTTTTATCTAAAAAGCCTTATGTTTGCGAAAGAATGGCCTACAATCATAGGAAATAACGAAGATATTGATCATAGTCACTGTTTTCCACCGATCGTTCCTATGGGAGCTATATGATATAGTCACCCGATCTTTATCAAATTCGGCACAGTCATTAACAGATATATTAAACTAACAAATGTTTAATTTGAAAGCAATCGCATTAAAAGTAACGAAGTTATTTACAAAAGTCACTGTTTTCGACCGATCGTTCCTATGGGAGCTATATGATATAGTCGCCCGATCTTGATCAAATTTGGCACAGTCATTAACAGATATATTAAACTAACAAATGTTTAATTTGAAAGCAATCGCATTAAAAGTAACGAAGTTATTTACAAAAGTCACTGTTTTCGACCGATCGTTCCTATGGGAGCTATATGATATAGTCCTCCGATCTTGATCAAATTTGGCACAGGCGTAATAAACTCTCTATTATTAAGTTTTACAATAATAGCACAGAAAATAACGAAGTTATTGCGAAAAGTCACTGTTCGTGACTTTCGAGTTTGTATGGGAGCTATATGATATAGTGGTCCGATCCGGCTGAATCCGAGATATACAACGCCTGCAGTATAACAAGCCTACGTGCATTTCAGCTCTGTAGCTCTTACGTTCTAGGAGAAGTTTGCGTTGATCCAGACGGACGGACGGACATGGCTATTTGAACTCGTCTCGTCGTGCTGATCAAGAATATATATACTTTGTATGGTCGGAGATGCTTCGTTCTATGCGTTGCACACTTCTGACCAAAATTAATATACCCTTTTTGCAAGGGTATAAAAATCATATACATGTATACATGTTGACAAAAAAATTTTTTGCTTTCTTTTAAATATATTTGTAAATGCATATACATATATATTAATTGACATGTCTGCAATTGACTTCCTTTCTATCTTTTTAAAAAAAAAACTAAAAAAAAAAACAAACAAAAATTTTGCCTCCGCTAGGATTTGAGCCCCTGTAGGAACGTGTCATAAAATGCGCCCTAATAAAATTGCCAAAAACAAATGTCCCGACACGGGTCCGAACCTCCGCTCAACATTTGTTTCACTGACAAGCACTTAGCTATCAGCGCCAAACGACCTTTTTCTGACAAAGTTGTCCTTTTTCCGACAAATTTTGTTCAATGTCAATTCGCTCAGCCATCTTTTCAATTTGCCTCTCATCACATGTCATTTCGCCCTATATGGCGCCATACAAAATTCAAATGAAATCTTTTAAATATAATGACCAAAAGCAAGAGTTTATGGGACTGGTTCACTATGAAGATCATGGCAAAATATTTGGACAACTTTCAAGAGTAATCTTACTTTCAATCAAATATTCAAAGTCGACTCAAAAAGTTCGATAACTACTCAAAATATCGATAGCCAAAGTATCGATAATAAATAGCTTCCGATAAAAAAATTGTGTAAGTATTTTTGGTTTTTTTTTCCTTTTAATAAGAAATATATGTAGACCAGGGCCCGGCACAAAGAGAGCGCTGAAAAGATGTAGTTGTATGTGTGCGCTTGCTTGTGTGCGTAAGTTGCTTTACACTGCGCAAATTGCATGTGACAAAAGCAAGAAAAATTAGAAATGCGATGGAAAACCAATAATTTTGAATTAATATTTTTTTTGAAACTCAACTATTTCCTTTACTTCTATATTATTTGGATAACTTTTTATCCGAAGGAGATCTTCTAAATGGCTATCAGTTAGACGGTTTCGATTAGAATTTTTAATTAATTTCATTGTAGAAAATGTAGTTTCACAAATATATGTATAACATAATTCAATAATTCAACAATAATTCATAATTTCAATTAAAAATATAATCTCATAATATTTTTGCAAAAGTTGCCAGTTACATAAAAAGAATAAAGGCATTAATTTTTTCATGTGTAGCGATCGAGCAAAGCGACATATGTAGATGTGCTTGCGTCGAAATGCTGACGGCAACTAAATCAACCCTCATGCTCTGTGTCAGGTCTTCGGCAGCCGTTCGGTTACACGCATACGAGGTGCCGAACGTGTTCGTCCCCCCGGGGGATATGAGTGCCGGGCTCTGATGTAGACTAATTCTTATTATTATTCATTTTCAGACCGTCATAGTAAAAGGACCTGGTGGCCAGGGCCAAGGACGCAAGATGAAAGGGAAATTCCCTCAGCGCGGCGTGTTAAAAAAAAGGGGAAGAAGAAGCCAAACCGCGTGGCGTTAAGTGTGGCCAAGGCGGCTGAGGCAGCACCGCCACCAGCACCACAACAATCACCACCAACTCCTATGAAGGAGTTGGAGACGAAATTTTTAAAAAATAAAATGTAAAAATACATACATACATAAAATAAATATCAAATCAAATTTGTTAAAATTTTATTTTTTTTTGGAGGGCAAATGGGAAGGGGTAGAAGCTGGCGTGAGCCGGAATTCCCGGCTCTGAAGCCTATGTATTGAAAAGATCATTCAGTTGTTTGTTTTTTTTTTTTTAATTTATATAACAAATTATCCAAATTGTGTCAGAAAAATGTAAAAAGAAACACCGTGACAAAGAAAAACTTTCAAATGAATGCAAATTTTTATATATATATTTTTTTTTTTTTGCCATGTGAATTAAATGAAAAGAAATGTTACTTTTTTTTTTGGTTTTGTTTTTCGTTTTGTTTTCGTTTTGTTCTGCTTCTTCTTTTGGTATTACTCAGCCAAACTATTAGCATTTTTCAACTGTTTCTATGTACAAATGTTTCAATGACAAAAAGTAATAGAAGTTGCTAAATAACAAAAAATAATAATCGAGGAGATAGAGATAGAGGGGAAGAAGAAATGTATCTCAAAAGATTCTTATTTAATTAGCAATGGAGCCCAGAGAGAGAGAGAGAGGGAAGAAGATGGTAGCATAACATTTAATGTTGTTGCTATAGCTTGGTCAATTAAAGTGTACATATTATTTTCATCATCAGTGTATCTCCGATTGCGCTAACCTGATTAACGAATTTTCAATTCCCTTTTTTCATAGAAAAATTATAATAAATTAATTTCATGATTTCCAATATTCAAATTTGTCTTTTTTGAAGAGAATCCACTAAATTATTTTGCAATAAATTTGAGTCAATCTAAAAAAAAGGATTTTTTCAATGACAGACACAAAAGAAAATAAATTCTATACCGTTTCTATTATTTCTTTCAACACTGTAACTGTAATTATAATCATCTCTATATATATTTCAATATTTTTTTTTACAGCCAAACGCTTTTTTTTTAAATTGCAAATAATGAATAAATCGGGAAAAGTTTTAAGCAGTAGGCAAATGCGTAGGTTAGTTAAGAGGGAAAGAGACGGTTTGAATTCTAGAAGTGCCTCTTTAGAATTAGGGACTGTTGAACGTGCTGAAGAAAGTGGCCAGTTTCAAGAAGGCAGTGAATTTTTGTCAGTGGAGGAAGAATCTGTGGCCACTGTAGGAGATATGATAGGTAGCATAGAAGCACAAGCAAACGTTGGTGATGGCTTAAATGCACAATTGGAAAATTGGTATTTAAAGCATAAACCAAAACGAAGCTGTGCTATTGAATTAGTGAATATTTTAAATTCACATAATTTAAAAGTTAAGCCCTTCTATAAATTTAATTGCTCCGAAAAGCTTGACATTGCTGTAATAGGAGGCGGCACCTATTTACATATAGGCTTGTCGAAGCAATTAAATAAACTTTCTATTTTGCCGAAGATTCCCGATGTATTAAGCATCGATATTAATGTCGACGGACTTCCGTTGTTTAAAAGTTCGCGAGCGCAATTGTGGCCCATACTTATTCGTTTAAATAATATTTATAAATGCCCTGTTTTGCCGATCGGAGTATTTATGGGTCACAATAAGCCATTTAACTCCGATGAATTTTTGTCCAAATTCACACTTGAGTTGTCCGAGATTATTCAAAATGGCTTAACCATTGGAAATAAAAAAAGTTCACTTAGAACTTCGCGGTATTGTGTGTGATGCTCCTGCAAGAGCATTTGTTACTGGCACGCCTGGTCATACTTCCAGTCACGGTTGTAGCAAATGCATTCAGGTGTCACGAAAAGTTGACTCTGTTTTAACATTTAGCACTAAGAGTGCTGAATTAATCTCAAATGAAGACTTTCGCAATAGAAAGTATCCTTCGCATCATCAAGCCGAATATTTAAACATTCAGTCCGCATTTGAAAAAATTGGTGTTTTAATGATAACACAAATACCACTCGGCTGCATGCATCTTGTTGAATTGGGTGTCATGCGAAAATTTTGGGGAAAACAGTGTTTCCTACAATGTTCACAGCTTAATCCACTTAAAAGAGACTGTTGAGCAAATCGGTGATCCGATTTCTGGCTCTTCATACTCTTTCGAAAACTATTTGCAAACTCTTAAAAGATTTGTCCGAAAGCCAACGCAAATTTTACCACAAATTTTTAGGAAAATCGTAGAAGATAGTTTAATTGTGGGGGGAGGAAGAAGAAATAGAGTTAGTTGAAAATTGTTTAAAAGTAAAGGGATGCACACTTAGTAATAGAAGGCCAGATAATTTTTGTTTTATTGGAGAAAGCATCCCATTTCAGGTAGTTTCTTTCACAGAGCAGCTTGGTGAAATATTTATTGTAGGGAATAGATTTGCAGAGATTAGAAGTTTTTATAATGAGCCTATAAGCTCAAGCAGTGTAGGGATATATTTCACAGATTTACAAATGGCATCAACTTTGGAAAAGTTTTCTGTGTCCGATTTTGTGACCAAAGCGGTAGCCAAGAAGCTTTGGCGGCACAGACGGCGCTAATCCGCCATATGGCCATGGGGGAAAAAAACAACGAGGTGCGCCGGGTTTGCTTCCCGTTGGAGTCGGTCTTGGAGATCGTAGATTTGGAGGAGCAGATTACGCCGGAGATTATGTAAGTACATTGATACTAAAAAGAAAGTAGTGAATTTTAATGTTTATATTATTTTTACAGACCTCCCAAGTGTCTGCCCTCCTCGGCCAAGCGGCTTTGACTAAATCTATAAAAAAAATATTCTCCGAAGGTGTCATTGAGAGCCACAATATGGACGGCAAAAACGGGAAGTTGAGCCTTCGGGCATACCCGAAAGTTTTGAATATGATAATGGGTACGTACAATAATTGTAAACATTGTTTTTTTTTTTTCATTACTAATAATATTTTCAATTTTTTTATTCCAGAGGCAGTTCGAACGATACATCCGGGGCAGCCTGCGGAAGGAGCGCTTCGAAGTGCACTGGCTTGCGCAAAAAATACGGCCAACAAGGCAAAAAACCGCAAGCTAAGGGAGGAGGCCAATATTTGATATATTTAAAAATTAGAGATAGAAATGTATATAAAAAGAAAAATTAAAAAAAGTAAAAAAAAATAATTAAATGAAATTGTATATTTTAATTTTAATTTGAGTCGATTTTGTCCCTTCAGTCCATGGGACAATGTTGGGAAATTGTCCCTCCAGTCCATGGGACAATGTTGGGAAATTGTCCCTTCAGTCCATGGGACAATCTTGGGAAATTGTCCCTCTGGTCCCTACGACAATCTTGGGAAATTGTCCCTCTGGTCCCTACGACAATCTTGGGAAATTGTCCCTCTGGTCCCTACGACAATCTTGGGAATTTGTCCCTCTGGTCCCTACGACAATCTTGGGAATTTGTCCCTCTAGTCCCTAGGACAATCCATAGAAATTGTCCCTCTGGTCCCTAGGACAATCCATAGAAATTGTCCCTCTAGTCTATAGGACAAACTGTCGATATTGTCCTTCTAGTCCCTAAGACAAACTATCGAAATTGTCCCTCTGGTCCCTAGGACAATCCATGGAAATTGTCCCTCTGGTCTCTAAGACAAACTATGGAAATTGTCCTTCTAGTCCCTACGACAAACTATCGATATTGTCCCTATCGTCCCTACGACAATCTATCTATTTTGTCCCTGTGGTCCCTAAGACAACCTAGCGACATTGTCTCTCCAGTCGCCAGCGACCAGAGCGAAAAATTTCACAGTACCGGCGACTAGAGGGACAATTGTCGCTCAATCGTCCCGTCCACAAGACCATTGAGCGACATTTGTCCCTCTGGTCGCCGGGCTGTTTATTAGTCGCTTTGGTCGCCGGCGACTGTAGGGACAAATGTCGCTCAATGGTCTTGTGCACGGGACGATTGGGCGACAATTGTCCCTCTTGTCACCGCGACTAGAGGGACGAAAGCGACAAAGCGGCGACACAATGCTTGTTTGTCCCGGCGTTCGGCAAGACATTTCGACATTTGTCTTGGCGACTGGAGCGACAACTGTCGCCGGGTTGTCGTTCCAGTCTTAAAAGCTAGGACATGCAATGTTAAATGTCGCCGCAATTTAAATGGGAGTGTCGCCGCTTTGTCCCAGGGGACAAGAGACATGTCCCCGGGAATCCCCGGGGAATCTCCGGGGAATCCCCGGGGACCGGTACTGCAGGGTATTTACATATATGTATGTATATACATACATGCATGTACATACATATATATGTATGAGAGGTGTTCCTAACTAATTCGGGTACGCTGATTCCAACTGCATACTTGGTTTTTGTCCATCACGTCCAGATTTTGTGAAATCTGGATATCTTGGGTTGGAAACGATTCTGTCCTGGAGCCATGGCGCTCTGAAAAAGTTCGAAAACATATGAACGGGCCCTGAGGTACTTTCAAAGCTCAGAGCTTTAAAAATTCGATTTTTTTTGATTTTTGTATAATTTTTTGGGCATTATTACCATAATTGCCAACTTGCCACTTGATTTGAACTCTTTTCCGCACCACCTTGAGGTAGAGTTCATGGCGCGTTTTTTTTATAGTGGTTCCCCAGTAGGCCTAATCCACTTCATCCACGCAAGGCAGATTTATAGCTCTTCTTTTTATACCATACACCCATAGGGTGAAATGGTATATTAAAGTCGCCAAAATGTATGTAACAGGCAGAAGGAAGCTTCTCCGACCCTATAAAGTATATATATTCTTGATCAGGATAAACAGCCGAGTCGATCTAGCCATGTCCGTCTGTCCGTCCGTCCGTCCGTCCGTCTGTATGAACACGCAGAGACTCGGAGACTATAAGAGCTAGAGCCACCAAACTTGGTATGTATACTCGTGTATTATGTACATGTACAGAGTTAATTGGAATTTCGGCCACGCCCCCCTACGCCCCCAGGAATCACATAAAACTGTTTTTCTTAAAAAGTATGACAGCTAAAGACATCAAATTTAGTTTGTATACCCGATTAGTTAGCGCGCAGAAATTAATTGTTCAAACTTTTTGCCACGCCCCCTTACGCCCCCAGGAATCACATAAAACTGTTTTTCTTAAAAAGTATAATAGCTAGAGACATCAAATTTGGTATGCAGACTAGTGTAATAGACGCGGACTTCGGACTTGGATGTTTTTCCAAAGGGATCCAAAAAGGTGAATTCTAATTTGTGTTTATTTAGGAATAAAACATAAAAAATGATTCTCATAACAATGAGGAATTATTATTATTTCGAATGATGTTTTTAATGCATTTTCAATAGTAGTCTGATTTGAAAATGCAGCTTTTCCCAATTGACATGGAATATTGATGATGCTGCTATTGTTATGATCAAAAATGATCGCAGTCATGGCAGCATCAACAATGAAGTTGGATAACCAAGCATTACCAAACAACGTGACAAAATCTTCTAACTCTATATTATATAAGAATCCCCGAGTATTGGCACCGTGCACATGCTCAAAGAGACTTTTGCATTGCAAAATGTAATACGTTACATCTTTTGCAATGCAACTGTTCAGATTAGAATGACTAAGCAGCATTTGCTTATAGCCTACCTCGATTCCAAAGAGTTTTTGTTTTTTCCCCTCACTTGGTCCGGTGAATTGACCTTTAAACAGACCACATTTAATTTTTTTGGGACCTTTTTTACTCCAGCTTTCCTTGTAAGTTGAAAGCTTCCTATTTCACATTTCGTCCAAAACTGGCTTAGAAACTGCCGTCCGTTTTTTGGGCTTACCCTTAATGGGCGACCCATGTACAATGGAAGGATACATGATTTCTGGGCGAGCAAGTTCAACTTGCTTAGCCACAGAATTGGAAAGTGTATCCATTTGTCTGACAAGTCTGGACATCTTTAGACCTCGCTTTTCTTTGACAATACTATGCTTTAAAGTATTAAAGAACGATTCAACTGGACCATTGCTAGGCCTTTTATTAGAACTATCAATACAAATTCCTATTAAATTGGTCCAGAAGGGGGCAAACACCACATATTTCCCTAAAACAACATCTGCCATTTTAGGACTATAAAAAATATTTGCTTCACTAGATTCCGGTAATTCCGAAATTAAATCTTGGATTTCACTAGCAAAGTTAGTAAAAAGTTTCTTAAAACTACTCTTGCTAGCTATAGTCTTAAGACTATCCCAACCGTTATTGGTAGAGCTTTTCTTTTCTTATCTCCTAAACTGACACAAGCATCATTTTTGAAATATGAAATGGCATTGTGTACCACATCATTTTCAAATATTGGAACCATTCTTCAAAGTCTCAAATGTGGGTTATGTTGTAACCAACCCCCAGAGCATTTCTCATGAAAGCTCGAAAACTTATATTTTCTAGACCAATTGTTCGGTCTATATCATTACACATTATCTTAGCGTAATGACTTGTACAGAATTGTACAACTACTCCTGGAAATGAATGGCTTTTTTCATACAAATACTGAAAGCACATTTCATTGTATTCTATAATACTACAGCAACCGAATTCTTTTAAAATAGCTACAATAATTGCAAAGCTTACATCAGTAATGAAGCGGGTGCATAAAGGTAACTTAAGTTTATTTTTTTTACATGACATATTCAGTTCGCCTAAAAAGCGACCAATGTCATGGGCTGTGTGATTCGAGAGAATCGCATTTGCCACAGGATATGTCACTTGCATATCTGGTAAATGTGCAGCAATAGTATAAATAAGTATTCTTTTCTTAGCTATGGGAATCGGCTTTACAACGCCTCCAGTTGCATCGATATGCAATGTATTTATTTTTAAATTGTCTTGGAATAGACGGATGTGGTCAATGTTCCACAGAAACAATTCTAATTTTGTTGACAATAATTGTATGTAATGGCCAAAGCCATTTCGTACACATCCTTAAATGCATCTTTGTCAAAGTCGTTTCGAGCTCTTTCCTCTGCTCGCATGTTCCTATAAAAGGATAAGTGCTTATTAAGCAATTGGTCATTCCCAACTAATTTTCTTTCTATATTAGCATTTAGAGCCAAATGATTTTTGAACTCAAAAGCTGTCCTTGTGGTTAATTCTTTTTTTTTTTCAAGAAAACGATTAATTCCTCTGCGCTGGAAAGTTTTTTTAAAGTTTATTGAATGGCATATGTCGATGCTACTAGAGTAGACTTCAACATTGCCATCAAAATTTCCAACAAACTTTCGTTTGTTGCGTGATGGATCCTTGCAATAAGCATACGTCATACAAATAATTATATGTGCATTATTTCTTTTGTCTTGTTTTACTGTTATAAGTTAGTTTTTGAAAGTTTGACGAATGCACAATTATCATGGTAAATAATTATATGTGCAAAACACTTGTGGCTGATCATTCGTACGTAAAGTATTGCTGTTGAAGACTTATTTCTGAAAATTTGCTTAAATCTCTATTGTAAGTATATAATTTTTTTAAATTTATAAATAAAAAACCTTAATTAGTACATAATATATATTGTTGTCAGGCTAAAATGCCTCGTGGTACAAGTTTGTCCGACTACGAGCAGGGAATTATCCTCGGCATGCATGAAAGCGGCTCCAAGATCTCTGAGATAGCAACCAGACTTAACAGGCATAGAAACTGCATAAGTAGGTTCCTGAAAAACCCATCGAAATATGGTGCTACTCGACGCAGCGGACGCAAGACCAACATTGACGAACGATGTAAACGGCAGATTCGACGTCTTGCAGTCGAGGATTCGATGAGCAGCGGTCAAATAAGGGCTCAATTGGATCTTCAAATAACGAGGAGTAGAATCGTTCAGATTCTAAACGAAAATCGTTTCGTTAAACATACCTCAATGGTCCCTAAACCAAAGCTTCTGGAGCGGCATATTAAGGCTCGTTTAGAATTTGCCAATAGATACCGATTCTGGGATAAGGAATGGCACAACATCATCTTTAGCGACGAAAAAAAAATTTAACTTAGATGGCCCAGACAATTGCAAAAAATATTGGAGAGATACGCGCCAAGAACGACTATCTTGTTACAAGCGAGGTTTTGGCGGCGGCACCTTGATGGTATGGGCCGCGTTCTGCTATTTAGGAAAGACGCCTATGTGCTTCATATCTACTCGAATGAATGCCAATATGTATATAGAGCTTCTAGACGGTGTTTTGATAGACTTCGCTGGAAATCTTTATGGCGATAATTGGACTTATCAGCAAGACAATGCTTCAACCCACACCGCGCAGGTCACCAAAGACTTTTTTGAAGGAAGAATAATTCCTGTATTGAAGTGGCCCCCATTAAGTCCGGACCTTAATCCCATCGAGAATCTTTGGGGCATTCTGTCGGCTCGCGTTTTCAAAAATGGAAGACAGTTTGAGACTGTACGACACCTTAAATTGGCTATAGAACAGGAATGGGCTAATATTGACGCATCTGTTCTACAGTCGTTGGTCAATTCTATGCCAAATCGTCTCAACTTAGTCTTAAATAATAAAGGAAAAAGTATTGATTATTAACATAGTTAATACTTCAAAATTACCAACGTTAATTACTTTTAAGAGACCAAAGTGAAAGAATGCACATATAATTATTTACTATGAATATAACTATAATTTAAAATTTTTTATTTTAGTTGAAATTAAGTTTAAATTTTTTTTTATTTTTCTATCTTACATCATGCTATAAATAAAATCACATTCTCAGAAATAATTTAAAAATACTATACGACTTTTTATTTGCAAAAAATATGATGCACATATAATTATTTGTATGACGTATGCAACGAAGCTATCCAAATTAATTCGAACCGAATTAAAATTAACACTACAAGCATTGTTTGTTAAACAATAATACTCTCGAACAATGTGTCCAATACTTTTTTTTTTAGAAAATAGTGAGCAGCAGACTTCAAAAAGTCCTTTAAACTGCTGTACTTTTATATCACAAATGTGATAAGAATATCCAGTTTTAGGTAAAGCTTTCGATTTTTCGACCATTTTGACATTGGCATTTAAGCTGGTATTTCCTAGCCTGCAATCTTTGCGCAAACACTTCAATCGGCTTGCGACGAAATTTTCGTCTAGAGGTTTGGACGACAACTCTAATTGTGATACATCTTTCTCAACATCATCAGCAGATGCATCTACTTCTTCAACTTTTAAAGAACTATCCGCGCTTAGCGGAAATTGAATCTCATTAGCAGATAATTCTGCTGCATTAAAGAGTTCGGAATCTTTGTCAATAAAATTCTTCTAAAGTTTTATTAACAAGTTTTTTTTTTTTTTTTTATTATATGTGTATTTCAGCAAGGAATCGATTTACAGATGATCTTAACAAAGCTTTTAACTTAACATAATGTAATACGCCAAACAGTTACTACTAACATTGAAAATTTTAATCTTATTTATATATGTACATAAATCTATATTTTCGTGGTATGTTTATTTAGTTATACAAATCAGCAACTTAGCGTAACATTGTAAGATATTGCCTTCTCTTCAGCCTGTGGATGGTCCTTTGGCTCGCAAGGGGTCTCGCCAGCCGGTTTGCATGTGTCTGCAGCCTATCATATCGATTTATTTGGTCTTCTACCGTTTCCACGTCAAGATCATGGTGTAGTGATGCGGCTCGGATAAACCATGGGCGCCCTGTCATCTGCCGCAGAGCTTTGTTTTGAAAAGTTTGTATCTTTTTTCTATTGGAATCTGCCGCCATCCCCCAGATTTCGACTCCATATCTCCAAGTAGGGGCTATTATGGCATTATATAGTGCCCGTTTGCATCTTAGTGGCAATTTGCTTTTGCCATTTGTCAGCCAGTTTAGTTTCGACCATTTGATTCTGCACGTTTTTAGAGAGGCTTCGATGTGATCTTTAAAAGTAAGGCGTTTGTCTAGGACTACTCCCAGGTATTTTGCCTTTTCTTCTGTTTTTAGCACCTTGCCGTTAAGTCATACACGGGGAGGATGCTTTCTTCTCAATGTGAAGCATATATTTAAGCATTTGGCCTCGTTTAGCAATTAACAAGTAAACGCCATTTTCGCGTTGAACCATTAACTTTCACGAAGTTATGTTGGGACCTATTATTGAATATAAGTGCAATTTGCAAATAATTCTCATCAGTTAATCCTAAAGAGGGATTAAAAATTTTATTAGAAATTAATTCATCTATAATATTTCTAATGCTTATAGAGTTATTCCTAAAAAGAAATATAAAAAACAATTTTCTTCTTCTTCTGCTTGTTATATCCCCATACAAAATATGCCAAAAATATGCGCCAACTTTGGCGAGTTGCACAAAATTTCCAAGAACACAGCTCAATGGACATTAAATGCCAGAATAATCAATGGACTTTTAGGAATATGTGCATAGAGTTTCATTGAGAATGTGTGAACGGTTTTCGAGAAAAATGCATAAATATAAGGGTATCTCGAAGATATAAATTTCGCTCTAGCAATTGCAATTCGCCGCTCGATTTTGATCCGCGCGACGCAATTCGAGATTCGCTGCTCAGCTCTCTGCTTCTTCCCCCTTTTATTTCGCTATACAAAATATGCCAAAAATATGCGCCAACTTTGGCGAGTTGCACAAAATTTCCAAGAACACAGCTCAATGGACATTAAATGCCAGAATAATCAATGGACTTTTAGGAATATGTGCATAGAGTTTCATTGAGAATGTGTGAACGGTTTTCGAGAAAAATGCATAAATATAAGGGTATCTCGAAGATATAAATTTCGCTCCAGCAATTGCAATCGCCGATTGATCCGCGCGACGCAATTCGAGATTCGCTGCTCAGCTCTCTGCTTCTTCCCCCTTTTATTTCGCTATACAAAATATGTCTAAAATATGCACCAACTTTGGAAGAATGCACAAAATTTCCAAGAACACAGCTCAATGGACATTAAATGCCAGAATGATCAATGGACTTTTACGAATATGTGCATAGAGTTTCATTGAGAATGTGTGAACGGTTTTCGAGAAAAATGCATAAATATAAGGGTATCTCGAAGATATAAATTTCGCTCCAGCAATTGCAATCGCCGATTGATCCGCGCGACGCAATTCGAGATTCGCTGCTCAGCTCTCTGCTTCTTCCCCCTTTTATTTCGCTATACAAAATATGTCTAAAATATGCACCAACTTTGGAAGAATGCACAAAATTTCCAAGAACACAGCTTAATGGACATTAAATGCCAGAATGACCAATGGACTTTCAGAAATATTTGCAAAGAATTTTATTAAGAATGTGTGAACAGTTTTTTGAGAAATATGTAAAATAATATGGGTACCTCGATGAAATAAACATTTTTTAAGCATAGACAATGCGCCTCAATTTTCTTCTTCATTGAGACTATGGCACATATGGTGCCAATGAAATAATGGGTTTTGCATTGTGGTACACGACTGCAATAAAAACATGTTACTTTTTCTTAAGAATAATATTAGATATTTTTTCCTTAAAAATATGAATAAACTTAATGAAATATGTAATTGTTAAATTTGTCTTTCTCAATTAAGGGAAATTTTTAATTATGTTTTTATATGTACATTACATATTTCATTTAGTTTATTCATATTCTTTAGGAAAGCCTGCAAAATATCTATAATTATGATTAAGAAAAAATCAAAATTTTTTGGACCGTCCTGTACCCCAATGCAAAAATCATTTCTCGCCAAAGTCGGCAAATATTTTTGGTAAATCTTGTATGGTGATATAATTGGGGGAAGAAGAAGAGAGCTGAGCAGCGAATCTCGAATTGCGTCGCGCGGATCAAAATCGAGCGGCGAATTGCAATTGCTAGAGCGAAATTTATATCTTCGAGATACCCTTATATTTATGCATTTTTCTCGAAAACCGTTCACACATTCTCAATGAAACTCTATGCACATATTCCTAAAAGTCCATTGATTATTCTGGCATTTAATGTCCATTGAGCTGTGTTCTTGGAAATTTTGTGCAACTCGCCAAAGTTGGCGCATATTTTTGGCATATTTTGTATAGCGAAATAAAAGGGGGAAGAAGCAGAGAGCTGAGCAGCGAATCTCGAATTGCGTCGCGCGGATCAAAATCGAGCGGCGAATTGCAATTGCTAGAGCGAAATTTATATCTTCGAGATACCCTTATATTTATGCATTTTTCTCGAAAACCGTTCACACATTCTCAATGAAACTCTATGCACATATTCCTAAAAGTCCATTGATTATTCTGGCATTTAATGTCCATTGAGCTGTGTTCTTGGAAATTTTGTGCAACTCGCCAAAGTTGGCGCATATTTTTGGCATATTTTGTATGGGGATATAACAAGCAGAAGAAGAAGAAAATTGTTTTTTATATTTCTTTTTTAGGAATAACTCTATAAGCATTAGAAATATTATAGATGAATTAATTTCTAATAAAATTTTTAATCCCTCTTTAGGATTAACTGATGAGAATTATTTGCAAATTGCACTTATATTCAATAATAGGTCCCAACATAACTTCGTGAAAGTTAATGGTTCAACGCGAAAATGGCGTTTACTTGTTAATTGCTAAACGAGGCCAAATGCTTAAATATATGCTTCACATTGAGAAGAAAGCATCCTCCCCGTGTATGACTTAACGGCAAGGTGCTAAAAACAGAAGAAAAGGCAAAATACCTGGGAGTAGTCCTAGACAAACGCCTTACTTTTTAAAGATCACATCGAAGCCTCTCTAAAAACGTGCAGAATCAAATGGTCGAAACTAAACTGGCTGACAAATGGCAAAAGCAAATTGCCACTAAGATGCAAACGGGCACTATATAATGCCATAATAGCCCCTACTTGGAGATATGGAGTCGAAATCTGGGGGATGGCGGCAGATTCCAATAGAAAAAAGATACAAACTTTTCAAAACAAAGCTCTGCGGCAGATGACAGGGCGCCCATGGTTTATCCGAGCCGCATCACTACACCATGATCTTGACGTGGAAACGGTAGAAGACCAAATAAATCGATATGATAGGCTGCAGACACATGCAAACCGGCTGGCGAGACCCCCTTGCGAGCCAAAGGACCATCCACAGGCTGAAGAGAAGGCAATATCTTACAATGTTACGCTAAGTTGCTGATTTGTATAACTAAATAAACATACCACGAAAATATAGATTTATGTACATATATAAATAAGATTAAAATTTTCAATGTTAGTAGTAACTGTTTGGCGTATTACATTATGTTAAGTTAAAAGCTTTGTTAAGATCATCTGTAAATCGATTCCTTGCTGAAATACACATATAATAAAAAAAAAAAAAAAACTTGTTAATAAAACTTTAGAAGAATTTTATTGACAAAGATTCCGAACTCTTTAATGCAGCAGAATTATCTGCTAATGAGATTCAATTTCCGCTAAGCGCGGATAGTTCTTTAAAAGTTGAAGAAGTAGATGCATCTGCTGATGATGTTGAGAAAGATGTATCACAATTAGAGTTGTCGTCCAAACCTCTAGACGAAAATTTCGTCGCAAGCCGATTGAAGTGTTTGCGCAAAGATTGCAGGCTAGGAAATACCAGCTTAAATGCCAATGTCAAAATGGTCGAAAAATCGAAAGCTTTACCTAAAACTGGATATTCTTATCACATTTGTGATATAAAAGTACAGCAGTTTAAAGGACTTTTTGAAGTCTGCTGCTCACTATTTTCTAAAAAAAAAAGTATTGGACACATTGTTCGAGAGTATTATTGTTTAACAAACAATGCTTGTAGTGTTAATTTTAATTCGGTTCGAATTAATTTGGATAGCTTCGTTGCATATGCTTATTGCAAGGATCCATCACGCAACAAACGAAAGTTTGTTGGAAATTTTGATGGCAATGTTGAAGTCTACTCTAGTAGCATCGACATATGCCATTCAATAAACTTTAAAAAAAACTTTCCAGCGCAGAGGAATTAATCGTTTTCTTGAAAAAAAAAAGAATTAACCACAAGGACAGCTTTTGAGTTCAAAAATCATTTGGCTCTAAATGCTAATATAGAAAGAAAATTAGTTGGGAATGACCAATTGCTTAATAAGCACTTATCCTTTTATAGGAACATGCGAGCAGAGGAAAGAGCTCGAAACGACTTTGACAAAGATGCATTTAAGGATGTGTACGAAATGGCTTTGGCCATTACATACAATTATTGTCAACAAAATTAGAATTGTTTCTGTGGAACATTGACCACATCCGTCTATTCCAAGACAATTTAAAAATAAATACATTGCATATCGATGCAACTGGAGGCGTTGTAAAGCCGATTCCCATAGCTAAGAAAAGAATACTTATTTATACTATTGCTGCACATTTACCAGATATGCAAGTGACATATCCTGTGGCAAATGCGATTCTCTCGAATCACACAGCCCATGACATTGGTCGCTTTTTAGGCGAACTGAATATGTCATGTAAAAAAAATAAACTTAAGTTACCTTTATGCACCCGCTTCATTACTGATGTAAGCTTTGCAATTATTGTAGCTATTTTAAAAGAATTCGGTTGCTGTAGTATTATAGAATACAATGAAATGTGCTTAGTAATTGTATGAAAAAAAGCCATTCATTTCCAGGAGTAGTTGTACAATTCTGTACAAGTCATTACGCTAAGATAATGTGTAATGATATAGACCGAACAATTGGTCTAGAAAATATAAGTTTTCGAGCTTTCATGAGAAATGCTCTGGGGGTTGGTTACAACATAACCCACATTTGAGACTTTGAAGAATGGTTCCAATATTTGAAAATGATGTGGTACACAATGCCATTTCATATTTCAAAAATGATGGCCCTGCTTGTGTCAGTTTAGGAGATAAGAAAAGAAAAGCTCTACCAATAACGGTTGGGATAGTCTTAAGACTATAGCTAGCAAGAGTAGTTTTAAGAAACTTTTTACTAACTTTGCTAGTGAAATCCAAGATTTAATTTCGGAATTACCGGAATCTAGTGAAGCAAATATTTTTTATAGTCCTAAAATGGCAGATGTTGTTTTAGGGAAATATGTGGTGTTTGCCCCCTTCTGGACCAATTTAATAGGAATTTGTATTGATAGTTCTAATAAAAGGCCTAGCAATGGTCCAGTTGAATCGTTCTTTAATACTTTAAAGCATAGTATTGTCAAAGAAAAGCGAGGTCTAAAGATGTCCAGACTTGTCAGACAAATGGATACACTTTCCAATTCTGTGGCTAAGCAAGTTGAACTTGCTCGCCCAGAAATCATGTATCCTTCCATTGTACATGGGTCGCCCATTAAGGGTAAGCCCAAAAAACGGACGGCAGTTTCTAAGCCAGTTTTGGACGAAATGTGAAATAGGAAGCTTTCAACTTACAAGGAAAGCTGGAGTAAAAAAGGTCCCAAAAAATTAAATGTGGTCTGTTTAAAGGTCAATTCACCGGACCAAGTGAGGGGGAAAAACAAAAACTCTTTGGAATCGAGGTAGGCTATAAGCAAATGCTGCTTAGTCATTCTAATCTGAACAGTTGCATTGCAAAAGATGTAACGTATTACATTTTGCAATGCAAAAGTCTCTTTGAGCATGTGCACGGTGCCAATACTCGGGGATTCTTATATAATATAGAGTTAGAAGATTTTGTCACGTTGTTTGGTAATGCTTGGTTATCCAACTTCATTGTTGATGCTGCCATGACTGCGATCATTTTTGATCATAACAATAGCAGCATCATCAATATTCCATGTCAATTGGGAAAAGCTGCATTTTCAAATCAGACTACTATTGAAAATGCATTAAAAACATCATTCGAAATAATAATAATTCCTCATTGTTATGAGAATCATTTTTATGTTTTATTCCTAAATAAACACAAATTAGAATTCACCTTTTTGGATCCCTTTGGAAAAACATCCAAGTCCGAATTATTCATTCGATATTATTCTAATTTTCTTAAGTCATTTAAACATGTTCCGTTGGTTCATAGTATCCAAAAAGATTCATTCAATTGTGGCATATTTATACTGCAATATTCCAAATGCTACATCATGGGTATGGCACTTGAAAATTGAACATCTGCAACTGTTTTCAGAAACCAGATTATCAATAAATTAATTAACTGCAGTGATGCAGTATTAAATATGTACATGCCTGCATTGCTCAGGCCAGACATCTCAGCCTAATTATTTTAGTTGCAATAAATGTAATAGGTTTCTTTGCACCAAGTGCTTGGAAAGCCTATATACCTTAGCTGATACAAATTTTATTTGTAAGCTATGTGAGGTATAAATTTACCTTAAAATTTTAGATGTGGACATACCTTATAGTGGAAACCACTTATAAAAAAAAGATCTATACCAACGTGTGTTAGTGGACATGCCTTATAGTGGAAACCACATCGAGACCACCCAGATCGATTTTAGCAAAATTTACGCATGTCAATCGATTCATTTGATTTGCTGTTAAGTAAAATTGATAACAAAATAAATAAATCTAGATCAACAATTTCTGCTGAAGAACGATTGGTCTTATTATTATTACTTTATTTATATTTTTATACTCTATGGAATGCGGTCATAATTCCATAAAACGTTGCGGCTTTGAACTTAAAGTAGACTTCAAATTCGATGATGAATCTGCACTTTCTGGAGCAGAACTATAAGCTGATGGGATAAAATTCTTAGGCTGTTCCTTTTATGCAGCACGTAAGCCTAACTCTGTTACTAACATTTGCGAATTCTCGAATTGTACAGGGCCATGTTGCTACCTGTTCAAGCCGAAAAGGTGAAGATATGAACGCGCTCGTTTTCGTGCTTTCCGCGAGGCTTCTGAGGCGGCACCCAGTAACAAGGATAAGGAAAATGATAAAAAATAGGCCACACTTTTAAGTAGCGTTAATACAACGCTCGCTGATGTCAACAAGTCAAACCGATTTCTTGCCTATAATGTGTCCAATTGGAATCTTTTAGAATGGCATTTGTGCTTGTTTACCTCTTTCATTTTAGAAGGTTCAACTCTGATATATTTCTCGTTTGATCCAGCGTTTCAATAGTCAAGACGTTTGCAGTTGAAGCTCTTTGTTAAGTCTAAAATCCATACTAGATTCTGTTCCCTGTTCTGCGCCAGGGAAAGATGTAACCAAGCTCCTGCTCAATTTCACAGATATGTACGTAAGCAACAGAGCCACAACTAACTTGATGCTAATCACGGAATAGTGCCCAACGAAATTCAGCAAGGAATTCTTTGCGACCTTGGGATGCATGACAAAGTGTCCGTTGAAGATCCCCAAAGTAGCTGCAAACGGCTCCCAACGATCTGATTGACTATATAATACACGACGATATCCACAATTACTTGCCACTCCAGATTACTGTTCCTATCTTCTCCACACGTAAGAGGTGCAGCGTAATGTTGCTGTCGAGAGGGTAACCAAAATGGATGGATACTTACATTTACGAATGCTCGAATTGTACAGAGCCATGTTGCTACCTGTTCAAGCCGAAAAGGTGAAGATATGTCCATTAGCTTCGATTAACTGCCATCCGTACCGGATCAACAACAAGTAGAAACAAGTGAAAATTCAGGTCTGAATTCACGGTGAGAGACTTCAGAGTAAGCGGGAACCGGATGCAATAGGATAAATACAAGTTGTGACTAAAAAAAATATAAAACTATAAATATAGTTGATTATTGGCCATAACTGTCATCGTTTGCAACCGTAATTTTATTTAAAAGTCGAAGTTATTGTTTACTCTTAAACCGTACCGGGTAATGCGTTTAAAAAAAGTTAAATTAAAGAAAAACAAAGGAAGGGAAAAGTAATACCAAAAATAGTTTAAGTTGCTGTTGCTCTCATCTCGAGAGCCAAAAAGCAACTGTTGAAGCGTCACACAATTCGGCACCACGTGTACTGTTAGGTATGGGCAAAGCTTCGATTAACAATCGATAAAAAACAATCGATATTGTAGGGGTTGTCGGTAAATATTGACTTACTCGAGATTTCAGTGTTGAAAAGTGGGAAAAATCGGCTAAAGCTGGATATCAGTGTTGGCAAACGCCAAATATTAGCCAAATATTTTATTCAAATTCTAAATTCGAGGAATATTCAGCTGCTCTGGCAGCCGAATATTGTATTCTCAACTATATTTGTTCTATAAAATCAAGAAATATTGTAAACTCAACAATATTTTCGTTTGTTGAGAATAGTACGAACAGCGTTTTGGACCCAAGTAGCTTAAGTAAATATTTGCCAATGCCAATACTCTAGCATTTTAATTACAAATAGTTGCCATTCAAAAAATGTATATTTGCTCTTTTAAGCAAAACACCCTCCGATACAACTTTCTGCCAAAACTTTGCGCGAACTCCTAATTCCTCAAAGGATATTCATAAGAAAGGATAAACATTCATTCGTTTCTTAAATCCTGAACTAAAAGATTCTGAGCAGATTTTTAGCATTGTTTGCAATTCGTTGCTCAGCGATGCACTAAAAATTAGAATCAATTCTAGCGCTGAGCGACGTCGCTCTGACGCTTACAAAATTCGCTCGTCGCTCAGCAGCTTCGGGGCCACTCCAACGCTTTCTCATAAGCTTTAATATTATACGTCGCTCGAGAGCGCGTCGCGCAGTCGCTCAGTCGCTTAGTCGCTCAGTCGCTTAGTCGCTTAGTCGCTTAGTCGCTCATCGCCTAATGCGTGAGACCACCATAAGGTGGTCTCGTCGGAAGCCGAAGCTTACCGAAGTATATACTTGACTTCAGTGCACGTTTGCTCACTCACATCACCGTCTCGCTCACCCTCAATAGACACTCAGAATACTATTCCTTTCACTCGCACTTATTGCAAGCATACCCCTGCCTTAGGGCAGAGCCCGGTACTCATATCCCCCGAGTGGCGAACACGTTCGGCACCTCGTATGCGTGTAATCGAACGGCTGCCGAAGTCCTCACACAAAAATCTTAAGAGCATGAAGGTGGATTTAGTTTTCCTCAGCATTTCGACGCAAGCAGATCTATGTCGCTTTGTGGGGGAAACACACATGAAAAAATTGATCCCTGCTTTGGTTTTTCTATCTTTCTCTTGCATCAGATTATATGCTCGGCTCGTTTTCTTGAGTTACGAGTTTACCGTAACTTCGTGAACTTCCTATTCCCAAAAATCCTACATAAATTAATATACATATGTATATTTCTTGGGCACAATTTGAAAATAAATTTTTCTTTCACATTCACAACATTAAATGAATAGAGTATTTATAAGTCGGTAACAACTCATAAATAATCCCTTTCTTATTTTGGTTTGTATTAATAGCTGAAATACTAATAAATTAACTAAAATTTTCTATGAAAATGCAATGAAAACTGTACTGGAAAAAATGTCGTGTGAGTGACTCAGAAAAATAATTTTTAAAAAAAGGTCGAGGCCAATATGGAAAAATCATAAGCCTACAAATAAAGCTTAACATTTCTAATACATATATGTATGTACATACATATGCAAAAAATATTCAAAGTTTAAAATTCTCAGACAATTCGCAGAGGTTGGCGAATGTTAGCAATGATGTCTAATCTCATGTATAGCTTTTTTCTCAACAGATAAAAACAGGAGGCCCAAAATTTTTATTACAATTGATAATACTCTAAAAGTACTTTAAAAAATTATTAATGATTAATTGTAAAAAATTTGATTTTCTTTGATTTGTTTCACAGAGTTTTATTCTGCTTCCGAAAGTCGTGTGAGTGATTTCGGAATTGCCCATATGCACAAGTGTAAATGTGATGTAAAAACATATGTATATGTATATGTATGCACTATTGAACAAATAAAGAAATATTTGACGAATTGCTTAAACAATGAACTTTACAAATTTTCACCGTACATATGTATAAACTTTTTCAAAATATATATATATTTATATGTATATAAGCACTTGTGCATAAGTACATATGTACATAAATGAATGTATGTAAGCGCCAAAAAGTATATATGTACATACATTATTATATAAGAATATAAAAAAAATATATTACTTACCTCTTCGACAAGTTCTTCATCCTTTTTCTTTACACACTATTCTTTTCGTTTTGATTTTTGTAGTTCAAGGAAAAAAAATCCACGCTTTTCGCTTGGCTTTAGTTCTTTGAATAACAAAATTTAACGGGAAAACTTTCGGTGATGGGAAACTTTGTAGTTGGAAAATCGATCATTTTCGAAAGCGCCCACATCACTAAAAACTGAAATTAACACAAGGGTGAAGAAAAAGGGAACAAAACAAAAATTTCTTTTCTTGTTCTTATTAGGAATTAGGACGAACTCCATAATTAGATCCTTTGAAAACTGATTGGGATACTGATGAACCGAAACAGTCTTCTATCAAAAGACTAGAGTCGTTTGTATGGCTATTTGGAATTGGAACAGGGAATGTAATGGTTAACATACATACATACATATAAACATACAAATATTTGAGAAATTTCCATTACTATTATTTTGAAAATGCGTTACTGAATCGCCATTAATCTTAATATGGGACAACTCTTAAATTTGCTTATAAAATAAAATAATCAAGGGATTTTAGAATTTAAAATTACACTTATGTAAATGTTCCCTGCTGCTGGGGAGCAATCTGTACCGCAAATTCCCAAACAAGCTGCTTGTTACGTTCCCCACGCGTTCCACTTGTGTGTATCTAATATAAAACTAAATCTTTTAGAAAACAAAAATTATATAAAACTATGCACTTGGTTAAACATAACTTCATCTTGCCAAAAATTCATTTCCGAATTTTGATTTTCGTTGCCCTGCTGGCTGCTGCTGCTGCTTGGGAGCAATCTGCTCCGCAAATTGCCAACCAAGCTGCTCGTTACGTTCCCCATATCTAAGATAAAACAAAATCGTTTGGAAAACGAAAATTATATAAAACTATGTATGTACTTACTTCTTCTTTGAATAACAAAAGTTAACGGGAAAACTTTTGGTGATGGGAAACTTTGTAGTTGGAAAATCGATCATTTTCGAAAGCGCCCACATCACTAAAAACTGAAATTAACACAAGGGTGAAGAAAAAGGGAACAAAACAAAAATTTCTTTTCTTGTTCTTATTAGGAATTAGGACGAACTCCATAATTAGATCCTTTGAAAACTGATTGGGATACTGATGAACCGAAACAGTCTTCTATCAAAAGACTAGAGTCGTTTGTATGGCTATTTGGAATTGGAACAGGGAATGTAATGGTTAACATACATACATACATATAAACATACAAATATTTGAGAAATTTCCATTACTATTATTTTGAAAATGCGTTACTGAATCGCCATTAATCTTAATATGGGACAACTCTTAAATTTGCTTATAAAATAAAATAATCAAGGGATTTTAGAATTTAAAATTACACTTATGTAAATGTTCCCTGCTGCTGGGGAGCAATCTGTACCGCAAATTCCCAAACAAGCTGCTTGTTACGTTCCCCACGCGTTCCACTTGTGTGTATCTAATATAAAACTAAATCTTTTAGAAAACAAAAATTATATAAAACTATGCACTTGGTTAAACATAACTTCATCTTGCCAAAAATTCATTTCCGAATTTTGATTTTCGTTGCCCTGCTGGCTGCTGCTGCTGCTTGGGAGCAATCTGCTCCGCAAATTGCCAACCAAGCTGCTCGTTACGTTCCCCATATCTAAGATAAAAACAAAATCGTTTGGAAAACGAAAATTATATAAAACTATGTATGTACTTACTTCTTCTTTGAATAACAAAAGTTAACGGGAAAACTTTTTGGTGATGGGAAACTTTGTAGTTGGAAAATCGATCATTTTCGAAAGCGCCCACATCACTAAAAACTGAAATTAACACAAGGGTGAAGAAAAAGGGAACAAAACAAAAATTTCTTTTCTTGTTCTTATTAGGAATTAGGACGAACTCCATAATTAGATCCTTTGAAAACTGATTGGGATACTGATGAACCGAAACAGTCTTCTATCAAAAGACTAGAGTCGTTTGTATGGCTATTTGGAATTGGAACAGGGAATGTAATGGTTAACATACATACATACATATAAACATACAAATGTTTGAGAAATTTCCATTACTATTATTTTGAAAATGCGTTACTGAATCGCCATTAATCTTAATATGGGACAACTCTTAAATTTGCTTATAAAATAAAATAATCAAGGGATTTTAGAATTTAAAATTACACTTATGTAAATGTTCCCTGCTGCTGGGGAGCAATCTGTACCGCAAATTCCCAAACAAGCTGCTTGTTACGTTCCCCACGCGTTCCACTTGTGTGTATCTAATATAAAACTAAATCTTTTAGAAAACAAAAATTATATAAAACTATGCACTTGGTTAAACATAACTTCATCTTGCCAAAAATTCATTTCCGAATTTTGATTTTCGTTGCCCTGCTGGCTGCTGCTGCTGCTTGGGAGCAATCTGCTCCGCAAATTGCCAACCAAGCTGCTCGTTACGTTCCCCATATCTAAGATAAAACAAAATCGTTTGGAAAACGAAAATTATATAAAACTATGTATGTACTTACTTCTTCTTTGAATAACAAAAGTTAACGGGAAAACTTTTGGTGATGGGAAACTTTGTAGTTGGAAAATCGATCATTTTCGAAAGCGCCCACATCGCTAAAAACTGAAATTAACACAATGGGGAGGAAAAAGGGAACAAAACAAAAATTTCTTTTGTTGTTCTTATTAGGAATTAGATCCTTTGAAAACTGATTGGGATACTGATGAACCAAAATAGTCTTCTATCAAAAGACTAGAGTCGTTTGTGTGGCAATGTGGTATTGCAACCGGAACTGCAATGGTGTTCATATGTATGTATGTATATTTATTAATACATTTTTTATTAGGCGCATTGTTTTCATATGCATATGTAGATAAAAGAAGTAGAACTTCGAATACCACCGAAGACGATTTTTTTTGCAATAAATATTTCTTTCTTTGCTTCCAATTTTATTCAAATAATAGAGAAAACTATTGTTTTGTAATAGTGCGATTGAATTTGTTTTGTTAATTATTTAAATAAACTACGAGAAAACATTATTAGTATGATACAATGGTACAAGTCTTATTTGTTTGCAGCAAATTTGTTTCCAGTTGCACAAACATACATACATATGTACATATGTATATGTACATTACTACAATTCTCCCTTAAATGAAAAAGACAAATTTAACAATTAAGGAAAGCCTTCATAAAAATATCTAATATTATTCTTAAGAAAAAGTAACATGTTTTTATTGCAGTCGTGTACCACAATGCAAAACCCATTATTTCATTGGCACCATATGTGCCATAGTCTCAATGAAGAAGAAAATTGAGGCGCATTGTCTATGCTTAAAAAATGTTTATTTCATCGAGGTACCCATATAATTTTACATATTTCTCAAAAAACTGTTCACACATTCTTAATGAAACTCTATGCACATATTCCTGAAAGTCCATTGATCATTCTGGCATTTAATGTCCATTGAGCTGTGTTCTTGGAAATTTTGTGCAACTCGCCAAAGTTGGCTCATATTTCTGGCATATTTTGTATGGGTAAAAACATGGATGGTCAAGAAAAATGCAATTTTCTCGAAAACTGTTCACACGTTTTTATTGAAATGTAGACTTTACTAGAAAATTTAAATAAAGTTAATGAAATATGTAATTGTTAAATCTGGTTTTATGTATACATATGTATACATGTATGTATGTACATATGGTCTTGCAATTGCAAACAAATTTGCTGCAAACAAATATGGCTTGCACCAATGTATGACCATTTGTATCAGCATTGTTTTTTCATAGTTTATTTCTTTTATTATTTAGACATTTTCTTTTACACTATTACAAAAAAAAGCTCTCTCTAATACGAGAAAGAAATTAGGAGGAAAAAAAAGAAATTCTTATACCAAAAAATATTTATCCTTCGCTGGGGTTTGAGTCTCAACATATTTTATATAAAACCAGAGGGCCGGGGCTAACTTCGACCGCGTCAAAGTTTGTATACCCTTGCAACTTTTTTGGTAACTCTTTCCTTACCTATTAGCCATCAGTGTGGAAGAACGTTTTATCTAAAAAGCCTTATGTTTGCGAAAGAATGGCCTACAATCATAGGAAATAACGAAGATATTGATCATAGTCACTGTTTTCCACCGATCGTTCCTATGGGAGCTATATGATATAGTCACCCGATCTTTATCAAATTCGGCACAGTCATTAACAGATATATTAAACTAACAAATGTTTAATTTGAAAGCAATCGCATTAAAAGTAACGAAGTTATTTACAAAAGTCACTGTTTTCGACCGATCGTTCCTATGGGAGCTATATGATATAGTCGCCCGATCTTGATCAAATTTGGCACAGTCATTAACAGATATATTAAACTAACAAATGTTTAATGTGAAAGCAATCGCATTAAAAGTAACGAAGTTATTTACAAAAGTCACTGTTTTCGACCGATCGTTCCTATGGGAGCTATATGATATAGTCCTCCGATCTTGATCAAATTTGGCACAGGCGTAATAAACTCTCTATTATTAAGTTTTACAATAATAGCACAGAAAATAACGAAGTTATTGCGAAAAGTCACTGTTCGTGACTTTCGAGTTTGTATGGGAGCTATATGATATAGTGGTCCGATCCGGCTGAATCCGAGATATACAACGCCTGCAGTATATACAAGCCTACGTGCATTTCAGCTCTGTAGCTCTTACGGTCTAGGAGAAGTTTGCGTTGATCCAGACGGACGGACGGACATGGCTATTTGAACTCGTCTCGTCGCTGATCAAGAATATATATACTTTGTATGGTCGGAGATGCTTCGTTCTATGCGTTGCACACTTCTGACCAAAATTAATATACCCTTTTTGCAAGGGTATAAAAATCATATACATGTATACATGTTGACAAAAAAATTTTTTGCTTTCTTTTAAATATATTTGTAAATGCATATACATATATATTAATTGACATGTCTGCAATTGACTTCCTTTCTATCTTTTTAAAAAAAAAAAAAAAAAAACAAACAAAAATTTTGCCTCCGCTAGGATTTGAGCCCCTGTAGGAACGTGTCATAAAATGCGCCCTAATAAAATTGCCAAAAACAAATGTCCCGACACGGGTCCGAACCTCCGCTCAACATTTGTTTCACTGACAAGCACTTAGCTATCAGCGCCAAACGACCTTTTTCTGACAAAGTTGTCCTTTTTCCGACAAATTTTGTTCAATGTCAATTCGCTCAGCCATCTTTTCAATTTGCCTCTCATCACATGTCATTTCGCCCTATATGGCGCCATACAAAATTCAAATGAAATCTTTTAAATATAATGACCAAAAGCAAGAGTTTATGGGACTGGTTCACTATGAAGATCATGGCAAAATATTTGGACAACTTTCAAGAGTAATCTTACTTTCAATCAAATATTCAAAGTCGACTCAAAAAGTTCGATAACTACTCAAAATATCGATAGCCAAAGTATCGATAATAAATAGCTTCCGATAAAAAAATTGTGTAAGTATTTTTTTTTTTTTTTTTCCTTTTAATAAGAAATATTTGTAGACCAGGGCCCGGCACAAAGAGAGCGCTGAAAAGATGTAGTTGTATGTGTGCGCTTGCTTGTGTGCGTAAGTTGCTTTACACTGCGCAAATTGCATGTGACAAAAGCAAGAAAAATTAGAAATGCGATGGAAAACCAATAATTTTGAATTAATATTTTTTTTGAAACTCAACTATTTCCTTTACTTCTATATTATTTGGATAACTTTTTATCCGAAGGAGATCTTCTAAATGGCTATCAGTTAGACTGTTTCGATTAGAATTTTTAATTAATTTCATTGTAGAAAATGTAGTTTCACAAATATATGTATAACATAATTCAATAATTCAACAATAATTCATAATTTCAATTAAAAATATAATCTCATAATATTTTTGCAAAAGTTGCCAGTTACATAAAAAGAATAAAGGCATTAATTTTTTCATGTGTAGCGATCGAGCAAAGCGACATATGTAGATGTGCTTGCGTCGAAATGCTGACGGCAACTAAATCAACCCTCATGCTCTGTGTCAGGTCTTCGGCAGCCGTTCGGTTACACGCATACGAGGTGCCGAACGTGTTCGTCCCCCGGGGGATATGAGTGCCGGGCTCTGATGTAGACTAATTCTTATTATTATTCATTTTCAGACCGTCATAGTAAAAGGACCTGGTGGCCAGGGCCAAGGACGCAAGATGAAAGGGAAATTCCCTCAGCGCGGCGTGTTAAAAAAAGGGGAAGAAGAAGCCAAACCGCGTGGCCAAGGCGGCTGAGGCAGCACCGCCACCAGCACCACAACAATCACCACCAACTCCTATGAAGGAGTTGGAGACGAAATTTTTAAAAAATAAAATGTAAAAATACATACATACATAAAATAAATATCAAATCAAATTTGTTAAAATTTTATTTTTTTTTGGAGGGCAAATGGGAAGGGGTAGAAGCTGGCGTGAGCCGGAATTCCCGGCTCTGAAGCCTATGTATTGAAAAGATCATTCAGTTGTTTTTTTTTTTTTTTTTAATTTATATAACAAATTATCCAAATTGTGTCAGAAAAATGTAAAAAGAAACACCGTGACAAAGAAAAACTTTCAAATGAATGCAAATTTTTATATATATATTTTTTTTTTTGCCATGTGAATTAAATGAAAAGAAATGTTATTTTTTTTTTTTGGTTTTGTTTTTCGTTTTGTTTTCGTTTTGTTCTGCTTCTTCTTTTGGTATTACTCAGCCAAACTATTAGCATTTTTCAACTGTTTCTATGTACAAATGTTTCAATGACAAAAAGTAATAGAAGTTGCTAAATAACAAAAAATAATAATCGAGGAGATAGAGATAGAGGGAAGAAGAAATGTATCTCAAAAGATTCTTATTTAATTAGCAATGGAGCCCAGAGAGAGAGAGAGAGGGAAGAAGATGGTAGCATAACATTTAATGTTGTTGCTATAGCTTGGTCAATTAAAGTGTACATATTATTTTCATCATCAGTGTATCTCCGATTGCGCTAACCTGATTAACGAATTTTCAATTCCCTTTTTTCATAGAAAAATTATAATAAATTAATTTCATGATTTCCAATATTCAAATTTGTCTTTTTTGAAGAGAATCCACTAAATTATTTTGCAATAAATTTGAGTCAATCTAAAAAAAGGATTTTTTCAATGACAGACACAAAAGAAAATAAATTCTATACCGTTTCTATTATTTCTTTCAACACTGTAACTGTAATTATAATCATCTCTATATATATTTAAATATTTTTTTTTACAGCCAAACGCTTTTTTTTAAATTGCAAATAATGAATAAATCGGGAAAAGTTTTAAGCAGTAGGCAAATGCGTAGGTTAGTTAAGAGGGAAAGAGACGGTTTGAATTCTAGAAGTGCCTCTTTAGAATTAGGGACTGTTGAACGTGCTGAAGAAAGTGGCCAGTTTCAAGAAGGCAGTGAATTTTTGTCAGTGGAGGAAGAAACTGTGGCCACTGTAGGAGATATGATAGGTAGCATAGAAGCACAAGCAAACGTTGGTGATGGCTTAAATGCACAATTGGAAAATTGGTATTTAAAGCATAAACCAAAACGAAGCTGTGCTATTGAATTAGTGAATATTTTAAATTCACATAATTTAAAAGTTAAGCCCTTCTATAAGTTTAATTGCTCCGAAAAGCTTGACATTGCTGTAATAGGAGGCGGCACCTATTTACATATAGGCTTGTCGAAGCAATTAAATAAACTTTCTATTTTGCCGAAGATTCCCGATGTATTAAGCATCGATATTAATGTCGACGGACTTCCGTTGTTTAAAAGTTCGCGAGCGCATACTCTTTCGAAAACTATTTGCAAACTCTTAAAAGATTTGTCCGAAAGCCAACGCAAATTTTACCACAAATTTTTAGGAAAATCGTAGAAGATAGTTTAATTGTGGGGGAGGAAGAAGAAATAGAGTTAGTTGAAAATTGTTTAAAAGTAAAGGGATGCACACTTAGTAATAGAAGGCCAGATAATTTTTGTTTTATTGGAGAAAGCATCCCATTTCAGGTAGTTTCTTTCACAGAGCAGCTTGGTGAAATATTTATTGTAGGGAATAGATTTGCACAGATTAGAAGTTTTTATAATGAGCCTATAAGCTCAAGCAGTGTAGGGATATATTTCACAGATTTAGAAATGGCATCAACTTTGGAAAAGTTTTCTGTGTCCGATTTTGTGACCAAAGCGGTAGCCAAGAAGCTTTGGCGGCACAGACGGCGCTAATCCGCCATATGGCCATGGGGAAAAAAAACAACGAGGTGCGCCGGGTTTGCTTCCCGTTGGAGTCGGTCTTGGAGATCGTAGATTTGGAGGAGCAGATTACGCCGGAGATTATGTAAGTACATTGATACTAAAAAGAAAGTAATGAATTTTAATGTTTATATTATTTTTACAGACCTCCCAAGTGTCTGCCCTCCTCGGCCAAGCGGCTTTGACTAAATCTATAAAAAAAATATTCTCCGAAGGTGTCATTGAGAGCCACAATATGGACGGCAAAAACGGGAAGTTGAGCCTTCGGGCATACCCGAAAGTTTTGAATATGATAATGGGTACGTACAATAATTGTAAACATTGTTTTTTTTTTTCATTACTAATAATATTTTCAATTTTTTTATTCCAGAGGCAGTTCGAACGATACATCCGGGGCAGCCTGCGGAAGGAGCGCTTCGAAGTGCACTGGCTTGCGCAAAAAATACGGCCAAGAAGGCAAAAAACCGCAAGCTAAGGGAGGAGGCCAATATTTGATATATTTAAAAATTAGAGATAGAAATGTATATAAAAAGAAAAATTAAAAAAGTAAAAAAAAAATAATTAAATGAAATTGTATATTTTAATTTTAATTTGAGTCGATTTTGTCCCTTCAGTCCATGGGACAATGTTGGGAAATTGTCCCTCCAGTCCATGGGACAATCTTGGGAAATTGTCCCTCTGGTCCCTACGACAATCTTGGGAAATTGTCCCTCTGGTCCCTACGACAATCTTGGGAAATTGTCCCTCTGGTCCCTACGACAATCTTGGGAATTTGTCCCTCTGGTCCCTACGACAATCTTGGGAATTTGTCCCTCTAGTCCCTAGGACAATCCATAGAAATTGTCCCTCTGGTCCCTAGGACAATCCATAGAAATTGTCCCTCTAGTCTATAGGACAAACTGTCGATATTGTCCTTCTAGTCCCTAAGACAAACTATCGAAATTGTCCCTCTGGTCCCTAGGACAATCCATGGAAATTGTCCCTCTGGTCTCTAAGACAAACTATGGAAATTGTCCTTCTAGTCCCTACGACAAACTATCGATATTGTCCCTATCGTCCCTACGACAATCTATCTATTTTGTCCCTGTGGTCCCTAAGACAACCTAGCGACATTGTCTCTCCAGTCGCCAGCGACCAGAGCGAAAAATTTCACAGTACCGGCGACTAGAGGGACAATTGTCGCTCAATCGTCCCGTCCACAAGACCATTGAGCGACATTTGTCCCTCTGGTCGCCGGGCTGTTTATTAGTCGCTTTGGTCGCCGGCGACTGTAGGGACAAATGTCGCTCAATGGTCTTGTGCACGGGACGATTGGGCGACAATTGTCCCTCTTGTCATTGCGACTAGAGGGACGAAAGCGACAAAGCGGCGACACAATGCTTGTTTGTCCCGGCGTTCGGCAAGACATTTCGACATTTGTCTTGGCGACTGGAGCGACAACTGTCGCCGGGTTGTCGTTCCAGTCTTAAAAGCTAGGACATGCAATGTTAAATGTCGCCGCAATTTAAATGGGAGTGTCGCCGCTTTGTCCCAGGGGACAAGAGACATGTCCCCGGGAATCCCCGGGGACCGGTACTGCAGGGTATTTACATATATGTATGTATATACATACATGCATGTACATACATATATATGTATGAGAGGTGTTCCTAACTAATTCGGGTACGCTGATTCCAACTGCATACTTGGTTTTTGTCCATCACGTCCAGATTTTGTGAAATCTGGATATCTTGGGTTGGAAACGATTCTGTCCTGGAGCCATGGCGCTCTGAAAAAGTTCGAAAACATATGAACGGGCCCTGAGGTACTTTCAAAGCTCAGAGCTTTAAAAATTCGATTTTTTTTGATTTTTGTATAATTTTTTGGGCATTATTACCATAATTGCCAACTTGCCACTTGATTTGAACTCTTTTCCGCACCACCTTGAGGTAGAGTTCATGGCGCGTTTTTTTTATAGTGGTTCCCCAGTAGGCCTAATCCACTTCATCCACGCAAGGCAGATTTATAGCTCTTCTTTTTATACCATACACCCATAGGGTGAAATGGTATATTAAAGTCGCCAAAATGTATGTAACAGGCAGAAGGAAGCTTCTCCGACCCTATAAAGTATATATATTCTTGATCAGGATAAACAGCCGAGTCGATCTAGCCATGTCCGTCTGTCCGTCCGTCCGTCCGTCCGTCTGTATGAACACGCAGAGACTCGGAGACTATAAGAGCTAGAGCCACCAAACTTGGTATGTATACTCGTGTATTATGTACATGTACAGAGTTAATTGGAATTTCGGCCACGCCCCCTACGCCCCCAGGAATCACATAAAACTGTTTTTCTTAAAAAGTATGACAGCTAAAGACATCAAATTTAGTTTGTATACCCGATTAGTTAGCGCGCAGAAATTAATTGTTCAAACTTTTTGCCACGCCCCCTTACGCCCCCAGGAATCACATAAAACTGTTTTTCTTAAAAAGTATAATAGCTAGAGACATCAAATTTGGTATGCAGACTAGTGTAATAGACGCGGACTTCGGACTTGGATGTTTTTCCAAAGGGATCCAAAAAGGTGAATTCTAATTTGTGTTTATTTAGGAATAAAACATAAAAATGATTCTCATAACAATGAGGAATTATTATTATTTCGAATGATGTTTTTAATGCATTTTCAATAGTAGTCTGATTTGAAAATGCAGCTTTTCCCAATTGACATGGAATATTGATGATGCTGCTATTGTTATGATCAAAAATGATCGCAGTCATGGCAGCATCAACAATGAAGTTGGATAACCAAGCATTACCAAACAACGTGACAAAATCTTCTAACTCTATATTATATAAGAATCCCCGAGTATTGGCACCGTGCACATGCTCAAAGAGACTTTTGCATTGCAAAATGTAATACGTTACATCTTTTGCAATGCAACTGTTCAGATTAGAATGACTAAGCAGCATTTGCTTATAGCCTACCTCGATTCCAAAGAGTTTTTGTTTTTCCCCCTCACTTGGTCCGGTGAATTGACCTTTAAACAGACCACATTTAATTTTTTTGGGACCTTTTTTACTCCAGCTTTCCTTGTAAGTTGAAAGCTTCCTATTTCACATTTCGTCCAAAACTGGCTTAGAAACTGCCGTCCGTTTTTTGGGCTTACCCTTAATGGGCGACCCATGTACAATGGAAGGATACATGATTTCTGGGCGAGCAAGTTCAACTTGCTTAGCCACAGAATTTGAAAGTGTATCCATTTGTCTGACAAGTCTGGACATCTTTAGACCTCGCTTTTCTTTGACAATACTATGCTTTAAAGTATTAAAGAACGATTCAACTGGACCATTGCTAGGCCTTTTATTAGAACTATCAATACAAATTCCTATTAAATTGGTCCAGAAGGGGGCAAACACCACATATTTCCCTAAAACAACATCTGCCATTTTAGGACTATAAAAAATATTTGCTTCACTAGATTCCGGTAATTCCGAAATTAAATCTTGGATTTCACTAGCAAAGTTAGTAAAAAGTTTCTTAAAACTACTCTTGCTAGCTATAGTCTTAAGACTATCCCAACCGTTATTGGTAGAGCTTTTCTTTTCTTATCTCCTAAACTGACACAAGCAGGGCCATCATTTTTGAAATATGAAATGGCATTGTGTACCACATCATTTTCAAATATTGGAACCATTCTTCAAAGTCTCAAATGTGGGTTATGTTGTAACCAACCCCCAGAGCATTTCTCATGAAAGCTCGAAAACTTATATTTTCTAGACCAATTGTTCGGTCTATATCATTACACATTATCTTAGCGTAATGACTTGTACAGAATTGTACAACTACTCCTGGAAATGAATGGCTTTTTTCATACAATTACTAAGCACATTTCATTGTATTCTATAATACTACAGCAACCGAATTCTTTTAAAATAGCTACAATAATTGCAAAGCTTACATCAGTAATGAAGCGATTGCATAAAGGTAACTTAAGTTTATTTTTTTTTACATGACATATTCAGTTCGCCTAAAAAGCGACCAATGTCATGGGCTGTGTGATTCGAGAGAATCGCATTTGCCACAGGATATGTCACTTGCATATCTGGTAAATGTGCAGCAATAGTATAAATAAGTATTCTTTTCTTAGCTATGGGAATCGGCTTTACAACGCCTCCAGTTGCATCGATATGCAATGTATTTATTTTTAAATTGTCTTGGAATAGACGGATGTGGTCAATGTTCCACAGAAACAATTCTAATTTTGTTGACAATAATTGTATGTAATGGCCAAAGCCATTTCGTACACATCCTTAAATGCATCTTTGTCAAAGTCGTTTCGAGCTCTTTCCTCTGCTCGCATGTTCCTATAAAAGGATAAGTGCTTATTAAGCAATTGGTCATTCCCAACTAATTTTCTTTCTATATTAGCATTTAGAGCCAAATGATTTTTGAACTCAAAAGCTGTCCTTGTGGTTAATTCTTTTTTTTTCAAGAAAACGATTAATTCCTCTGCGCTGGAAAGTTTTTTTAAAGTTTATTGAATGGCATATGTCGATGCTACTAGAGTAGACTTCAACATTGCCATCAAAATTTCCAACAAACTTTCGTTTGTTGCGTGATGGATCCTTGCAATAAGCATATGCAACGAAGCTATCCAAATTAATTCGAACCGAATTAAAATTAACACTACAAGCATTGTTTGTTAAACAATAATACTCTCGAACAATGTGTCCAATACTTTTTTTTTAGAAAATAGTGAGCAGCAGACTTCAAAAAGTTCTTTAAACTGCTGTACTTTTATATCACAAATGTGATAAGAATATCCAGTTTTAGGTAAAGCTTTCGATTTTTCGACCATTTTGACATCGGCATTTAAGCTGGTATTTCCTAGCCTGCAATCTTTGCGCAAACACTTCAATCGGCTTGCGACGAAACTTTCGTCTAGAGGTTCGGACGACAACTCTAATTGTGATACATTTTTCTCAACATCATCAGCAGATGCATCTTCTTCTTCAACTTTTAAAGAATAGCCGATAATTCTGCTGCATTAAAGAGTTCGGAATCTTTTACATTTTTTGTCAATAAAATTCTTCTAAAGGTTTTATTAACAAGTTTTTTTTTTTTATTATATGTGTATTTTAGCAAGGAATCGATTCACAGATGATCTTAACAAAGCTTTTAACTTAACATAATGTAATACGCCAAACAGTTACTACTAACATTGAAAATTTTAATCTTATTTATATACATAAATCTATATTTTTGTGGTATGTTTATTTAGTTATACAAATCAGCAACTTAGCGTAACATTGTAAGATATTGCCTTCTCTTCAGCCTGTGGATGGTCCTTTGGCTCGCAAGGGGTCTCGCCAGCCGGTTTGCATGTGTCTGCAGCCTATCATATCGATTTATTTGGTCTTCTACCGTTTCCACGTCAAGATCATGGTGTAGTGATGCGGCTCGGATAAACCATGGGCACCCTGTCATCTGCCGCAGAGCTTTGTTTTGAAAAGTTTGTATCTTTTTTCTATTGGAATCTGCCGCCATCCCCCAGATTTCGACTCCATATCTCCAAGTAGGGGCTATTATGGCATTATATAGTGCCCGTTTGCATCTTAGTGGCAATTTGCTTTTGCCATTTGTCAGCCAGTTTAGTTTCGACCATTTGATTCTGCACGTTTTTAGAGAGGCTTCGATGTGATCTTTAAAAGTAAGGCGTTTGTCTAGGACTACTCCCAGGTATTTTGCCTTTTCTTCTGTTTTTAGCACCTTGCCGTTAAGTCATACACGGGGAGGATCTTTCTTCTCAATGTGAAGCATATATTTAAGCATTTGGCCTCGTTTAGCAATTAACAAGTAAACGCCATTTTCGCGTTGAACCATTAACTTTCACGAAGTTATGTTGGGACCTATTATTGAATATAAGTGCAATTTGCAAATAATTCTCATCAGTTAATCCTAAAGAGGGATTAAGAATTTAATTTGAAATTAATTCGTCTATAATATTTCTAATGCTTATAGAGTTATTCCTAAAAGAGAAATATAAAAAACAATTAATTAGAAAAAGAACAATTAAAATGAAAATGGGAAAAGAATGTGTGAACAGTTTTCGAGAAAAAATCTTTTAGAAAACAAAAATTATATAAAACTATGTACTTGGTTAAACATAACTTCATCTTGCCAAAAATTCATTTCCGAATTTTGATTTTCGTTGCCCTGCTGGCTGCTGCTGCTGCTTGGGAGCAATCTGCTCCGCAAATTACCAACCAAGCTGCTCGTTACGTTCCCCATATCTAAGATAAAACAAAATCGTTTGGAAAACGAAAATTATATAAAACTATGTATGTACTTACTTCTTCTTTGAATAACAAAAGTTAACGGGAAAACTTTTGGTGATGGGAAACTTTGTAGTTGGAAAATCGATCATTTTCGAAAGCGCCCACATCACTAAAAACTGAAATTAACACAAGGGTGAAGAAAAAGGGAACAAAACAAAAATTTCTTTTCTTGTTCTTATTAGGAATTAGGACGAACTCCATAATTAGATCCTTTGAAAACTGATTGGGATACTGATGAACCGAAACAGTCTTCTATCAAAAGACTAGAGTCGTTTGTATGGCTATTTGGAATTGGAACAGGGAATGTAATGGTTAACATACATACATACATATAAACATACAAATATTTGAGAAATTTCCATTACTATTATTTTGAAAATGCGTTACTGAATCGCCATTAATCTTAATATGGGACAACTCTTAAATTTGCTTATAAAATAAAATAATCAAGGGATTTTAGAATTTAAAATTACACTTATGTAAATGTTCCCTGCTGCTGGGGAGCAATCTGTACCGCAAATTCCCAAACAAGCTGCTTGTTACGTTCCCCACGCGTTCCACTTGTGTGTATCTAATATAAAACTAAATCTTTTAGAAAACAAAAATTATATAAAACTATGCACTTGGTTAAACATAACTTCATCTTGCCAAAAATTCATTTCCGAATTTTGATTTTCGTTGCCCTGCTGGCTGCTGCTGCTGCTTGGGAGCAATCTGCTCCGCAAATTGCCAACCAAGCTGCTCGTTACGTTCCCCATATCTAAGATAAAACAAAATCGTTTGGAAAACGAAAATTATATAAAACTATGTATGTACTTACTTCTTCTTTGAATAACAAAAGTTAACGGGAAAACTTTTGGTGATGGGAAACTTTGTAGTTGGAAAATCGATAATTTTCGAAAGCGCCCACATCGCTAAAAACTGAAATTAACACAATGGGGAGGAAAAAGGGAACAAAACAAAAATTTCTTTTCTTGTTCTTATTAGGAATTAGATCCTTTGAAAACTGATTGGGATACTGATGAACCGAAACAGTCTTCTATCAAAAGACTAGAGTCGTTTGTGTGGCAATGTGGTATTCGAACATGTGGAATTGCAACCGGAACTGCAATGGTGTACATACAGCTGCGGTGAAAATAATAGCACCATAGTTTGTTGCGAAATTCAAAGTTGTAAAATTTAGCAAATAACTGATTTATTTGAACCTAAAATGATTTTATTTAACTAATAATATAATTTTAAAACGAAAGGACTCCATATTTCTTGAGTATTTCAAAATATATTCACTTATCATATTGGTTAGGTCAAAATAAGGCGGTAACAAAAATAGCACTATCCAGTCACAATGGTGAAAACAACAAATTAACTTAAAAATGTAAAACAAAAATACTTGTAATTCAAAACGATGACATTTAACTAGTGTGTTAATATTTCGTTGAGTATCTTTTATTGGCTATTACGGCTGCACAGCGCCTTGGTATGATATCCACTAAATCCTGGCATCTAGAAACAGGAATTCTTCCCCAACTTTCTTTAATAACCCTCCAAAGTGCTTCGTTTGATGTTGGGTTGCAGGTGTGAGCTGCCTTTTGACATCAGTCCACAAATTTTCAATTGGATTGAGATCCGGGGACTGTGGAGGCCATTCCATGAAGTCGATGGTATTGTCTGCAAACCACTTATTCGCTTTCTTGCTCGTGTATTTGGGGTCATTGTCCTTCTGGATGACCCAAACTAATGGCATTTCATCCTCTGCATATGGTAGCATTACATTTTGTTGGATATCAACGTAGACGTGCTGATCCATGATCGTCTTAATCCAATGAATCGGACCCACTCCATAATACAAAAAGCACGCCCAAATCATTATATTGGAACCCCGTTTTTTTTTGTGTACATTGGTCTGTACTCCCTATTTGGTGGTCTCCAAACGATAGTACGAGATCCTGTCCCTCCATATAACACGATTTAGCTCTCGTCTGTCCACAATATATTCCTCCACTTCTCCACTGGCCATATGGAGTGTTGCTTGGCACACTTCATGCGTTTAGCTGCGTGTTTACTGGTCAACAGTGGCACTTTTCTCGGACTACGAGCATTGAAATTATTTTCCCGTAGCCTAGTGCGTGTGGTTTCAACAGATGCGGAAATTTGTAAGTCTTTTTTAAGTTCTGTTGCTGGCTTAAACGACTCTTTCTTTCTCCGTCTTACCAGACGCTTGATGAGTAATGGCGATATTACGCATTTTCGCCCACGAGACTCCACTTTTGGGACAAATTTCTTGGCGTTACTGATCGTTTTGTTGCAACACCCCAGTATACGAACTATTTCGTAATGTTTTGCCTTCTTTTATCATTTTTTGGATAACTTTCCTTTTTTCATCACTACAATGCTTTCCGCGACCCATATTAAAAAATATAGCTAATAATTTTGTTTTTAAACTATGTTTTCCTTTAAAAAATAACCTTTTCTAGACAACATGGGCTTAGTGCTATTTTTTTTCACCGCGCTATTTTGCATTATCCTTTCGATTTTGCTTCTTCCGAGAAAAACCGTTATAATGTTTGTTCTTTTTCTTGCTCTCCCAAATCAGATAGACTGTCAGTAAGGCAAGAGAATAGAAACTGCAAACCAAAATTCTTTTAGTCAAGTTTTACTGTAAAACAAATTGAGCTGCTTGTTTTGGTGCTATTATTTTCACCGGCATTGTACATACATATGTACATATGTATATTTATTTATAAATTTTTTTATTAGGCGCATTGTTTTCATATGCATATGTAGATAAAAGAAGTAGAGGTTCGAATACCACCGAAGACGATTTTTGTTTGTAATAAATATTTCTTTCTTTGCTTCTAATTTTATTCAAATAATAGAGAAAACTATTGTTTTGTAATAGTGCGATTGAATTTGTTTTGTTAATTATTTAAATAAACTACGAGAAAACATTATTAGTATGATACAATGGTACAAGTCTTATTTGTTTGCAGCAAATTTGTTTCCAGTTGCACAAACATACATACATATATACATATGTATGTATATGTACATATAAATACATTACTACAATTCTCCCTTAAATGAAAAAGACAAATTTAACAATTACATTTATCATTAAGATTATTCATATTTTTAATGAAAGCCTTCATAAAAATATCTAATATTATTCTTAAGAAAAAATAACATGTTTTTATTGCAGTCGTGTACCACAATGCAAAACCCATTATTTCATTGGCACCATATGTGCCATAGTCTCAATGAAGAAGAAAATTGAGGCGCATTGTCTATGCTCAAAAAATGTTTATTTCATCGAGGTACCCATATAATTTTACATATTTCTCAAAAAACTGTTCACACATTCTTAATAAAACTCTTTGCAAATATTTCTGAAAGTCCATTGGTCATTCTGGCATTTAATGTCCATTAAGCAGTGTTCTTGGAAATTTTGTGCAACTCGCCAAAGATGGTGCATATTTTAGATATACTTTGTATGGCGAAATAAAAGGGGGAAGAAGCAGAGAGCTGAGCAGCGAATCTCGAATTGCGTCGCGCGGATCAATTGCTGGAGCGAAATTTATATCTTCGAGATACCCTTATCTTTATGCATTTTCCTCGAAAACTGTTCACACATTCTCAATGAAACTCTATGCACATATTCGTAAAAGTCCATTGATCATTCTGGCATTTAATGTCCATTGAGCTGTGTTCTTGGAAATTTTGTGCATTCTTCCAAAGTTGGTGCATATTTTAGACATATTTTGTATAGCGAAATAAAAGGGGGAAGAAGCAGAGAGCTGAGCAGCGAATCTCGAATTGCGTCGCGCGGATCAATTGCTGGAGCGAAATTTATATCTTCGAGATACCCTTATCTTTATGCATTTTCCTCGAAAACTGTTCACACATTCTCAATGAAACTCTATGCACATATTCGTAAAAGTCCATTGATCATTCTGGCATTTAATGTCCATTGAGCTGTGTTCTTGGAAATTTTGTGCATTCTTCCAAAGTTGGTGCATATTTTAGACATATTTTGTATAGCGAAATAAAAGGGGTGAAGCAGAGAGCTGAGCAGCGAATCTCGAATTGCGTCGCGCGGATCAAAATCGAGCGGCGAATTGCAATTGCTGGAGCGAAATTTATATCTTCGAGATACCCTTATATTTATGCATTTTTCTCGAAAACCGTTCACACATTCTCAATGAAACTCTTTGCAAATATTTCTGAAAATATTTCTTTGCAAATATTTCCATTGGTCATTCTGGCATTTAATGTCCATTGAGCTGTGTTCTTGGAAATTTTGTGCAACTCGCCAAAGTTGGCGCATATTTCTGGCATATGTTGTATGGGGAAAAACATGGATGGTCAAGAAAAATGCAATTTTCTCGAAAACTGTTCACACGTTTTTATTGAAATTTCTTGGGGATATAAATGAATATTTGGGGAAAATTCTGGCATTTAATTGTCATTGAGCTGTGCCTTTGGAGCTGTGTTAAACGAATACGTAAAATGCCCATATACATGGACAAATCGTAAATAAATTAAATGCTCAAAATCACCCAAAAGTGAATAAAAACAATAGATTGATATATTTTTTATCATAATAAACTTTGTTTTATTTGAAATAGTTAATATTAACCAAGAAAATTGAAAATTCAAAAAACTTAACAGTGGGTTAACAGAGGGTTGTGCATAACTCGGCGTTAACAGTGTGGCTTTACGCACATATACTCCTAAGGGGGCGAGTAATAGTCCTAAGGGTCGGGAGATAGTCGTAAGGGTGCGAGTAATAGTCCTAAGGGTGCGAATTATAGTCCTAATGGTGCGAGTGATAGTCCTAAGGGTGCGAGTGATAGTCCTAAGGTAGCGAGTAATAGTTATAAATAAATTTTATAAAATTTTTGTTGCCGTCGCGGTCGCGTGTTGACTAATTTAATTCGTCGAGTTGAAACAAAGTAGGACGTACTCTTCGTACTATATTTTTTCTCGTGTCTTCTTGTTGATTGCTCTGCCAGCCAGGTGACTTCAATACAGTGATGAGTGGTACGCGTGAAGAGATTTTGGATCAAATTAAAGTGCAGGGCGATTTAGTGCGTCAATTGAAGGCAGCCAAGGAGCCAAAGGAGAAGGTCAGTTTCTTGTTCCGATTTATTTCTGTTGCGAGTGACATTTTGCATGGACACATTAAGTGTAATTTGTGTAAAAGAGCTTTTTGCATTCCCCTCCTCTAACGCTCTTCGCCCACGAGGTGTGTGTGTGTGTGTGTGTACCTTGTAGCCCTGTTGCATAGTGGCAATTTAGTTTCAATATTTCATCATACTTGCCACATGGTCATAATCATTAGTTGAGTTATTGGCAACTTTTTGTTGTTTGCCGTAATTAGATTGCAAGTATACATACATACAAAGTGCGCACATATACTTTCACATTTGTTTGTTGTTGTTGCTTTTCTTGGTTGTTGCTGGTGCGTTCCACTCTCAAATTGTTTCAATTGTCAGTAAATCACACAGTAAGAGAGCGATAGCGCGGGTGCAAGAGAGTAAGAGGGTAGCTATTGTTGTTGCTGTTGCTGTTACTGTTGCCGATTGTATTTGCCCCCTTTTTTATTTTTTGGTCATTATTGTTGTATTGTGTGCATGACCGACTGACGGCTCGAACCTGGCCCTGGCAGCACATGGTGGTTAACAGAAACCGGCTAGACCACAATTGCATTGTGCCAACAAACAGTTGATTATAATCATCCTACATACATATGTATGTACATACACATAAGAAAAGAAGTCGACAAAAGGCAACTAAAAAAAAAAAAAAAAAACGTGTTCACAAGTGGTTGCTGTTGCTCTGGTTCAATTTCAATTTTAACTGCTTTTCCCTCAAATGCCAAGATCAGCTGTTGCCACCCCGCCACTAAGCTGCCAACTTGTTTTAATCTGATGTCAATAAAAAGGAATGCATGAGGGAATCAGCGGCATTTCAGGGATTCCCTAGTCCCGTAGAGAAACGCCGACCTTCAAATACCCTACACCCGATAAGGAGAAAGTTGTAAAGCTCCAAGATCTGTAGATCGCAGAGATGCCACGTATTTAGAAATTTCATATTCTTAATTGGATCTGATTACAAATTTGACTATAAACTATACACTACACTTAGGCAGCACATAAAATATTATAATAAATATCCTATAATTATAATTTTAATATTGATGAATAATTAAAATCTAAAATCAATTACATATTTGCATGGAACTAGGGATCACATTTGAAAATTGCTAAACAAACAATTTTGCAGCGAATTTTTAAGTTGAACGCGTCACAAATTAATTTCTTTTATTTGCTTTTGCGCTGATGATTCAGTTTTCGATATTGCAAGTGAATAAAAAAGTGCTAAAAAGTGTTCAATAAATCCAAAAAAAAAAAAGGAAAACGAGTTTGAAATGCAAATAAAAAAAGAATATAAAAAAACTTGGCAAGTCAACGGACGTTTTAGCCTGCTGGCGGTCAATGGGAACGCAAAATAATAAAATAATTACATACATATTGGGTTTATAATTTCAAACACACACACACACACACATATGTACATGTTTCGTTTCGCCATTAAATTAACTAACAAAAAAAAAAGAAGAAAAAAATTGCAACTATAATTAGTTTCATTATTGTTGTTGTTGTTTATTAGGTTGAAAAAAGTTAAAAACAATTTCAAAAACAAACACAAAAAGCCAAAAGAAAGTTGTTGCAAGCAAAAGAAAAAAAAAAAGAAACAAAAACGAGAAAAATATCTCAATTTTTTCAAAATTTACAATGTTGCGTTCAGTAATTGGCCGCCAGTGGCGCTGTAGTGCTACGTTTCAGTGGTGTGCAATGTTCCAGCCCTTTGGCGGCGAAGTTGGTAAAACCGGGATGTCAACAGCAACAACAACAAGAACAAGCCAAGCACATGAACAACAACAACAACAAGAAATCCATAAGGTTAGCATCTAAGTGACATTTACCAACTGTGAACAAAAATGTTTTAATTATGCCATATTTCTCCACTTTCTTCCTTTCTCTATCTCTCTCTCTCTCGTCATTTTACAGATAGATGAGGAAGTCTCTCGTCTATTGGCTCTAAAAGCCAAATTGGGTGGCGATGCACCGGTTAATCAAAAATTCACGTTGAAGACACCAAAGGGCACTCGTGACTATGCGCCACAGCAGATGACCCTGCGGCAAGGTGTCCTCGACAAGATTGTACAGGTGTTTAAGCGTCACGGTGGCGAAGCTATCGATACGCCCGTCTTTGAACTCAAGGTAAGTGATCCCAAAGGTTCGAGAGGAAAGTTCAGTGTTGGAAAGTAGATATTAAACTGCGCTGAACTCAACTGGGAGGAATGTTTAGTGTTGGAGAGTTGAGATTAGTAGCGAATCGTGCAGACACTATATTAAGTGATTATGCGATCTGAATGGAATTAAGAAGATTAGTGTTTATTAGTGTTTGTCAAATTCTAGATGAGAGTTTGGATTGGGGAAAAAGAAAAAGACAATTCAATGCTGGAGAACACAGACTAAAGGATCTAATACATAGACTGATCTTATCATTGCTTTAAGTTTTGTGATATTTTATACCCAATTTATGTAGAACACCGATATCAGACACTCGATGCATATGAAGACTATTTCATTTAATAGAAACAAAAAGAAAGGAAAAATGTAGTGCTGGAAAATAAAATTTAAAGCGGCTGATCTTTTCCCTGAAGATGCAGTTGCCTTAGATCGTGTCGACAATAAAAGTAAATGCTTTAAATTTGGTCCCATTCAACTATTATCCATAGCTAGATAACAGACCGATAAGTATGAGCTAAGGCTCAAAAAAGTTTACATCTGTTTATGGAACTTAGAAACCATCATAATCACTTATTTACACAAACAATTACCTTAAAAAGTGGTTTAATAACAAATACCTTTTTCCTTTGGTTTCACCTTCTCGTAGGAAGTGCTGACTGGCAAATATGGTGAAGATTCGAAGCTTATATACGATCTTAAAGATCAGGGCGGCGAAATATTATCAATGCGCTACGATCTAACTGTACCATTGGCCCGCTATTTAGCCATGAATAAGATATCAAGCATAAAACGCTATCACATAGCCAAAGTGTACAGACGCGATAATCCTGCCATGACACGTGGACGGTATCGGGAGTTCTACCAATGTGATTTCGACATTGCCGGCACTTATGACCCGATGATTGCCGATGCAGAATGTGTGAAAATTGTAGCCGAAATTCTAGATACACTCGATTTAGGCGAGTATGTGATCAAACTAAATCATCGTCAGCTGTTGGACGGCATGTTTGAGGCTTGTGGTGTGCCAGCGGACAACTTCCGTGCTATATGCTCGGCTGTCGATAAGTTGGATAAGGTAAAAACTCAATAGAGAAAACATAAAACATTGAGGAGCAAGTGTAATAAATGGGTTTTAAATTTTACATTTTCAGTCACCATGGGAAGACGTGCGTAAGGAGATGGTTGAAGAAAAGGGTCTAGATGGTTCTACAGCAGATAAAATTGGCGAATATGTGCGGCTGAGTGGGGGTACAGAGCTGGTTGAGAAACTTTTGGCCGATCCCAAACTGAAGGCTGTGCCCAATGCGGTCAAAGGTCTCGAGGGCATGCAATTACTTCTCAAATATTGTTCTCTCTTGGGCCTGGAGAAGGCAATCAGTTTCGATTTGAGTTTGGCCAGAGGTTTGGACTATTACACTGGAGTGATCTATGAATGTGTGCTAAAGACAGAGCCGCCCTTGAGCTTACCAACAACTCCAATCAAAACTTCCGCTCAAAATGGCGGCGAGCAGCAGGAGCAACAGGGAGGCGGAGGAATTGTTGGCTCCGTGGCCGGTGGCGGTCGCTATGACAATTTAGTCGGAATGTTTGATCCACGTGGCAAAGCTGTCCCCTGTGTGGGCGTGTCGATTGGCGTAGAGCGTATATTTTCAGTGCTAGAGGCCAAATTTGCAGCAAGCAAAGTGAAATTGCGCACCAACGATGTCGAGGTCTACGTGGCATCGGCCCACAAGGGCTTGCACGAGCAGCGCTTGCGCGTTCTCAATCAGCTGTGGCAGGCAGGCGTCAAAGTAAGTTTGATACAAAGTGATATACATATACAGAACTGATCTTATTTGTCTCTCTCTCTCCCTTACAGGCCGAACACTCGTATAAACTCAATCCAAAACTCTTGGCACAGCTGCAGCATTGTGAGGAGAACCAAATTCCCTTGGCCATCATACTGGGAGATGCCGAATTGTCGCAAGGTGTGGTTAAACTGCGTGAGGTAGTGACACGGCAAGAGGCAAGCATTAAATTGGATGAACTGGCCGAGGAGATAATCAAACGTAGAGCAAAGGACTAATTTGTCGAATTGTGTGTGGTCAAACCAGCTGCTGCTCCTCCTCGCTACATTTGGATATTACAACATATACACAAATAATGTGTTCCTTTTTTTTTTTTGTTTTTTGCCTTGATATATGTGTCCGTGCTATTATTATTAAACACAAACAGAACTGTAGAAGAATAAGTTTATAGACAACTTGTACCAAAACTGGAGACTAAAAAGAGAATTAATAAATATTGCATTAAACGCATTCGCATTTAAAATAGAAAACCAAACAAACCAATCTTTATTCTATCTTGTTTCATGTACATATACACTTTGTCGTTGTACCTATGTTATACTTGAAATTCGTTGTCGATTCGATTTAAGCATACTAATTGTGGTAATATTCTCTTTCTGCAGCTTCTGAACAGCAGCCGCCCACATCGGTTCGACATTAAGAAATTGGCTGCTGCGAGTCAACAGTAAAAACACAAGCATTCCGAAAAAATGCCGGAAACCCTACCCGCCACGGCTACAATGAGTGCCTCCAGCATTGATTGTACTGTGGCGGTACTGAAGGTACCCACACCCACTATGCAAATGCCTCAGGTGTGTAATCTGCAGAGCTTGGGCCTCATTATGGAGCCCAACAACATAAATATCGAACTGAATCCAGCGGCTGCCCCGGCAAGCTCAACGATATCCACATCAACTGGTTTCAAGGTGAGTCGACCATTAAGAAATATCAAACAAAAACAATTTAAAAAAACATTTCAAAAAAAAAGTTTGATTTTTGGTGACTTTAGTTTGAGAGGTAGATCAGGGGATCATGGGTTGGAAAGTAGTCACCCAAAAGCATACTATAGAAAGTTAAAGAATTTGTTTTTCACATTTTTATACTAATTGATCAACGTTATATTAATAATGTTTTTGTAATTGTTATTATAAGTATAGGATATAGTTGTAAACTATCAACCTTACCATATTTTACAAGCACTGGCAAAACTAAGGCCTTCGGCTGAAACGAAAACTATATCCACACACTAGCCCGGAATTCGAACCCGTATCCTCGTTGTTCAGCTGACTAAATGACTGGGCCACTTAGACAACTCATCTAACGAGGACTGCTGATTAACCTTGTATTAATATCGTTAACATTATACGATGAAATAATGCAGTTTGAATAATTTCAACACATCCATTTGAAAACCTGACGCGACCAATTGCTATGGAACACTAAAACTGGGCTTCCATAAGGAAGACTCTATCATATAATTCTTACAATGCAGCATTTTTGGATTGTCAGAATGTTGTGCAAGTTACTGAGATTAATCCAGCGACTTGCCTTACAGCCTAGAATTTGTTTACGAACCGGAAATCGTGGCAGTAAAACAAAAAGATTCATCCAGGAAAGCTGATTTATAATATTTAGTATTAGCCAAAGGTTGGAACGAACTATCTGCACCAGCAACAAGTTGACAATTGGATTGGATTACGATTGTTTTGATTCAATGGTGACATCAACCTAATATTTGTCTCGCAGTCCTTCTATTGATGTTTTCTTCAGATACCCAAAGGTCGCTTTTAGCCGGCTTGATGTCAAAAAAATCTTACTAATTTATAAGATTTGTAATCGTAGGTGAGCAGGTTGTCTGTATAGCTATTTGAAGAACAACCAAGTGTCCTGTCATCAGCAGACTTCGCTTCTTCAACGCTAAAAGTAGTTGGGAATTCAATTGCAGATTTCACCTTTGTTCTTCAGATTTGTTCGAGATTTCCCATAATACCAAGTAACTTAATTCATTCGATATTTATAATTGTTTTCAATGTCCGACTTTTTCTTACTAATGAATCTGGTATTGCCAAGACATTGGTCATCTTTTGACTATTTGGCTTAGTTCCTTTATTGCGATTCTTGTTTTCAGAAATTGCCTTTCCAATTCCCGTTTAATTGATGTTGGGTGTGACAACTTCATTTTCAATTGTATGTTTTCAGTTGTAACTGTGAGAAAAGTCGTAACTTCCAATGAAGTTTTTTCCTAACTCAGAGTTAATGTTGGAGTACTTTTTAAAGATATTTCCAGTACTCAGATTTCGTGGCTCCAAGGAACTTCTATGACTATGTAATATTACGGACATAGCTATGTCATATTAATACACCTGTACCTCAGTTATCTTTATCTAAATTGACATCTTCTAAAGATTTCCTAGTAAAAATTGCTTATTATTAAACGTAATTGTTGAGACTATAAAAATCGTCAAACTGTTTGTAACAGGCAGAAGGCAGCTTTTGCGACCTCATAAAGTATATATATTCTTGATCAGCATCAATAGGCGAGCCAATCTAGCCATATCCGTCAGTCTGTCCGTATGAACACCTACATCTCAGAGACTATTATAGCTAGAGTCACTCAAATTGGTATGTAGACTCGTGCAATACCTCCGGTGATCAAGTTTGTTTTAAATTTTCTCTCACAGTTCCTTCACCATCAAAATCAAACACTTAATAAGAAGAAAGTGAATATTATGTTTAATTTGTATACCCTTGCAGAGAGTATTATAAATTTGGTCAAATGTTTGTAACGCACAGAAGGAGACGTTTCTGATTCCATAAAGTATATACATATAATCTTGATCAGCATGAGAAGCTGAGTCTATATAGCCATGTCCGTCCGTCTGTGCAAATCAACTTCACGACTTCATCTTAAGAGCTGTTGGAATGAAACTTGATATTTCAGCTACTTATAACCCGGGTAAGATAAAGTACGAAATTCGTCAGGATCGGATCATTATACACTATAAGTGCTACACGAAAAATCGGCGAAGTAGCTTTACCAAATTTATATCCCAAAATTTTAATAAGATCATACACACACACACGCAACGCTACAAAAATTGTATACATATGTAAGCGTGCTAACCGCGAGATATGGTAATTATATTTGGAGGGTTTTTGTCAAGGAGCCGAAGTTAGCTTGAATTTCAAATTAGTCGAATCCGCGCTAAGCGAGTTACAGATTGCGTAAACCTTTTCTGCAAGGGTATAAATATCAACTCTGATTTTATCCCGTGATCTTTGGTTGGATCGAACTCACAGACATACATTCTTCATAATGCAGTAGTGCGTTTGTTTTTCTCTATTAGGTTTTTAAGGTAATTTGAATTAATTTTTGTTATTCTACTCGTTTCTTATTTACTTTCTCGCCCCCGCTTTTGCTTGAACATTTTGTGTCTGTCTCATTTTCCACTAACGCATTATGTAATTAAATTATGCATAACGGAGAAAAATGTCAAACGGTCCAGGACTACGTTTTTACACTCGAATTGAGTTACCCTCACCTCCTGGCCCTGCTGCTCCTGTTGCTCCTGTTCTCACTGTGTTTCAATTTCTGTTTCCAGCTTCTGTGGTCGACGCATTTTTCATGCTTCAGTGCGTGCAATTTGTTTGACGGTTGTTCCTAGGGGTTGTGCGGGGTAAACGGGGTGTGGGGTTGTTTTTTTGCTTTGTTTTGTTTCATTTTTTTTCACCCCTGCCCCTCGTAGGATGCCTCATTCAAATGACCTTACCCAGGATGCGGCATTTCTCTGATTCTGACAGCATGAAAATGGTATGATGATACCCACACACAGAGAGAGAGAGAGAGAGAGAGAGAGAGTGAAAAAGAGATGGAGCAATGGAGTCAGAGAGTCGAGAGATGTCAGGCTAATGCAGTTTCAATATATGTATAAATTTTCATTTAATTTTGACGATTGTCCAACATTTTGCTGTTGTCTTTTGTCGCTGACATGTCACTGCCACTGGATGACGATGATGATGATTATTATAATGGGTAAAAAGCGTCGCACAGTGGGTCATTTTCGTATTTTTCCTAAAATATTAATTTATTATTTCTCTTTCTGTCCCTATTTGATATCCGAATCTAATGACTCAGTCCTTCTGCTCCTTACGATTCGTCCGCCATCGTTTGGATGTTCACAAAAATGACTTACTGATCGAAATCGTGGTGGAATTTCATTAAAGAGCCATTCTATTATGAAATTACCCTCAACATAGTAAAAAGTCGAGTACCTTCACGATAGTCGAGCAAAATTATGGAAATTGTAAATTATTTCAGTCCTTTAGAGGTCTGAATATACCCAAAAAGCGTATCAACATTGGAACCATGAATAGGTACAAGAGAAGGAGATGTCTGAAATATTTGTTTCAATAGTGTATTTGCTTTGAATTCCCTTTACCCCGTTTCCAAGAAGAAGGACGAATAAGTGAGTGTATAAGTGTGAATATATAATTCATATAAGTTTTAAGTTATTCGAATAGAACCAAACATATCGGCATTAACTGAGTTCTATTCGTGGTATACTTACTTCTACTCATTTGGGATTTTTTCATTAAGTTTTTCAAATTGTATTTTTCAAGTATATTCGAATGTATTCACTTTGTCATCTCAAAGAATATATTCATGTAGAACAATCAACTGCGGCCATGGTTGGTCCTTTTGTAAGTCCCTATAATGGCCTAAAAGTGACCTGCCCAATGCTGGTTATAAGTTACCCATCCATGATTCGATCTCAATTTCAATGTATAACATTACTTCAATTAGTTTAACACATTTTTAGATCGTACATTATAACCCACTGTATGGATTCGATTCGATGGTGGTGGTTCGGTTTGGTTTACTTTAGCGTGGTGTGGAGTGGGGTGAGCTCGGCAGCGATTTTTGGGTTTCACTTTGACAGGGTGCAGAGCACTTCAGCTTGTTTGTCAGCACCAGCACCACCAGTGAATGGAGGGAGGGCTCTCGCACTCTCACCACTGGCTTTGATATCATTCAATGCTTCTAATTTACGGATTAATGAAGGCGCAATTTTACATATTGAAATGTGCTCGCTCGCTCGTTCGTTCGTTTGTTCGGTTTACTACCCATCCCGTCGATCGTGGGAAGCGATTAGTGGCCATGACCGTGGCCGTGGCCAGGGCATGAGTTTTGGGGCACCAGCGCGCAGGCACGGCATGACATTAGTTCCCTTTTTAATTTGTTTCTCCTCTTCCTTCGTTCGTTTTATCCAACATTATTTCAAATGGCATTGATGGATTGCCACATAAATTTGTGATTTGCTAAGCTTGATTTTCCTAACCAAAGTTAATTTGTATGAATATTCATTTATAGCAGCAAATATGCATGTGTTTGTAACACCGTAACACTCTGTGTATGTGTGTGTGTGTGTGTGCCACAAAGGGTTGCATGCAACATTTGAGGTTGAAGTCGAATACATTTTGTTGTCCTAGGCTTACACCAATTTGAAGCATTAGTTGCGGCTTTAATAAGCCGTTTCTAGTAAAACCAAAAAAAAAAACTTATGTATATTTTATTTTTAGCTAGAATTATTTATATTTATATAGGAATAAACTACTTTTTCACCGAGAGATTTTAAAACACCAATTTGCCCTATTTCTCGGGATTGTTTCATTCCTTGGTAGGACTGGGCACCCAATTCACATTTTAGAGAAATGAAACAACCGTTTGCCCCTTTATGTACAGGGAGAAAGAGCCACGAAATATGTATAATGAATAAAAAGTCAATGCGAAGTGTTCATCAAAATCCCTTGAGAGCGCATGCTGAACCTTCCATTAATAAGCATCGATTCTTATCCAAGAGCTAAGCTTCAATTTTCCAATTCACAGTTCGGCGCCTTCTCATCCAATGTCACATCCTGGCTCTCACTCTCACCTCTCTCTCTCTCTCTCGATGGATTTCAAACTTAATAATATTAATAATAATAATAACGATGACGATCAAATGTTTTTTTTTTTTTTTCATTCTTTTTTTGACAATCCGATTGAAAGTCATAAATACTTTATAGGTGAGATGGTATCTCTCTAGCTCCATAAGAGAGAGAACATTCCACATGGCAAGGACACGCGCCAGTAGTTGCTTATCTCGGGTGACCAAGCCAAGTGAGACACGTGCCTTGTCCTGGTCCGTTGTCCTTGCTCAGAATTGCCGTAGTTTTTGTGGCACGTATGTATCAGCGGCAAATTTGCGTGCGTTTTAATGACTTTTTCTCCACAACCATTTCGCTCTTAGGTCTCAGTTTCGGGCAATGCACTTAATTCGATTATGAGGATAAGAGACTGGCAGACAGAAAAGCGAGAGAGAGAGAGAGAGAGCGAGAGAGATGGTGAAAGAGTGAGAAGGAGAGAAGATACTTTGCTTTCAGGGGGTTGGATTTTGCAAAATGTAATTGAAATGAAACTAACTGCACATTTCCCAGGCATTCCATGGACATACATATGTATGTTTGTGACTCCTGCGTGTGTGTGTGTGCGTCCAAGTCTAACTAATGTGGGTGTTAACGGTGTGTTAAGTGATTTTACCATTTGTTCATCGAACAATTGGCTGACGATAAAAATAACGCACGTTTCTCACATATTTCAAAATGGCAATCTAAAATTTTTGCTGATTTCCGTTTTAAACTGCAAAAAAAATAAAGTAAGGGGCCAAATTAAAATGAAACGTTTCGTTTTACACAAATTCCTGGGAATGCTAGAGAAACTCGAGAAATCGATTAGATGTTCCTCCTCAGGTTCTCCGAGAGCTTTTCGTTTTCGCTGGCCCTTCTTAACATACACATTTATTTTAATTTGCATATAAAATTGCTAACCAATTAAACCTTCCTCTTGCATCCACTTCACTTGACTCCTGGACATTTTTGGCATATTTTCGCACGCTGTTGTTATTGTCAATTATTATCATTGCCTCTCTTCTTGTCAACACATACTGCCACAAATTCATTTACATTTCTACGTAAGAGGGCGGGTCCATCAGTAAGTCCCAACCAGGGTCATTCACCCTCAAATAATCTTGGGTTTCAACTAGAAACGACAAAACGCAATCATTTGGGTTTAAGAAGAGGCTGATCTGACTTTTTAGATTCGAATTAATACCTTTTCAAAGAACCTCATCCAAACAAATATAACTTACCATAAATGTCGTCGAATTCATTCAACCTTTTCCTTACTTTTGACAGTTTCGTGACTTAAGAGGTTCCATTCCGAACAATTTATTTCAAGAAATTTTTGTGGATCCTCTGAGAAACAGAATTGATTGAATCATTCAGAGGGCCGGGGCCAACTTCGACCTTCTAATTTCTAAAAAGTCGAATGTTTGCGAAAGAACGGCCTTCAATCTTAGCATATCAAATAACAGAGTTATTGATCAAAGTCACTGTTTTCGACTGATCGTTCCTATAGGAGCTTTTAGATATAGTCACCCGACCTTAATCACATTGTCATTAGTAACTATGTTAAACTGACAAATCTTTAATTTTAAAACAATCGCGTCAAAAGTAACGTCTTAATTCGTAGAAGTCTAGAAGTGGGAGCTATATGATATGGTCACCCGATCTAGATCAAATTTGGCACAGTCGTTTATGAGTACTAATAAACTCTATTTAATTTCATGACAATAGCTAAGAAAACAACAAAGTTATTGAGAAAAGTCACTGTTCGTGACTTTGCCGTTTGTATGGGAGCTATATGATATAGTTGTCCGATCCGGCTGAGTCCGAGATATATGCGAAATTTCAACTCAAGATCAAGAATATATCCATGCGTTGCACAATTCTGACCAAAATTAATATACTCTTTTCCCAAGGATATAAAAACACATAATTCATTAAAAATTAACTAAGAGTAAATCTGTTTTATTTTTGACATTATCATTTACTTTTTGAGACATTTGGAGTTGTTTTATAATAAAGAGCTGCACAAATACATTCGAAACTTCCCTTACTCGAACTCCTGTTTACTTATAATTCAAATAAGAATTCTCAGTTATCAGACTTGTACTTAATCGATTACACAGGACAACAAACTAACACTCTTTACTTACTAATTACTAATTTGATTGTGCTAATCCCGACTCTGCACTAGTTCTTGAGATAAGAATACCATCTTGAATATTGATGAATAAGCCCAAAAGGACAGCTAAATAAAGTTGAAATCTCTTTATTTTCTCTTAAATTTTTCATCTTTGAAACCATTTTGCAACTCCAATTGGGAATCAGTAATTGCTAATTTGTTGTAAATTGTTAGACGATTCAAATAAGTGCTTGAAGCACACTCAGAGTATTTCAAGTTCATAAAATTTCCCACCCAATATTTGGGGAATTGTTTCCACAAAATTGACCTTGATAAGTCTATTTCGAGTCCTTACAAATTATTACTTTTATACTCGATCGAGACTTTTTAAATTAAGGAGTCCCAAATAAGAATTACTAATTTATATCAGTCAACAAGAGGATTCGAAGTGGTGGTTGCTTATTCGGTTTATTCATATCTCATATTCATGTCAGTGTCGATTACTTTGGAAACTTACCTCGTATGTATTGAGGTAATTTAATAATATGCAAAACGAGTTAACCAATCGAGTTGAGGAGCGGGAGACTTTTGTTTTGCAATTGCAGTATCCTTTTTGAGGCATGTACTGGATGCATGTGCAACCCGGTGTGCAAGAATATCAAATTTCAATGCTTAATTTATGGCCTGTGACTTGCTGTTGCACTTTAAAGTGAAAACTTTTCCTCCCTCTCCATTCTCTCCCTCTCGCTTTTCTTTTTTCTTGATAAATGATACTGCGACGCCTACGCGTGCGTTCAAGGGTTGAGACGTTGTTGTTGTGGCTGCCGCATTTTGCGGTATGCCGCAACGCCGATCAAACGCGATAAACGTTCTTTCACTGTATGTGTGTGTGATAGAGAGGGGTGCTGCTGGTCCTGACTGTGATACGGCTACGTGGCTGTGGTTGACACTGCAAACGGTTGCAAGTCAAAATTAATTAGAATTTTCAACAAGAAAGGCATTAGAGGCGAGTGAGCGACTCAACGACCGTGGATATACTCTTTCTCACAGTTTAGTTTCGAACCTTTTGGTGGGCCACATTGACAATCTTAACAATCAATTACGCACAAATATCCTTCATTGCCAAAGCCTGTGTCCACATGTCATATTTCTGACTCCATGGCCAATGAATAGGGTATATAAAAAGGTAGCTCTAAATTGAAATCAGTACAAAACAAAACACAGTAAAAAACGATCATTAATCATCGGCCCAAAAGGGTTGACACGCTTGACAGTGCCCAAAACACAAAAACAGAAAGCAAAAAAAAAAAAAAAAAAAAAAAAAAAAAAAAAACGTAACGCGCAATGGCAACAAAAAGCGTGAAAGAAGGAAACAAAAGGTGCACCACCAGGCTACAGGGCACTGGGTGGTGGCTTAACTTGACCGGGCTGAGCACACAATAACCCAAGGTTACCCCTTCATCCGAGAAACCAGATTCAGCCAAATGCCACATTTAATGTCTATTTATTAATGTTGGTATATGGACAGCAGAGTACTTAAAATTGAACCTAGTTACTGGGCGGTGACGAAGATGATGCTGGCGACGACGACAAGGAGTGCTCCTGGGACTCCTCCTGCGACGACCCTTGTTCAGCTTCGTCAGCCGATGATGATGACGAGTCAAGCAGACTTTCCATGAATTCCACACTACGACTGTTGATCAATTCCCGTAGCGCCTCGCCATTGTTATTGTTCAACTGATCCTGAACCAATTTGGCTATAGCATAGTTGGTGACCTCTGGATTGCCCATTAGGTTGTGACGCAAGACCTTATAGCGTCGACGCTGACGACGCTGCTTATTGGTATCTTTGTTGCCTTCGACTAATAGCTGAATGGCTTGTTCCACATTGTTTTTGGTTTTGGCCAAGGAGAAACGAGCTTGCTGTTCGGTGTAGCCCATTGCGGTGACAACGTTTACCAAGGTTTCGGTATCCTCCATTGCATCTAAATCGTCGTTTCCTTGTGTTTGTGTCTAACAAAAAAGGCGCGTTAAACAAAAGCAACTTAACAGCTGAGTCTGAGCCCATATGTTCTAACCTTTAGAGGTGGCGCCCCACACCTATCGATATTAGACACATATCGATAAATAAAAGCTTGTCATTCCCTTCTAAAAACAGTTAGAGCTAGATCTCAAGCTAACTTTGGGCCATTTGGCGTGCAGTCACAGTGAAACCTATATCTATTGATTGAATATGGGAACTTATTATTAGTATTAGTTTATTCAAGGGGCTTAATGAAAAATTCGATATGTTGGGTTTTTCGTTATAAGGAAGTTCGTTATATCGAGGTTTCACTGTATATAGTTTGTCTATATAACAGGTACAGTGAGTGTCACTGAGCATTGCCAAAACTGTTTTAAAAATTGTTCTTTGTGATCTGGCGATGCTTTATATAAATTAAAAAAAAATTTTTCAAACATGAAAAACGGGATCACAATTATGGAAAAAGTTATGCAGATGACGATATAGTAAACATACCTCGAAGCCTTCTACATATTATTTCATCAAAGGTAAGGAAAGGGTGAATAAAGGCATACCTCCTTTAACGAACAAGCTGATGAAAGGCTGATTATAAGCCAAACAAGTCGTAACAACGAATTTTAGGGCAGAGTTTCTTGCAACAGGTTATACACAGTGGACCCTCGATTGACAAACGCTCTGGATAAATAACATTTTGCTTAAGAAACAAAGTTTCGCTTAAACTCTAACAAAATTATAATTTCGCCTGACCAGATCCGGCTAAACATGGATAGCAGTGACATCGCTGAGTTTCTGAAATGACCACCACTGCTTGGAGAAACAGACTTTATCGGACGAGAAGAAAACAGAAACTATTTGGTGCAATCGGAGAAATGCTCAAAGGATGGCCGTTTGTGGCATCACATGTTACAAAGCATCTCTCCAATTAATTTATCCTTGCAACATTGCAATTATTCAACGACAATGCTCTATGTCGCATACAAACGACCATAGACAATTTCTAGTTAAGAAACAGCTAGGTATCTTTACAGTGAAACATGGATATAACGAATCTGAAGGAAACCAGAAAATAGTTCGTTATATCTATTGATTCTCTATTTATACTTAATATTAGTATTAGTTTTTTCAGCTTTCACTGTATACAGTTTTCTAAAGAGTACACATCTGGAAGTTCTGGAATGATAAACACGTTTTAAAAGACTTTTTTTCTGTTGGATGAATCAAAGTATAATATTCTTGCATCTGAAGGTAAGCATACTGTGTAGATGAAGGCGAATAAAGGGATGGCCATAGCCAATTTACGTCCTGTTAACATGGCGGTGGGTGAGTGATGGTCCGAGGGCGCAGGGCCGATCCTGATCAAATTTGGCAACATCATTAGTAATTATATTAGACACTGTTCGTGAGGTGTTTGCTCTGATCCAGACAGACGGACATGGCGATATCAACTCGTATATTATCTGTACTTTATATGGTCGGAGATGTTCGTTCTGTGCTTTGCCCACTTCTGACCAAATTAAATGTACCTTTTTTGGAAGGATATAAAATGGGATACGAATGCTATTTAAAAATGATGTCTTTTCGATGGCTATTTACAGGGATCAACAAAGATATTGATCAAAGTCACTGTTTTCCACCGATCGTTCCTATGGGAGCTATATGATATAGTCACCCGATCTTGATCAAATTTGGCACAGTCGTTTATAATCGTAATAAACTTTCTAATATTAAGTTTCACGATAATAACATAGAAAATTACGAAGTTATTGAGAAAAGTCACTGTTCGTGACTTTGGGGTTTGTATGGGAGCTATATGATATAGTGGTCCGATCCGGCTGAATCCGAGATATACAACACCTGCAGTATATACAAGCCTATTTGCTAAAATTTCAGCTCTGTAGCTCTTACGGTCTAGGAGGAGTTTGCGTTGATCCAGACGGACGGACGGACGGACGGACATGGCTAGTTGAACTCGTCTCGTCGTGCTGATCAAGAATATATATACTTTGTATGGTCGGAGATGCTTCGTTCTATGCGTTGCACACTTCTGACCAAAATTAATATACCCTTTTTGCAAGGGTATAACAATTAATTTCATTACCAGCCACACCAAATCGAGCCCTGGTCAATAGTACCAACCTTAAATACAAAAGCATTAATATGTAAGATCGGCCCGTTCTCACATGGCGGCGTTTTTATACTTGCCGTTTCGTATCGATCATATAAGACCATTGGAATCATGTACATTCAATGCATGAAAAACTGTACTAAAATTAGTTTATTGATGTGTTAATTAAAATTTCTTATAGGCAGTTTGGTAAATTTTAGTTTGATTTCTCTCTTTGTGTTTTGAGTATGTTCTTTAATGGCGAATTTTGAAAATTATACCGAAACATGTACATACATATGTACCTTATTATAATATGGGATCAATGCCCACCATTAGGGACGATTCATTAGTTCTCAGTGAGTGCTGAAGCTTTGGGGCATGCAACGAATAGTTTTTAGGCTTTTTGTTGTTTGTTTCGGTTACTTGTAATGATTTCACCGACACAACAATAAGTTAACACACAATATGGGTCTTTCTCTGCTATATTTATGCGTTCTACAATTTTAAATAATCACCCCATTGGGAAATTTCGAAAGCAAAGCCAACGAACCCCTTTCGTTTCGCTTTCTCTATCCCTCTCCCTCGTGAACGTCGGTCATCTCTATCGCACACATATAGAATCGGGCATTTTTATGTGTTATTTACACTGATTTATTGCCATTTTCTTCTTTGCCTTTTTGGTCAGAAACTGTGCTCTCCTTTTTGTTTATAAGCAGCAAGGGACAAGGACAAACAAGTGGCCCGTAAAAAACTTTTCGTACGGGTGGACGTCGGACTCGACCCGTGCCCATACCCTCATCTATCACAATTTCTTTTTGGGCTTTTTCTTACAGTTTTCACTTGTGATACTCTCACAGAGAACATTGTAATTACTCTAAAAAGTTGGTCATGATGAACTGGACGATTCATTTAGACCCCATTAGAAGAATATGTTATATCCGCTTGAAAAACCATGAATTTTGTTGGGATACGCTTATGTGAGAGTATTTGAAATTCGGGGCGTCAAAAACAAAAATCTAGAGTGTTATTTCATTTTGTGTGTTTTTTCTTTTTATTTTTTGGATTTGGGTCTTAAAAACGCATTATTGTTGCTTTTCTTCTTCTTTTCTGGTTGCTGCTTTGTTGTGGGTAATTGAAGTTTTTAGTTTTCATTAGCCGGACAGGAATCCGTTCGTAGGCGGCGACAAGGGACAAAGCCTGACAAGAGGACAAAGTAAAATAAATTACATATTACGAAATTAACCCATTAACAATGCGATTTGAAAGGAAGTGGAAAATTCTTAAAAAAAAAAAAAAATAGAAATGCCGCTTCTTAGGTTTATTCTTAGTTTCAAGCGAGGTTTTAGAGCGATTTCAAATATTTTCTATAACTAAATTCTAAATTACTTAGCAAAATTCGGTATGAAATGTTTGTCAAATGAATCGTAAGGATATTTAGTTTAAAAACAAACAAAACAAATCGAACGAATGTATTGTAAATGCAATTAGGCCCAAAAGCCTTCTGATTCATTTGGATTTGGTACTAAAATAGGTAAAGTATATCACACAGAACAATTGATTTAAAGGTTTTTAAATCTTGAATCGATTTACAATCAATCGAACTCTCAAATCGGACAAACAATTTGTGAACAAAAAAAAAGATAAAAATAAGGCTAAATAAAAAAGTAATTTAAGAAAACAGTTTTTCTGGCCCTTGCTTGCAATTTAAGTTCGATTCTTGCGTTCTTTCATAAAGATTTCGAACGCCAAAAAGTATGCTATGTATTTAGCAATTTACATGTTTACTACCATTAAGTGCATACATACATACATACATATGTATGTACATATGTTATGCTATGGCCACCTCAGTCATATCTTAAATCGGGTTGTGGCAACATCAAATCCATCAAAAAAGCTGAGCTTTGGAAAATAGTTCAGGAAGCATGGTCGCAAATCCCCTTGAGTCGTTGTCAGGATCTCATCGAGTCGATGATGATATGTACATATGTATGTTCATACATTATAGATGATTAATTAATTTTATTAATTACTAACGATTATTTCTAGATCTTTAGTGTCTAGTATTTTAGACCTCAATGAAATATTGGATATCAATCAATTGAATTAAAGCCTGGACAAAGACGAAGATGTAATAGTTAATTTAGAGACCGTGTTAGTAAAGACTTTATCAAAGGGAACGAGAATCCTTGCTGACGTGGAACAAATAGTCCTTCGTACACAGTGACTCGGCAGTTGTTAACCACAACAGGGTCGCATAGGTCGGGGAAAATTCAAGTATTCCAAATGCGCATTGAACGTTTTATGGGTTTTTTCCCATCAACGATATTATTTACCGAAAAGCTTAACGGTGTCCTGCAGCAGTAGTAGCAGCTGCGGCTTTTGCTTGATCTTCTGGCCCAATTAATAGAATGGCAAAATGGATTTTTGTTTTGGGTACAGAGGAGAGAAGCATTTGCATACACACACACACACAGGCACACATAGACGAGACGAGTCGAAACAAAACGAAACGAGACCAGAACAGAACAGAAGCAGAGAGAATTAGGCAATTATTTGCGTAAAGGATCAAGCCCAAAACAAAAAGCAAGCCTTAGTCGTCCATGTGCGAGGTATTCTTAATTAGTTATCGAGGGATATGTGTAAATTGCTTTCCCTTTTCCCTCATATGGTTCTGGAATCTCTAATGGCTTGGCTGCGAAGTCATCTGTTAACCCTCGTATGTGCACATTCCATTCCGTTTCGTTTCCTTTTTAATTGAACATGAGCATTTAGCGTGCAATTTCTTTTTGTTTCGATGGCTGAAAATGTTAACGGTAATCTATAAGAACGGTACACTCTCACACTGGTGCCCACACCCACGCATCTCCACATAAATATTACGTCGTACATATAACGGTATCTCTCTCTCTCTCTCTAGCTAAGGCAAGCCACACGCCACGTGTTTTTTTTTTTTTTGCGCACTTGAGTAGAATTAATTTTAAATGCCCGCGTCTCCTGCACGCGTCTAAGTGATTAAAGTGGGAGAGAGAGAGAAAGTGAGCGAGTGAGGCAGTGAAGGGAGATAGATATATGAAGAAAACGAGGGCGGCGAATCCTCCGACTCATCCACCCACTCGCATGTTTAATTATAATTAAAAAAGCATCCACAATTCCTTCAACCTGGTTCCATAAACATTAAAATGGTTAATTGAGTGCTTAGTGTTCTGTTGTTGTGTCCATGCCAAGGCAGCATCAATTCGTATCCGTATCCGCATCCGCATTCTCATTTTCATCCACTCCATAATATTAATTATTTTAATTGAAATGTTCATTATTTTACATCTAATTTAGCGCCAGAAGTAGAAGAAGCGTGTGCCGAAAACAGTTGCTTCATATCCCCCCCCTGCTCCCCGCCCCCAACCACGCAATAGAAATCATAGCTCCATTGGCCCTTGTCCTCTGATCACATGAGTTATCCAGTAAGCATGTGCACATTGGTTCGCAAGTGCTTAGAAAGTGCAATGTGCATATGCACATACAGTAAAGAATGATACAAAGATCTTAGGCATAGTTAACCATCGGCTATAAGGATAAGTTATATCATTCAACAAAATGTTGATATGACAGATTATCTTTGATTACAATTTCTTTTTGTCGTCAGCTACATTTGACCTTAATTAGTTACAATGTACTGCGATTTAATTTAGAAAATATTTAAACGTAACTAACTGACAGATTGCGGGTTTGATTTGTTTTGATTTAGTTTCCACTGTGCTGCTGCTCTAGTGCTTATGGCATTGCTTACGATATTTATTTACATATTTTCATTTTCCTTTCTGTTGGGGGTTGATGTGTTGCATTGTGGCGGGGTTAGCGGGGTTTATTATAAATTTTTAATTGGCTTTTTATGTATGGCTGCTGCTCTCTGGCTTTGAGCGGCCCAAAAGAAAGCAGAACAAAAAAAAAAAAAAAAAAAAAAAAAAACATTGTATTGTATACGTATCTATGTGTGTAAGTCTGTACTATATGAAAAAGGGGGGATGCATCACTAAGTAGTTTTTAGACGATTATTTATGCAGACAATTCATTATGTTTGTGGTGGACAGACAAAGGGGTGGAAAAAAGGCAAAGCGCAAAAATAAAAAGAACAAAAGATAGAACGAATGAAATAGACATAGAAATATCAAGGTAAACTATGTTTGCCAAATGAAGGCTCCACCTACCTGTGTTTACGGATTACGGACAGGTGGAAAAAAGAAACTACTGTAAATAACAGAGTTCTGTTAAGTGGAATGGAGCCAGTGACAATTGCGCGATGAAAGGAGAGGGATTCCGTTGGTTCTGTTAAGGGTAACCCTTAAACTCTTAGTCGGCACCCTGTGATAGGTTGGCCCCAATGGCAGCCAATGACAAAGCAACGAAGGCTCCAAAACTAACAAAAAACGAAAGAACAACCCTCGCCGGTTCAGTCAGCTGATAATACACAAACACACGCAAAGAGAGACAGAGAGCCAGATTTAGTGATAGAAAAGGGGAGAGCCTCAGTTGGCTGGTAAGCAAGCGAGAGAGACAGAAAGAGAGAGAGAGAGAGCGTAAAGCTTGAAAGAGAGCAAACAGCCAGCCGCTACCACCACCTCCACCTTGTAAGTGTGTTTGTGTTTTCATTCATCGTTTTCGAATCCATGTGCATGCGGCATTCGTGAAGTGAACTTCGTCGCTGGCGGTCGTGTGCGAGTGTAAGCGGAATTTCCAACGAACGGGGACGCAATACCGAAAATCACATACAAATTTTTCGCGTGCAATTTGTTGTTTATTATTATTATTCCGTCTTATATGTACAACAAAAACGTATCTGTAGGCAAACATATATCTGTATAAAAATAAATAAATTCATTAATTTTTTTTCTTGTGTGTGTGTGCAACAAAAAACATATGCCACAACGCTGTACCGTACCGATCCGATCCGATCCGACATAGTGTTTCAGCGCTCTCCACTTCACCACCACCAGCACTAGCAGCAGCAGCAGCCACAGCCACAGCCAACAGCCGCACCACCTCTACAGTAATTTGAAATATGCAAATTTACGAGCTAACTAATTGAGTCCGAGTTCAGTTCGTGCTGAGCGTGTTGCGTGCCTCTGAGTGTGTGTGTGTGTGTGTGTGTGAGTGTGTGGATTGGTGTTAGTGTGTGTGTCCAAGTATAAAAGTGTGTGTAATTGTGTTGCAGGTGTTCGTTCGTTTCCTCTCAGAAAACGTTGCCCCACCCACACCCAAGTCATTCAACAACAACAACGACACCACAATACAACAACAATTTAACTCAACTGATCTTTCAGTAGTAATTCAATTAACGGAACCATCACACCTCCTACAAAGAGTAAAGATCGCTCTCTCCCTCTTGCTCTTTGCTTTCCATCTCTCGATCCCATACACACCTGAGACTCTATTCTATTCTATCTGTGCTGTGCATTATCCGTGTGTATGTATGTGTGTAAACAAATAAATAAATCAAAATAAATAGCAAAATAAAATTTTCAACAAATAATCATCCAAGAAGAAGATCTCAAAAACATTTGCAGAACATAACGACAACGCGTAACTCTCAACTCTTTGCATATGTAAGTTTCTATCCAAAATTTGTTTTTATACCTAAGAAACCTTGAAACCCATTCTGGAACTCATTCAAACGAGTCAGAAACTAAAACAAACATACACATCCTTGTTATGGATCGATCAAGTGATATGATGATCTGTTGGTTTTTGGATTTGTTTATACCAAAAATTAAATTGAATCATCCGACGACAACTATAATGCTTACGGATTCAATTTCTTCAATTTCCATAGAATTGATTTGTTTATGTGAGGGTGTTGAGTAAAAGCGAAAAGAAACCAAAACAGACATTAACTTGGAATTTAATATTGTTAATAAGAATAAGAATTTATCGAGGATCAAGCTTTCCATTATGTGTAATTTTATCTAAAACTAATGACAATTTCCAGAGAGTCTTGAAATTCCAAAGAAAAGAAAACAAACAGAAAATTTCTAATCTCTTATCGAAACCCTAGGGGGCCATTTGTGTGGCCAAACCCCTATAAAGAATCCATAATCATACCCTAATATTCGCATAAGCATACCCAATCGAATAACCAAAACCATTAATGCCAAAATGCTGCGTGTCTGTCAAGTTATCCATTCGGAGCGTGTAAAGTGTAAAAAGTGACGTTAAAGTCAGTCGGAGTCGAAGTCGATGTCGGGGTTGAGTCTAGTGAAGTGCATTCACGTTGCATTAATTAACATTTAAACAATAATTAAATTATTCATACAAATGTGGCAAACGACGATGAGCAGACGATGATGATGATGGTGATGATTATGATGACGTCGAAGCAGGAGGAGTAGGAGGAGCAACAGCCTATTAGTATGGCTTATTGCCTCTGGCTACCAACCAAGACAGCCATCCAAGCAACAATACTACACACTGCCTTCTTCTTCTTCGGCTTAGATCTTATCGTTAACAACAGCGGCAGGCAGGGCCCGCACGCGCATTACAGTAGCAACACAAATACACAAAAGCAGCGAAACAGGGAGAAAACAAAAAAAAAGCAAAAAAATAAAACAACAGCAACAACAAAAACGAACCACGAAACAAAAATTGCAGACGGGCGAAGAGGCTCCAAACTCAAGAGACACCACCACCAAGATGATGATTTTAATGATGATGATGATGACGACGCACCTCTATGCAACGCCCTCAACAGATTACACTAAACAGCAAAAAGCTAGTAACTTCTAAAAGAATTCCTGTACTTTGCCACATGTTGCCTGTAATTGCACATTCAAAACAAAACAAAAAAACACCTGTTAGGGTAATGAGAAAATATTTTTCTTTCTAATGTTATGCAAGGTTTTTGAAATTTTCATCACGAAAAAAGTTTCTAGCTTCATTTTTAGAGCATACTTATTGGGGTGATTGCTCAACGGCTCATTAGAAATTCCAAGGAAGTTACGACTTTTTAGTCAATCCACCTTTGGGTATGGCGAAGATTTTAAACTTTGGGTTCTTTATTTTGTAGTCGAGTGTTGTTTGCCTGCAATTGCCGATCATGGGAGAACCTTTTGATGCTAACAACTTGCTTAGACCTCTACCTCTGCCTCTCGCTTCTTGTGCGGCAATCTTTTGCCTCCCTTATGTCTGCGCTTCTTCTTTTCACCTGGTGTCTTATTGAGGTAATCCTTCAATTTATGAGATCTTTGAAGGAACTTAAGAAATTGAGACAACAATTTGCTGAAATTTTATTAACAAAAATTGCCAAGTTGGAAATAAAATTAACAAAAAAACGACAACAACAACAACAAAAAAAACCACATAAAACATAAAAAATGAAAGTGAGCTAAGGTTACCCCACACACAAAAAGGCAAACCATAAGAGTCAGCTCCAGGCCAGGTTTTTAAAATCGAAAAAGAACGAAAACTCGTTAATTAAAAAGTTAACATGTTGACCAACCGACAGTGAGTGTGTGTGTGTGAGAAAGAGAGACAGATAGATAGAGAGACAGGGAGAAACCCGTTGCCGGTTACCATTTGCCACTGATCCCACTTTCAGCCTCAGTTCTGGGCGTTCAAGCGGCAACTTTTTTGCTTGCAATTGGTTTTATTAATAATTAAGAGCCCATCGTCGTTGTGGCCGTCGATTCGCCACAGTGCATTTTTACATATGTATGTATATATATTTTATGACCAAGGAACGGGACACACAGCTCACGCAACTGAGGACAGAAACCAGTCCTCGGTCTACAGTCTGCAGTCTACAGTCCGCAGTCCTGGCCAAGCCTGGCCTGCCTTCCCCTGGACTTGGACCTGGGCCTGGGCCTGGGCCGAGTTGTTGTTTGTCAGAAGAAAAAAGGAAATGCGTCGCGCCAAAATGAAAAATGAAGTGCGCCACATAATGTGTGCTTTCATTATAATTTCATTAACAAGTAGCTGCGCTGCAGCAAGGGGCAGGGTCAGTGGCAAGTTGGCGATTGGGGTGGTCGAAAAAGTCAAGAAAATCTGTTTCGAAATTGGATGAAACTTAATAAAATACATTTATGGGTGGAAACCCACAAATAAATAAGTAAAATGGGAAAATGGGCGTGCCATATATTTGTCTTTGATATCTTCGGAGATCCAGATCTGTCTATATAGACGGACATAGTAAGATAGACTCAGTTCCTCATGCTGATCAATAATACATGTACATACATATATCCTTCAAGATGGGTCGGAAAAGTTTCCTTCCGCCTGAAACATTCATTTTGGCGACTGTAATATACCATTTCAGTTCAATATGCAATACAAATATCTAAGATTTTTCGTTCACTGCAATAAATGATGATTTCCAACTGGAATACAATTAATACTCGATATAAATAAATAAAGTTTGCTTTGGGTTTGCTTTATTAGTCTCTGCCCATTCTCCCTCTGCTTCATTTATACAAAAAGATTTTTATCATTATTACGCACCTCGACAAAATAAAAATATGCATTAAGTAAACAAAAAAATACTCACATCAGATGTGTGTATATAACCAAAGAAGGCAGAAGAAGTAAGGAGAGTCTTGGAACTCCTTTTCCTCTTATTTTTGTGTTCGTTTTCTTTTATAATTGGTCTGAAATTAATTTGCCAATTACACGATCTCACATTTAATTGGCTTACTCCGGCCATTCGGCTAGTCTCTCTTGATCGGCTGGTCGGTCGGTCGGTCGGACGGTTGGTCGCTTGGTTTGCCTGGTTCCTGTGGCTCTGGCCTGCCTTTCTTCTACCAGTTCTGATTCTTTTTTTGTTTTTGTTTTCTTGGTTGCCCTTTTTTAGCTTTACGCTTCATGAAGATGTTGATAATGATGACGATGATGAAGATTCCTGGGCAACAACATCATTAGCAGATCTTATGCCCCGACTACCGATCTTCGACCACCGACCCCCAACCTCTGCCTCCTCCTGACTTCTCTACTCCTATTGTCGCTTTCAATTTGAGTAAATGAGGCAAACAGTGCGTGCGACATTCGCTTTATGTGCCGACAATAAAGCAAGGAATCTCCCCTCACCCTACCACCCTTCTCCTTCTGCCCCTTCTTACCATTCACATGGCCGTCTTATCAATTTTGCCATATGCATTTTTTGCATAATGCCATTAGGGGTTAAATCAAAGGATTAATTGGATTTCAGAAACCAGTTTTTTGTTTTTGTTTTACACTATTCGCTTTTGTTGCGGCTTGCGCGGCATCGTTTCCTCCTGATTCTGGGCAAAAAACAATTTTAACTAAAGCCTAAACACTTTTAGTTAAAATGCCAATTAAAATATTCGTCTTTTTTTCGCCTGTTGCTTTGCCCTGCTCTGCTCTGCTCTGTGTGATCGATGAGCCTTCGTGAAATAAATGCAGATGTCAATTAGAGCCTCATTAAAACCGAACGACAAACCAACCAACCAACCAGGCAAACCGTCCAAACCGACCACAAGCCCATCCCCAGGCAACCATCCGCCCGATCTAGTGACTGAGTTTCCTCTTCTCTCTCTCTCTCTCTCTCTCTCTCCCACTCTCTGTGTCTCTTTATTTGAGTTTTTTCTCCCGTTTTCTCCCGTTCTTCGTTCGCTTTTTGATTTCGTCTTGAACCTGTGCTTTGGACCTGATTTTGTACATGAGCATCACTTGCACTTTTGTTCCAGGCGTCGCGTCGTCGTCGTCGTCGTTTTTGTCGCGGGGAATGTTCATAGTGTAGAAAAGTTTCTGTTACCGGCCGCCGCCGCATTCCGTCCCGATCCTTATTCGAAGTCAATAACTTTACCGTGGTTAAAGGTTGTCAAGGAAATTTCTCCTCCCTAATATCAAGAACTCTAAAAAATGTTGAAATTTTTCATTTGTTTTGGTTTATAAAAGATTTTCCTACAAAAATGATTTGCATGGATAGTTAACCACTTATTAATCTCTTTTAGGACACTGTGGAACACACACACACACACACATGCACACTTACCAAGAATGATCCTTGCAAGCTCTGCCGTGTGTGTGTGTGTGTATGGAGTGAAGGTGATTTAAAAATTTTGTCACATTTTCAGTACAAAGATTTTTGGTATTTTTTTAATGAGCTTCTCGGGGATTCTCTTGTCTTCGTCTTCGTCCCTTCTTAGGCTCGTTCTTGTCTGCTGAGCGGTTTCTTTTTTGGGCTTAAGCGAAAAGTGCAAATTTCGCTTGCATTTTTTATTCGTTCTCTTTTTTGTTTTTGGTTTCTTGTTTCATTTCTGTTGTATTATTTTATTTATTCTTTTGCTTGTTGTATTTAAATTGTTAATGTTGCGATGTCTTTGGGGAATTAGCGTTGCGTTATTGTTGTTGTTGTTGCTGTTGCTGGTGTTGCTAGCCCAAGGCAAAACTTGTTAAAATTCCAATGCAAGGATATACCTACATACATATACGTATTCTTTGGCCGATGTAGATGATGTCCATAAAGGCGAGAGAAGAATGCCTTTATTTATATGAGAAAAGGAATCGCAATTAATTTAAATTAGAGATAAAGATGAACGTGGCTGGTGGAAATTGGCTGGGAAATGCCGTAAAAAGTATTTAAGTAGCACTTAAAAATTAAAATCCTTTTGAAAATCAACTTATTGGCTTATCTTGTGCTCCTTTTGCTGCGTCTTCTTCTTCTTCATCTTCTTCTTTGGTGTGGTACGATCTGTTGTTGCCACTGTTAATTAATAGTTACGCAGCAACACAATGCGCAAACAACAATAAACAATTTCATATAACAAGCAACATGCTTGAGGCAATTAATTAACAAAATTAAAAGCGTATGCAACAAATAATTATAAAGCCAAAAGGCAATTATGCAAAAAATAAGAAACGAAATGTGCAAAAAGAGAAAACCAGCACAACAAAGAAGAGGCTAAAGAGAGAGGGAGTCAGCGAATAAGGGAGGGGAAGGGGGGGGAATAGGGGAAAGAAAAACCATCCAAAGCCACGCAATGCGGATGCAATTGTTGCTGGTTGTTTTGTGGTTGTTGCTGCTGCTGCAACGCATTAAATTAAGTTGCCAAAGCGCACAAAAAATGGAAATTACATGCAACGCACACACACACACAGACACACATACACACACACTCATTAGAATTAATTGACTTTCCATAATTGAGAAAACAATGCGGTGGCGTTGACGACGACGATGACTACTTGCACCTCGCTTGCTGCTGGCAAATACCCTAACCGAAATTGAGACTAGACACTTTATGAATAAACTGAACTGGATCTAGAATACTTATATGTACATATGTATATTAAGATCGGGTCTTACTAGGACGATTACTAAGTTGTAGGCGGGATGGAACTTCGTCTATGGGAACAATTCTTTCGTTAGGTAAGAAAAATTCTATCTCTGTGTATCCAATGGAAAATTTACCCAATTGGTTGTCTTTCCGGAGCTTCAAACATCAAAATTTCTGAAAATGATCAAAATACAATAACAAGTTCCTTTTCCATAGAGAAAACAGAAAACTTGATAAAAATGTCAGTCCTATTGATCGATAAACTACCAAATCCAATAAGATTCAAGATATAATTCTTTCTTCTACTTGGACATTTATCTACAACTTTCAATTGGTTAAGATTTTCTGATGCCAAATTGATATAAACTATTTTAGACTTATTTCAGACTTGTGATCTTGAAAGTCTTTGAAAGAAAGGGTATATCAGTTTTATATATATTTTAATTTGTTTTTATTAGGTCTAAAAATGAAAATGCGAATAAAAGTGCAAATAAGAGAATAAATGAAACGGTGAGAGAGTGGTGGAGAGAGGGGGAGATAAGGAGAGCGAATGTTTTTAATTGGTTTTTAACACGCATTAACATAGCAATAGGTCGCATCACATAGGCCATCTTATGGTTGGGTGGGCGTGTTTCTGCCTCAACTAACTAACAGAGATGGCCGTGGTAAGTCAAATTTGTAAAAGGATAGATAGCACCTCGACTTTCAGATACCGTGTGCCGTAGCTATATGTGGCTAAATGCTATACATATGTGAGCGAGAGCGATTCAAAGACTATAAAAAGAAACTCGAGAATTTGCACTAAAGTAGCTAACAACAAAATGCATTTAGCCAAGCGCGTAAATTCAATTTGTATTTTTACGCAAAAGCAACAACAACAATAACAAGAATTGGCACAAATTGCCTCTTGGGCAACAAAGCCAACGACAATACATAAAAGCCACATTGTCATTTTGGGGCGTACAACATACATTACATGAGCATTTTAATTAGACCATTTCATAGGCATACAAATTTTAATTAAACCTAATTAAAAGTGCAAAAAACATTGTAGGCATTTGTTATGTGCGGTATACCCTCGCAATGGCAGGGTGTATTCATTCCATTCCGTTGTTGGCCAAAAAGCAGGAATTTCGTTGCATTAACAACTATTAACATATGTATTTATAGTTAATTAAAGGCAAATGGCTACATTTATTATTGGCCTGTTATTAAATTGAAATTCTAATCACATTTCCCCCCTCCACCTGTTCCAAACTTGATCGACATCTGTATATTACTAGTATATATGTATGTACATATATTGTAAGTCTGACCCTCGTGTTTGTTTGTTTGTTTTTATAGTTTGTTAATTCTAGAATCAAGAGCAAGCGGCAACAAATTCAAATTTATTTCAACACACAAATAAATCATGTCAATTTGCATTTTACATTTATTTTCAATTTCTAGCCAATTAAAAAACATACGTACACATACAAGTGTATGTATGTACATATGTGTGTGTAAGTACCTTAGACTGGTTCCTCCATAAGTGTACAATGTACAGAGTTACCTATATCAAATTGCCTTTTGCAGTTTCTAATCTAAGCAATCGACTACAAAACACCGACAAGGGAATTCGAAAGGGTCAATTGAATTATTGTTTCGTGGAGTGACTCAGTTCGTTTTCACTTGTAAAATGTTGTGGCACATGAACCTTCGAGAGTAATGAGTTCGACACGGACTCGACTCGTATATGAATATGATATTTTATATTCGAACTACTAAAATCTGCAACGTGTCAGTTGCATTTCCTAATTATCTCTTCAGAGACCCCCCCTGGCCCTCTTGTGCAACACTAAACCAGTCTAATATACATACATTCTCTTCAAATGTGTACACACGTCGATTGCCTTTGAGATTTTTAATCACTTCGACAAATCATTCACAGAGAGAAAAACACAAAACTAAAAAAACTTTGGCATATTATGCGTCCAGACTCAATAAATCTTTGACCCAAATATACGTATACCCTGTAAAAATATTCAAGTGTGTTGTGGTATCCCTTATATGTATGTATGAGACTCTCGTAAAGATCAGAATCTGCATAGAAGTGGTTAAATGATCCTCCATCGTACGCCAAAAACTTTTGGTCCTCTAATACATCAAACAATCAATTGGCCCCTCCTCGATGCTGGGTATTTAAAAGTCGATGCTCTTCGATAAATAACAAATATTTATTTTTACATTTAGTTGTAATCAGAGTGTGGCTGTCGATCCTAAATTGTTGCTAATTATGCTGCAAGCAGAAAAAGAGCGACAAAAGTCTGAGGGGCAGGAAAATGGGAAAGAGGACGAAGGAATTCTTAATGCATTTGGATCAAGTGCAAATCTTGAGAGCAAATAACTTTTTTTCCAATTTATTTTTCTTCTTTTTTTTTTTTGTTTTTGTAAACCAATTATCGAGTAAGCTAAGTAACAGAGGGTACCCAGCTGCCAATTAGCTTTACTTTGTTTTTGGATTGTTTTTTTTTTTTTTTAGTTTTATTTATTTATTTTTTTTGTTTTTTAGTTTTTTTAATTACAATTGCCCGTCAACTGGGCACAACTCGAACAACGACTCGAACTCGACTTCGACTCGATAATTGCAATGAATGAATGCCAAAAGCCAACAGCAACAACTACACAAACAATGCAACGCAAATGGGCCATTTAGTGCAGTCATTAGCATTTATTGTAGCCACACGTAAGGGAAGAGATACATAGTGATACAAGAGGCGTTGCAAGGAAGTGTGCAAAGGGGGTCGGCTCCGTCAGGGGATCTGGAGTGGGGTATGCAACAACAGTAGAGACATGCATCATTACTACAATTAAGTCAATATTTGTGCTCTGCAAACTGAGTTGTAAATGTAACGAAAGACGTCGACGACGACGACGACTGCCACAACGATGAGGAGGAGGAGTTACCCATCTATCCGGCTTGGGAAAACACACAGCAAAAATGAGAGCAAGAACGGAGACCCCAAGCATTAACACTCTTTAATCATCTACACTGTAAAACAAATGATTTGTTTCTTAAACCCAACGACTTTTCACTCATTAGGATGCTCAGTGCTATAACCAATTGGGAATTATAACAGCGCAAAAACTTAACTTTTGATGTGTGATATATAAACTATAGCTATTTAAGTTAGTTAGATTAGGATTATAGTAAATGAACCTAACAAAGTCTAAAGTGAAGATCATTCTCATCGAAGCTAGAATTAAAACCTGACAGTCTAGTGTTGCCAATTTGGAGATGAAGACTACACACAGCCTCAGTGCAATGTAAGGAAGTCAGAAAAGAGATAGAGACAGAGAAAGAGAGAGAGAGAGAGAGAGAGAGGGGAGTTTGCTTGGACTACCAACTATAAACTCTATGGAGAGGCGTGTGTGTGTGTGGATGTCTAAAAGTAGTCATCATTAAAATTCCAACAGTGACACACACACACACACACAGGTTAGTTTGTGGACTGCGACAATGGCCAAGAAAAAAATAAAGAAAAAAGATACAAAAAGTATATAAAAATAAAAATAAAAAGAAATCCCCAACTGGGCCCGCCCAACAACAAGAACAAGAACAACCAACACACAATGGAGAGCCCATAGCTCTTGTTTCAATTTTCGTTAATTATGTTATGAAAGAACAACAACACCAACAACAGCAGCAAATAAAAACAAAAAACCGCAGAAAAAGAGGAGGGAAAACAACAACAACAGCAACAACAAGAAGAAGAAAAACAGTGCTCAATTGCAATGTGCAACTAAGAAACTGCAAAACGGCAAATGGCAAACGGCAAACTCTTTGCTTTAGCCCACATCTTAATGAGTCAACAATGTCAGGCCAAACGACACCCAACCACCAGGGGGCTCTAGATTTATGGGCCTCAAGTAGACTACTCACCCATGCACACACACACACACACAACATGAACATCAAAACTAGCCAAGAACCAAGAACTAAGAAGCATCTGTGTTAAAAGAAGAAGTGAGAGAAACTGCGACCAGTGCGCCGAGTGTGTGTGTGTTTGTGTGCCTAGTTTTAGCTGTGTGGGCGTCTCTAGCATTTTTTTCCTTCTCTTACCTCTCTAATTAGCTTGGCAAAAGTCGGACAGTTTCTGTTGCCTAAATGACACACAGGTAAGGCTAATTATCTCTTAGCGACGTACTGCCAAATGCCTTTCAATAGCCTTGATCGGTTCAAAGAATCGGTAAAGGGAGACAGAGATAGAAAAGGAGGGAGAGGGAGACAGAGTGCGAACTTCGTAGGGCACACGCAACTCCCACATTTGTAGCTCTTGCCATGTTTTGACACCAACTCTAACCAAGTATAAGCCAAATGATAGTCTTTCATTTCAGTCTAGTCTAGTCTAACAGTTCTTTTTCGACTTCTAAGTTTTAATTGAGTATTATTAGTTTGAGAAATTTAAGCTAATGCATTCCAGTAAGAAAAAACCAGGCCAAAGTTACGATGAGCATCTCAAAGCCATAAATCAATACATCAAAAATTATTTAATAACATTAATATTTATATAAGAGTATAAAGAACCCTTTTATAGATTCTTTTCTGATCGAATCGAATACATATATCAAAATGGAACTCTTTTGAAGATCGTCTTCAGGTGGATTCAGATACATACAAATGATATTATTACATATGTAAGTAGCTGTATTGCTTAATCACTTTCACTAGTCAAAAATTCATGCTAAATGTGGGCATTATCTTCTTCTAATCAGAATTGGTTATACATATCTAGATAAGAAAACGAAAATTGAACAAATGTATCTCCATTAATTGGAATAATAATAGGAATACTTGACAAAAACAATTTCCTCATTCCATCTTTCAGAGAAAGAGAGATAGAGAGAGAGAGAGAGAGATTGTGCTTGAGTGTATTTTTCTCCTCATACTCTCATTAACTAATTGTGTTTATTAATGTGCGAGTATGTATTTGTTTAATTAGTATTGTTTTTACGAGCAATGCTTTTTAAATTATACTTATATTTAATTAAATTTTCCTCAGACGTCGTCGTCGTCGTCGACATTATGAATCATGGTGGAGAGGGGTAGGTCGGTAGAACGGTGTCATTTGTTGTTATTCGTCTCGGAGTTTATTGTTTACATACATATATATATATTTTTTTTAATTAATGCCTTTGCACATTTCTTTTTGCCATTTCTTTCAATGCACTTGGTTGCATTTAAAAATTGTTTATGATATTTATTTCTAACTGCTTCGTGGCGGTTTCATTTCCTTTCTTGGCTCTTGGCTTACTTCGTTTCCAGAATTCTGAATTGTTTATTCACGTCCCATTAGTTGGATAATTATTAATAAATGTTAAAAGACAAGTAAATGGCTCATCACTTGCCTTGCATAATGATTAAATTAAGTTTAATAATAAAAAATAATTTTTTTTAAAATGCTCAAAAAAAAAAAAACACCAGAAGTCCTTGCAGAAGTTTGTATACCCTACCCTTTCAAGACGAAAACATTTTCTTAAGGAAAGTCCCAAAACATTTATATTAAGCTCTTTATTATGGGGGCTGTATGATATACTGCTCAGATCTGAGTTCTTTAATCTATGCAGTATATAGAAGCCCTTTGCCCTAAGATTCTACCCTCTTGAAGTCAAAATGTTTTACATAGTCTATTAACCTTTTGCCTAGGGTATTACAAGTAATAGAAATGGAATAGAAATCTCTTTAGACTGTGCGATTTCAAAGAAGACTTTGGAATACCCTTTATTCAGCTAGATGTCTTTCATTTAGCGTTTTATGTATTCCTTGGACATGTTATCCTTGAATTGGATGTGAGTGAGAGTGAGTGAGACGGGGGGAAGCGTGCGAGTGACAAAGAGCACGTTAATTAGTCAAGCCAAAACGACAACAACTTTGTTTTGAATTTTATTTATAATTCTCGTTTATTTATTTCGGTCAACACTTTGTGTTCGGATTTTCAAAAATTAATAAACTTGCGACAGAGGGGAAGAGATGAAATTTTCCACGTAGGCAGTAAATCGATCCTGGCATCTTGCCCAATACTATGAACCACTTTGCATTCAAAGTGTTGATGGATCGATCGCTGTCAAAGTAGTGTTTGACAAGAACCTTAACGGATACAAACAAAACACACATACACACACACAGACAGAGAGTTAATTAAAGCCAATACGCTTGCATCGAAGCTCTGATACCCTTTCGCTCTTTTACAGCATATAAAGAATTACAGAATACGATGCTGTAATTCTTTCCCGAAACTCGAATAGGTTTGATGGGACACCCACCACGAGAAGGTCATTGAAACCTTATTTAGTAATCCTTGTCTAAAAATTACTTAATGTAGCTTAATGTAGCGATGGAAAATTGATATGAAAATCAAAGACTTTTCTACATAACAATCATACATAGGTTACATCGCTTATTCTCACGGCACTTTGGAGCCGCCACCGGCCAATTGACGCACTTGTATCGCTTTCATTCTCGTTGAGGCCTGTTCGAGGCCCTTTCTTAATATCTTTGTCTAGTTTTTTTATGAAAATTACTTTACATACTTACTAATTAGTAATTTCTCTCTCCTTTCTTTCTAGGTAAGTTTCTAAGTTCCATCTGACTGGATTGTTAGGCCTTTTGGTGGTTTGTGTAAGTTTTAACCGAAAAGAACTAAAGGTTAAAAAAATAAACAATTATGAAAATAATTTTAGTTGCTGATTAGTCCAAAAATGCCACCAAATCACATTTAGTCTATATTAAATTCTTAAGCTTATTTTAGCATTCGTTTATTATGGCAAAGAGTGTCTGTGTGTGTGTGTGTGTGATCGTAAACGAAAATAAATCCTCTACATAAATGATAAAATTACGAAAAGTTAGCTCATGGTGAATTCTCTATACCCTTAAGATGTGTAGGAACTTCATATCTGAAACAACTCATATTCAAATGGAAAGAGTTTTATATCTTAAATGAAGTAAGTATGTCGTCTCGCCGACTTAGGTATACCATACACCAGTAAAACAAATATTTCAAATTTATAATACCAAATATACGTATTTAAAAAAAATTCTGTTCACATGCTTTTTACAAGGATATCTATGTATCTCGCTCACCCAAGCATATGAGCACACTAGCGCCGCATAACTTGGCTATTTTTTGTCTGATTTTGATCAAATTTGGTGTCTTGCTGGATATTAGTATCAAATTTAAGTGTGACAAAGTTGGACAAGGTGAAAAATTACGGAACAAATATACCAAATATGGAGTCTCCAGCTAAAATAGTCTTTGAGATAAACTTTTTTTTTAATTGAGGGGGCGGAAAGGGGCGTGAAATAAACTTAATCACTTTACATACTACACAAGTCTATATACTAAATTTGGTGGCTCTAGCTTTTATAGTCTCCGAGATCTGCTGGTTCATACAGACGGACATGGCTAGATCAACTCGGCTGTTGATGCTGATCAAGAATATATATACTTTATAGGGTCGAAAAAGCTTCCTTCTGCCTGTTACATACATTTTGGCGTCTTTAATATTCCATTTGACCCAATGGGTGTATTGTTTAAAAAATATCGGAAATATATAACATTTGCTTACATATACAGAGGGAGGGGCAAAACGCTTATACCCTTACTATGGAAAGGGCATAAGCAAATAAATATAAACCAAAACCAGACATCAGACATTTGGATTACTTAGTTTGTTTTTATTTGTTACTTATATTTTGTTGTTAATTTTTTGTTTTTGTTTTCGTTTTATTTGTGCATATTTTAAGAAAACGCTAATTAAGCTGCAAATTATGGAACATTTTTTTCTTTTTGTCAGGGCGAGCTTAAGGAGGCTTAGTAAACTGACTAACTATGTACAATTGTGTTCGCGCACAGTGGGGCAAAGGCATGCGAAATATCTTTGCTGCGGGGAGGGGCGTCTCTCAATTTACTTACATATACAAATGTATGTATGTAATTCCGAATTTAGGGCGTTGTTTTTACGTTTCGTTTCGTTTGGTATTTTTTTTTATGATTTTATGAAGAGATTTTTTCGTTGTTGTTGTTGTTGCTTGTTGGTGTTGTGATAAGGCGCTTCAGCTTTGCCAGTACTGATAATTTACATTTCAAATTAATTAAACATTTCGAGTGTGGGCAGAGGGAAGTGTGGGAGGGGCGAGGAGGAGGCCGCTTGGCAGGCCCATTAAATGCAACACTGACAAAATTAATTGCCACTTTTTCGCATTTGGCAGTGCAACAAACGAAAATGTCAAGAAGAACGACGACGACGGCGACGACGACGACGAAAAGGAAAAATCAAATGAAAATTATGTGACTATCTCGTATGGGGCAAGTGCTGGCGGTGGAGGGAGAAGGGTAATAGGGTGTGTGTGTGTGTGGTGGGGAGGGAGAAGAGGGGAGGGTTACTATTCGCTTGCATTGCAAATTAGCATTTTAGCCTGTCGACGGAAGTTTGATGGCAACAAAAAGTTGTAAAGGAAATGAGCAGAAAGAAAAAAAGAGATTGCGAAATGCCTCAAACAGATGCAACAGTTTATCACTCTGTCTCTCTTTATCTCTCTTTTACTCACTCACTAACCTAGAAAAAAGTAGATCACAAAGTAAGAGAAAAGGCAAAGAGATCTACGATTGTATGATAAGAGAATCTATATAGTTAGTACACATTAAGTAAAGCATCTTTGCTGATCTTTGATCCTAGGTATTCGGCATCGAAAGGGTTTTATGCCCATCAAGTTATGCTATAACAATTTCCATCATGATGATGAGACCATTGAACATACAACTTGTCTAAAACATTCTAAACATTCCCAAACATATGGCAATAGGGTACAATCAAAATGTTATGTTCTTGACGTCGATGCAAATGACATATGAGAAGACGGTGGTTCAGACGAGAGGGTTGTGGAAAGCAGCAGAGGGGTTGATGTGAAGCTTCCCCACCCCCCCAAAGATACTGACAAATTGTATGAACATAAATGGCTTAAAGGGTACATACGAAAACAAGAAATTGCAATTGAATGTTCGAATGTTATTCAGATTTTGTTTTCAACTTAAAAAAAACAGGGTATTTTCAATTCGTCGCGTCTCTTTACAAACCTTAGAGTTGGTATCAAACCAACCCCTTGGCTTAAGAGTTCTAATTTATTTGATTGGATTAAGGGATGAGTTCATTTTGGATGCAACTCCCATGTGCAACCCTTTCACAAATGTTGACAAAAGACGAGAACAACCGAAACTCGTAAGCAGAGAGTGTAATTTAATTAAACCAAACGATTAATTAACAGTTTAAACTATTTCACAAGATGTCCTGGAATACGCACATGGATCAAAAGGCAAAGTTCTACGATTTCTATACGGATATATGCATGTGCACACACACACACACACTGACAAAGACATCATGATGATGATAATGTCATAAAATTAAATGTTGCTTTAATTAGAGTTTTTCCAGCCGCCTCACGCAATAAGAAAATGTTCTTGCTCTTGTTGTTGTTGGTGTTGCTGTTGTTGCTGCGAGGCAAAAACCTATAAATATTATAATTATCAAAAAAGCAAAGAAGAAGAAATAAAAATAAAAGAATGCAAAGAAAAACGGGAAAAAGAGAAGAAGGAAAAAAAAACCACCAAGTGCAGCGCAGCCAAGAAACGTCCGTCGAATCGTAATTGAGTTAATTAACACGCCACAAAACGCGAACGCATATGCTATGTGCAGGGTGAGAGAGAGGGGAGGGGCGGGAGAGGGAAAAGGCATTTAATTGCTTGTACAAAATAATAACAACAACTACAAGAGCAACAACAACAGCAGCAGCAGCAAGCAAAGCTTGGCAACATAAAAGAGGCAACAGCAGCAGCAATAGCAACATGTTGCCAATGGCTAAATTATTGGTTAAGCTTGAGTGAATGAGTAAGTGAGTGGCAGAGTGGCATGTAGGGAGTTTTCGGAAGGTAACGGATATTTGGAGTAGAACTAAAGCTGTGCCACAAACACCATAAATACATATAATAAGCAATTAGGTAAAGGATCGAAATAGGAGGGATAGAAAAAAAAAAACACTGAGACAGCGATATTGAGGGAGTGCTAGTACGGGGGGGTGGGGGGTAAAGATATGGGGACAATGACAAGGCTACAAAAATGATGACTTGCGATTGGCCAGGCCAACAGCGCAGCACAACAACAATAACAACAGCAACAACGACATCATTAAAAGTCCAAAAGCAAAACAATTATGGAACTCATTGAAGCCAATTATTAGTAAAAACAGACAGTGGCAGGCAACAGCGGCAACATCAGCAGCTGCAGCAGCAGCAGCATCCCCAGCAACACAGAGAAGCAACAAGTGGGCAAAACAGAGGCAGCCCATAACATATGACATAGCCGACTAGCGAATTACCCTGTAAAAGTAATTAACTTAATATAAAGTCAGAAGCAGAAGCTATAGCCTATAGCTTAACTGATCTGAACAGATGTCGTGTTGATGTGGATAGATATTGGCTAAATGATTACAGCTGTAAAATTGGTTCATTAAAAGGTTGATTAATTATAGCCAATTATGCCCTTCCGTCTTACATGAGGTTGAGGGGTATTAAAACGAAACAAAACAACAAAAAAACGCGGCTTTAGGCCTTCTCCTCCCTTCTTATATTGCCCCTGCTGCTACTCCCATTTGCTACTGTTATTTGTGGTGCTACCTGAGACCCGCTGACTGATTCTGTGTGGTACAGTAGCAAAAAAAAAAAAAAAAGAATAAAAATAAAATCAACAACCGCAACAACAAACACAGAAGACATGTGGCAAAAAGGGCAATACCAAACAACAACAACAACAACAGCAGCAGCAACAAGGGGAGCAACAAACATTGTTAATGAAGCTGCCAAGGAATGCCAAAGACGAAAGACGAGAGAAACTTGCCACTGGGACTGTCACTGGGCACCGATTCCGATTCCGAGGCTCGGGCTCCAACTTTGTGGCTGGGCGTTGTTGGGGCCGAGAGCTCCGCTGGCAAACTTCACACATAAATGGGAGCAACATGTTGCAAAGTCAGTCAGCTCTTGGACCAGACAGATATACAGAGGAAATGTGACAGAGAGGGTTTCTCCAACAATTACTCAACCAGAAGTCAATATTCATATTGATCAATGGTAAAATTAGCTAATGAATTCCAATTAACTTGGGAAACTAATTAATCTATCTGATACCATTTTAAGTATCTACACAAGAAACAGAATCGTTTGGTTATCGGTGCAAATATCGATCGATAAGTTTGTCTTTCTCTATCCTCGATAAATTTTTCTTAGGTTTTAGTTGCCATTATGGTATTACGACAATGATTTAAGCATTTAATCTCCGATTAGTAGCCTCTCCTTCCACTCCCGGCCCTCTAGTCCACATACATGTGTGTGTGTTCTTTGTGACAATAAAGTTTATAAAAGTGCACATTGAAGGCGCAAGTAAACGTTGATCTCGTCTCGGTTGGAGTTCTTTCAGAGAATATGCGACATATCATGGCCATGATGATGATGACGACGATGATGATGATGATGCTGCTTAATAATGTCATAAAAAATTAGAACCGCGTATTAATTGGCAAACAGCAGTGCGCCCCAAACAGTGAGCTCTGGCAACATGTGGGAGCTGAGCGGTTCGCAACATGTTGCCTAGTTTTTCTCTACTGTTGTTGCTGTCCCATCCATACATACATATATGTTTTTTTTTTTTGTTGCTTTTTGTGTTTCTTTTTTGTTTGTTTGTGTGTTGCTTGTGTTGTTGTTGTTGTGTGGCTGCAATTTTGCGCAAATAAAATAAATTGGCAGCCAATTAAGCCAGCAGCCTAGCAGCCAGCAGAGAGCTAGCAGCCACATATCAAGAACAACACAAAAAAGCATAAAGCAAGCAAATTAAATGGACAAAGATAGAAAAATCCGAAAGAGATAGTGTTACGGGGGTGAGGCATCACAGAGAGAGACAGAGGGGCAGAGAGGTGTGGAGGGGAAGTAGGTAGATGGAATAGGCAGCGGAAGCCAGCGCAAAATCAAATTTAATTAACAACTAATTAAAAATCATCATTATTAAAAGCAATAGCAATAGCAACAAAAAAAAAAAACTCAGACTCTAATAGATTGCTCGGCAACATGTTGCAGGCAACATTATTTCTATGTTCGCTTTGTCAATTACACGACAAAAGAGCAAAACCATTGAACATTGCTCACACACACACACACACACACATACGCGGGCACACCAAAACCAATTTATGATCGTGCAAATTGTATTTTTATTGCCAATTATTTATTTATATTTCGTTTAAGCTTTTGTTGTTAGATCGTTGTTTTTCCATTTCATACATACTACACTTCATGTTCATAGTTTGCTGAGCATGATGATGATGATGATGATGGGTTGTCCGAATATTTTATACCCTCAGTATGGTCTCTATCCATGTAAATAACACTGGAGGTGTGTAGGTGACTCCAAGGAACAAAAAGTCAAAGAAGGGGTCCTTTTTTGGGCAAAGGATTCATGAAATAATGATATTTTTGAATGAATTCATAAATTTGTCCATTCCAGTTGGGGAAATTCGCCCCCGACTGCCCCTCATTAGAAATCTAAAGGTTGCCTATTCATGGTAGGGCATAAATCAAGTCGTTAGTGTCCTATAGTTTATTAGTATGCACAATACCAGCTCGCCCACGGCACAAACAAACATACACACGCATACACTCATACTTACAAATATACATATGTATGTATGTGGTTGTTGTTGTTGTCATTTTAATTTCAAAAATGATATTAAATTAATTGTCATTTTGTTGTCGTCAATGTAGCCGTTTTGTTGATTGTTTAACGACTTTTTTCCCCTATGCGCCTGCCGCACACACACACACACACTCACATACATACATAATCATTGCTTGCATCACATGGCGTCGCGCGATCAACGCGATTTGCGATGCGCGATTCGATTCGTTCGCTCGTTCGTTCATTCATTCATTAATTATCGTACAATCTATAGACTTAATTTGTATTCGAATGCAATTAAAAATAATGAAAAAAACGAGATGAAGAAAAAAAGAAAAAAAAAACTAGCCAACAACAACAACAACAGCAACAAAAATACACAAATTAAATTGCTCAACAATTTTTGTTTAGAAATCGAGATTTGTTGTTAAATGTTAATGTCTAGGCGAGAACTGCTTCTGGCATAAACACACACGCACGCACGCACACACACACACTCATATGTACAAACATATTTTCTGTTTTTATGCTCAAATAAATATTAAAAATTCGATTAAACATCATGGCAAATAATTGCAAAAACATACAACAAACCAAACAACAACAACTGTAGAGCAAAAAAAAAAACAAAAATAAAAGGAAGGAAAAAAAAAATAATTAAATTAATACAATTTGTGTGCATATGATAATTAAAAACAAAAAATAAAAAAAAATTGTTACATTGTGGTACAAACTTTTAGATACCCTGTAAATTTGCAGTAAAACAAACATCAGGACGAATGATGATCTCTGCTGTGAAACGGTTTAACGGTTCATACATATGTATATAGAGTGTGGCCATTAGTTTTGCCGCGTCTTGATGAGTACCCATATACCCCATCAAGGTATAGAGTATATAGATCCCGGCGTAAATACAGGCGATTGCACTTGAGTAATTTCATATAAAACATAACCAAGCAGAAAGGATATTAATAAACCGACGACACATACACTCACACACACACACGCACACACAAGCACAGAAGTAAATCAGTGTCCAATGTGTAAATAATTTCCATTTGAATGAGCAATTGTGCATGGACACAGGGGCAATCCTACGGATGCATTCAGTATGCCTGCCCCATAACTGCGCTTTTCATTCGCAGACATCTCCTTTCGCCGTTTACCGTTCACCGTCGTCGACGTCGACGTCACTTACCGTTCTCCCTTGGCCCATTCGTCCCGCCGCACATTCGTTGTCCCTGGAAAAATCACATGAAATTTTATTAAAATGAAGTAAATATGGTGTAAACGTGCTGATAAAACCGTTTTTCGTTCGTTTCGTGTGCAGCAATGTAGAAACACGAATATGCAGGAAGAGAAATATACCCAAACTACCATAAATATGTACATTCATACATACATACAGACATATGTATGTATAAATCATATGTGTATTTGTGGTATAAAGTTACCCTAAATATGAATATGCAAAAGAAACTATTCATTAAAAGGATCACAGTGCACATAATCCCAAGAAAGCGGTAAACTTTATCTTTAATTATTTCTGCCATCAATTAGCATTTGCCTCTGTTTAAACAGAAATTAGAAAATCGATAATAAATATGTACATAGATTGATAAATATGTATACATATGTACATATGTATGTAGATATTGTTCCCTTTGGTTTTACCAACGATAATAACCAAAAACTATATGATATTTGAATGATATGAGTCACAAAACTTCAATGGTTTCGCGGTACTATTGAGTCACAAAAGGGGCGCCCACTTAGAGATAAATCGAATTCAATTGCGATCATACGAAACAGTTATTTCGTTTCGCATGATGATAAGAAAAACGTTTTGTGTCTACTGTGGAGGGTTTCCATTACACTTGCTGGGTGTCTGGGCATTTGATCTGGTTCAGCTTCAAGATCCGTCTGAAAGAATCTAACAGTGACTGCTGTAAAGTTCTCTTAACTGTCTGGTATTTACATGCGGGTGGAGGATAGTGGTTACAGACGTCGTTGTTGTTAATACTATTGCTGTTGCGTGTGTATGTGTGTGTGTGTGTGTGTGTGCAAGGCGGCACATCATAAAATCGCTTATGTAAATATCTCTCTTCATGTCCTCTCTGTGTGTGCGCATTGTTGTGGTTCTCTCTGTGGCGCTCTCTCCGCACTCCCTCTCTTTGCCATCATGGATGAGCAGAAGAGCATTGGGCTCTTCCTTTTTATTGTTGTTGTCTCTCTGTTATTAATGACGTTGCAAAAATGTTGAGAGATGATGATGATGCCTGCTGCTGCTGCTGCTGCGGCTGTCCAGTTAACCGTTATTTAATGTGTCTGTAATTTTCGATTTCGACTCCGTAAATGTAATTAACTGTAATACCATCATCTTGCTCTCTCTCTCTCTCTCTCTGTCTCTCACTTACATACTCATTCACTTTATCTGCTTGGATGTGTGTCTGTGGTCAAGTGGCTCAGTTGACTGGCTTCCTACCTACCCCAACCCACCTCGTCTCATCCATCGACTCAAATACAAATAAATGTTGTGTAGGCATTTTTCCTTTATCAAAATTAAATCATCAATTATTATCGTAAAATTATAAGACCAAGTGCTAATCAAATAATACAACAATTGGCACATATTTAACAACAACAACAACAACAAGTATAAAAAGAACTTTGCTTTATTTGTTATAATTGTTAATTGATTAAAAAGAAAAAGTTGTCATAATTTATACTTTCAAATACAATGAATCCTTGATATAAGGAATTTCAGTGTGTCCTGGAAGCACATTTAGGGAGGGGCATGAAAAAAGGGATATGCGGGATCCTCCACCGCTTCTCTTGAGTTCTTCAGTTACAATTAATTTTCTAGTATCTAGTTCAATGAACTAGTTTGAAAAATTCCGATTCTCAAGTCTAAGGATATATGTAGACAATTTTATTCGTGGGGCTTTTTCTTCTTCTTCTTGTTTTCGCATTTCAATGATTAACCATGGACTAAGCGTACATTTGTATGTAGATGTAATTAACTTGGTTAACTCGCGCTTATTTTGCGCTAATTAATGTGTTTTCCACAAAAATTAGCAATTAGCGCAAATAGAAATTGCAATCGGGTCGGAATTGAATAGCAACGAAAAACTAGTTTTCGCATCGCCGGACGGACGCACAATTAATTAAGTTGACGTTGCGCGTTGATCGAGAAAGAGGCACAGAGAGTCTCTCGAACTCGGACTCGTTTGTCGACTCGAGCAATTGTCAATTGCTGCAATGGTCGGACTTAGAATCAATGTAATTAGCGGCAGGAGAAGCAGGTGCTCCAGCACTCCATCCACAGGCATTTCCTTTTGGTATCATTTATGATTAGGTGGCATGCCGGCAGTTAAAATGGACTCGAGAGTCGGAATTGCAGTTGGGAGATAGAGTTGGAGTCAGCATCGTTTAATTACACCAACTTGCATCCGTTACCCAACTTGGCCAAGTAAATTGAACGTAATTGCCAGGCCACTTGAGTTACAGAGAGCTAATGGAGAGGCAAGCTAAACAGGGAGACAGAGCGACAGTTACACGGAGACAGGGACAGGGACAGGGAGTGAGAAAAATGAGTCAGAGTGAGAGGCTAAAAAGAGTGTTAAAGCCTAATTGAAACTGTCAGTTAGAGACCTGGGGACCTCAAGCCGGGGCTGAAGGCTGATTCCATTGAAGAATTTAAGAATTGTATTCGAAAACAAATTCGATTGCTCGATAAAGAAATGAAAAGGCAATTTTATCAACGATCCATAGTATAAATTATCGATATGAAAATCGAAATGTCGATGTTTGATGAGAGGTGAAAAGTTTTTTAAGTTTTTTCGATTTTAGATCAAAGATTGAACACTAGAGGTAAAAGAAATTTCATTTTACTGCTAGTAAACTTAACAAATTTTGAATGATGAGTTAAGATTGATATAGAAATATCGATACCTAAGAGTATTCTTGTGATATGGTTGCTTTCACCTAATTAAATTGGATTTGGTCATGACCGTGACATAAAGAAAAGAAGCTGTCCAGGCATTAGGCTCCAATTAAGAAGCCATTTAAAGCCAAAGTCAGAGTCAGAGTCGAACAAAGAAACGACAAGTTAGTGTTTCATGATCGTGGTGATGATCATCATCATCATCAACATCGTGATCGGGGTGTGGGATATTAGCGCAGTGGGCTTTGCACTTGATATATGTATAGTATGTACGTGCGTATTTACTGTCCCAAGGCCCCTCCCCCCTGCACCATCTAACCACCTATCACATTGCTCTCTGTATCTTTAAGTTTGTCTGCAACAACTCCATAAAAGCGCAATTTGTCGTAATTGTTTAAGCAGAAAGCAGAAAAGAAAAGAAAATAACAAAAGCATAAAACAACTTAATAAAAATTCCTCTAACATGTCTCAACAATGTTTCTTGTAAAAACTGTTTCATCGGATGGGTGAATGGGTGGTGGAGGGGCAGAGGCAGGGGCAGGCTGAGAATGGGATGGACGCAATGTGTCGTTGACGGGGCGTGGCATAAATCTCACTTAACGAACAGCAACAACAATAGTAAGAAAGAAACGAAAATAAATCTGTACAAATAGATTAACAAATAACAACAATAAACTACAACAACAACAAAATACTTCTCCATATGTTGCCACAATAATAAACACGATATCAACAACGACAACAACAACAACACCAACACATACATACATAAATCAAATAAGAGCCCATGCGGGTGAAACGAGGGTCTGGGAGGGTGGTGGTGTCAGAGTCATCAAGAGGAGGCTGGCTGCATGTGGCAGCATTTGGCACTTACTTTTATTTTTTCGCTCTCGTTAGTTTTTTGTGTGTTCTCTTGAACAACAAACAATAAACTTTGAAAATACTTTGCCCGCTCCAGTGGCGGATCTAGCTCATAAACGGGTCGAAGATTAGAATTTTGGGGGCAAAAATGCTTCTTGGATGCAGATTTTCCTCATTTGGCCCCCCCTTCCCGAAAATCCGGCACTGGGTAATGCGGCATGTTGTCGACGATGGGGCCAGGTTTGACATGGGATGGGGCTTAGGGGTTGGCACTCGGCTTTCAGAAGTGGGTGCAAATACCACACATAACAAATAAAACCAAAGAATAGAAAAACAAAAAACTAAGAGACAGTTTAAGTACACTGAAAACAAATGTTTTGTCGCCTCATCAAATGACAGGAAACACTTAAGGTCTTGGAACCTAAAACCAAGTTGATCTTGCACAAATTTCTGTCTATAAGTATAGGATACCAAGCGTTAGACGATAAGATAACGTCTTACTTATTCTATGGCAAGGGTGATTATCGAGGCTAAAAATCGAAGTAAACACATTTTATATTTACTCGATCCGATGTCAGAAGTAAAATACTTAAATTAGAAAGTTTCGACGTGGGAGATCTTGAGATTGGAAACTCCGAACTCTCTTCTTACCCCCTTCACACCTCTCTTTCGCAAAATACAGACAAAATTTCTGCAGGTTTCATTTCCATTACTTCTAAATAAACTTCATATTATTCTGGCTTTCAAATTTTGTGAAAATTTTCAGTAATTTGAGATTTTTGTAGAACTATCAACCAACTGGAATCGATATACAATAATAAAATATTAGATGGAATTTCTTTGTGAGACTCGTTGCTGTGCCCACCTCGTAATTTCTGACTATGCCACATAAGGGTGCAGAAGAACGTGAAGTGGGGCATCTGGGGAACTGGGGAAGCGGGCAGGGACTGGGCGTGGGGAGACTTCAATTGCTGTCAATAGCCATGGGGCCAAGTGTCAAATAAGATTTCTATGTTCTGCATTTGATTTTGATTGGTATTTATGGCACTTGAAGTACAACAATTCCACAGACCAACACACACACACACACACACACACACACACAGAGCACGTTGCCGGGACCCCTACACCTGTCAACCTTTAACCCTCCCATCCCCTCTCTCGTATCGCTGTCGTCTTTAGAATTATTTTAACAATAGTTAACATAACAAAATATATGTATGTTTGTATGTATGTATGCTGGTATGTGTGTTTATATAAAAACAAAAAAGATTGTTTTTAATTGTTTCAGAGCTCCTTCTGGGCACTTAAAAACTCGTTTTGTATAAAGTCGAAAAAGTTAAAAAAATAAATATACATACATATATACACAAAACAGAGAAAAAGTTGGAAAAATTGTTGTATAAAATGGCATAAAACATGGACCCAAAAACCGTTACGTGACGCTGTTTGCTATTGCATGGGGCAACTGCAGAAGGAGGGGATGGAGAAGGGTGGGAAGCCCAGGGTCCTGGAGGTAGTTGGAGATGGAGCAAAGTTACTAGGATTCCATGTTTCGTGTCTGGCTTTTGGTGACCATTTTTTTTTTTTTTCATTTTCTCTTGTGTTTTTTTTTTTTATTGTTGTCGTCTTCGTTTGCATTTTTATGGCATAAAAATTAAAAATGAATTTTGATTGTTTTCTTAATTTTGTTGTTGTTGTTGTTTTTGTGCATTGTTTTAGTTTTCATGTCGCCCACTTGACTTTTTTTGTTTTCTCTTTGTTTTTATGTTTTTCCATAAGTTTTTTCTTTGCTTTAATTTGAAAGAAGCCTTGCATGGTCAAAGGACATTGAGTCCTTGCTAGTCGCAGCAGGGTATTAGCGTTTTTCCATTTCCTTAACATTTCTCATTGTTTCGTTTGTTCCTTGCAACATGCTCCAGAGATTGTGAAATGTCGGGACAATTCATTGATCGATGAACAATCGATTGTTGTCGGTTTTATTTGCTTCAAACGGGGCTCGTTCATCACATAAACCCATATAATTCCTATATGACTATTTTCACCACCATTTCTCTAACCATCTTGTTTGCTCATTGTCTATCATGTCTAATTAAATTATCGATCTTAAAGTGTTGAGTAATGGATTGATCGATTAAGCGATAGTCAATATCACTTGTTATCGCTAAACATTCTCTCAAATGCCATCAAAAGATTAGGCAAAGATCGATAAAAGATAATTTGCTCCTTTCTTCATGATAAATTTCAAACAAATTCGCTGCATTTGTATTCACTGTTGTCTTTGTATGTGTATGTGGCTGTGTGTGTGTGTGTGTGTTTTTTATGGGGGTATGAGATTGTGAGGTTACCACTTCCTTTCTTGCATGTCATGGTCGTCATGTGGAGCGCATTTAATGACACTAATTAGTGTCCATTGCCGTTGGTACATTGGGCTGGGTAAGGCCTAGCCTGGCCTGGCCTCGTCCTGGTCCTGGTCCAACTCATGTGACAAATGCAGCGCTTTATATCAACATACGCAATGTTGCAACCAACCCCCCAAATTGTGACATAAACCCTCTGTAACACCCACCCACCTACCCACGCACACCAATTTGCCACGTATCAGGAGGCGAGAGAGGATGAGAGAGAGAGAGAGGGGGTGGTAAAAATCACAGAAATTCTGCGAAAATCCCATAACAACAGCTGCTGCTTTTGCTGCTGTTGTTGCAATCGTGAAGCGTACCCAACCCTTAATTGGTAATTAATTTATTTTGCATAATTTTTCGCGTCCCTCCCTGCCCCTCTCCCCCACTCGCTCTCTTTATCACACCGCCTGTGCAACATTGCACATTATGTTGCTGACAGGCCAACTGCTGGGAAGGGGTTCGATGTGTGGGGCCGAGGGCGGAGGGTTTATTTTTGCGGGAGTTTCGGAAGTTTTGTTTATTTGGTTTTTGCGAAGCCAAAAAAAAAAAAAGGTGTCAAAAAGTGCGAATTAAGTGCGAATAAACGTGCTGAGCGTGCAATGCGTCGATTGACCACGCCCCCAGCTCCAGCTCCAACTCCAGTTCCCCCGCCAGCTGTCGAGCAACTCCTCCCACATTAACGCCACCTGAAACCTGTCGCTGGGGCAAATGCGTGAATTTGCATTGCGTCACGTAAAATAAATGTAAATTTAATTTCATTTTTCTTTTTGCCCAAGCGACAAAATTATGAGGCAGAATTATTGAAAAACTGCAACTGAAGTCGAGAGAGGTGGGCCAACACTTGGCCTTCTGATCAGTTCTTCGATCTATTGGCTGGATGTACTATGTATCATGGGCAAAGGGAATACTTTCCAAAGGGGGAAAGGTTGACTGAGATCGCATGAGATGGAACATGAGGAAGGAGAATCATTTGAAACATATAAATTTATTACCACTTGACTTGGACTCCTCCCATTCCGTCGCAAAGAGGCTATACTTCCTGTCTGCCTCTTTGACACTATTATTTCTATATATTTTTGTGGGTGTAGATAGGAAAGGCAACACGCGCACCAGTCGGAGTATTTCCGATCCACAGTCCTCCTCCCATCCGCTTCTCACTGGAAACTAATTGGACGACCAACGAGACGCGCGCGCTCATTAAAGCCAATCAATATTCAAATTTCACGTGCCCAACGACTCGACTCGACTCGACTTTGGAGTCGCCTCCTCTTTCATGGAGCTGATGGCGTTTTCACAGTTTAGTTTGCTAAGCTACCAACCTACAATTCTCCAGCAATCTGTACCCCTCTCTATGACCACCATCCGCCACCCAACATCCTCCATCCACTTCAAAATATATAATGCTGCTCCGTTTCGACGTTCCGGACGGAACGAAAGTCTATAATTATGCATATGCATGTGGTGGACGTAAACGTGAACGTGGACTTTTGGACGGCTCAGTGGCAAGTTTTGTCGCAACTTAAACCCTTTTTAACCCCAATTGGTGGAAAGTAACGGAGGGAAATTACAGGTTTGCACGCAAGTTAACGGAAGTTACTTGGGTTGTTGCCTCCGAGACCTTTGGCCCGAGTGTGTGTGAGAGAGAGAGAGAGATGGCCTCTATTTCTGAGTTGGGAAATTAAGTTGATTTTGCGGTCAGTTATGTTTATGGTTTATTTATTTGGTTTACGAGTGCAATTTTTGTGTCATTCTCTATGAAGGAATTACATGTTACACTGAGAGAAATTACATTCATTATCAAATATGTAGAGTCATGTCATGTTTCGCTGAACATTTTGCATTTTTGTCAACTAAACTAATTGCACATCAATCACAAACTTGAAGAGAAATATCAAAAATATTCAATCAAGTTGAATTTCAAATTGAAAAACCATTTGCGTGTCGAAATTGTAATGCATAAATTAATTGAGCAAACTTTTCGGATAGAAAAAATGTTGATACACATACACATAGATAGATAGATAGATGGATTGATATACCGCAATGAAAATCTAATATATGGTGAACTCTAAACTTTGTTTTGATGCCGAATGCCGATGGCAATGGCGAGCTTAGAGTGGGGGGCTTGATCGTTGCAAAAGGTCGAATGAAAAAATTTACATAAATTGATTTGATTCAATTTTTGCATGAGAACTTTTGCATCCTAATTAAAGTCATTTTGCATACGGCCAGTCAGTCAGTCAGTTAGCCAGGGCCAGGGTCTATGACATGGTGAGAATTCCGTCATGGGCAGAGGTGTGGGGGAAGGGGAGACTGAAACCAGAAAGCTTTCCCCATTTTGGGGTCACAGTTGGTGCTACATGGGCGCTTGGCGACCAGACAATGCACACAACACATTGCATATTTTTAGGGAAAATACTCCATCCCCCCTCACTTATGCACCGCCTTCGCCTCCCACTCCCCAACAGCGCCTGCAAGTGACCGACCATTTGTGAAATTTGCAACTATTTAGCAGAGTCACAAAGGAAAAGAGAGCGATGGTGGGGAGCTTTGGTCAATGCCAATTTGTCATAAATCTCGTTATTTTGAAAACGTTCTCTCTCCTCTCGCTGTTTGTTTGCATTGATTTGTGTGTTATCGGAACGACTGCAGTCAGCAAAATATATTTCAAGAGACAATTAAAAAAGGGGCGATCTTTAAAAACCCAAAACAAAAGCAAGATTGCCACTAGAAAAAAAGCATTCTCCTGCCTTCTGTGAGGTTTGAACTCACGACCCCTGGTTTACGAGACCAGTGCTCTACCACTGAGCTAAAAAGGCCGTTGGACAGGCCGTCAATCATTAAGTAGGTCATTCTAAAGGATCGAGAGGGGAGAGAAAACAGATGGGTGGGAGATGTCAAATCGGTTCAGAACTCTTTGTCATTCCATCACTACTTTATGTGGTAGCAATGGGGCTTGTTCGAAGATATCCCATTTTCTTTCGATAGATTAAACACATGATTTCATTCCTTTTTAGGTTATTTATCCATATTTTATGTACGATCTCTGTTTGGTCCGACGAGGGCTATTTGAAAGAGTTTTAAAAACTTCAAATAACAACTAAAATTTTATGTTAAATTTAATAACTGCAACAGCTTGCATAGAAGTTCCAAAATCTTTTTCCATTTGGTGTTAGGCACAAAATGAAGCACCAAAAAGCAGTAGCATACTTTTCGGCTTTCGTAGGATACGAATTATTTACACTTTGATTACATCCAAATAAAGTTATCTACATAAGTGTGTTAAATAATACTGTCCAGCTGTTAAATGCCGTTAGATTTTGCATGTGCTGAACATTGAAAATTGTCATTTCCTAACACTTTAAAACAAACTGAAGTTTGCAGTTGTTGACGAGGGTTTTTTTTTTTAATTTATATTTTTGTGTCTGAGAATTAAGAACAGAGAGAAATGTCGTTTTCCATGAATTACAGCTGGAGCTCCATAACGGCCTACGAAGGATATGATGATGAGATAATTGACTTTCATAATATAGATAAATTCATAGTGCCCAATGTAAGATTTGGAGTTGGAAGAGTTGGAATGCCGAAAAATGCCTCCTTCTCCACCAGCAATCTTCTTACCCGGCTTTGACACTAGACGAAGACTAATTTTCGGCATTTCGTGTTCTTGTTTTTTAGATGATGACTATGGATATTACCAAAACGGAACCCGGTCTGGTCGGGCTCTCCACAAATCAGCAACAGCAGCAGCAGCAGCAACAACAACAACAGAATTCCAATATGAATGCCGGGAACAACAGCAACAACAATGGACAGAATAATGTTGTAAGTAATGGCAACAACAATAATAACAACAACAACAATGTCCAAAGCATTTCGGTTGCTGCCGTCAACAATAATAATAATAACAATACTAACAACAACAACAATAACAACAACAACAATGGAAGCCAACTATGCGCCGGCTGCGGCAAACACATACAGGATCGCTATCTCCTTCGCGCCCTCGATATGCTGTGGCACGAGGATTGCCTCAAATGTGGCTGCTGTGATTGCCGTTTGGGCGAAGTCGGCTCCACCCTCTATACGAAGGGAAATCTAATGCTATGCAAGCGTGACTACTTGAGGTACGTACTGAAAGATGGCAGGAGGAGGAGGCTGCAGTCTGTTCAGTTTTCATCTCATCTTCTCATCCATTCCACAGATTATTCGGCAATACGGGATATTGTGCCGCTTGCAGCAAAGTGATACCGGCCTTTGAGATGGTTATGCGGGCCAGAACCAATGTCTATCATCTGGAATGCTTTGCATGCCAACAATGCAATCATAGGTAAGTCATACACAAAAGATCAGATCAGATCACTTCAATCCTCCTCATGCATTCCTTACTTCCAATTGAAACTTTTCGAATCAAAAATCTATTTTCCCATTCATGTTAATGGGGGCAATTTAATGCCAATGCCAACAGCAACAAACCCTTTCCCCCCTCCACATACTTGCGAAATTTGTTTTCTTTTACGTTCACTTTTATGATTATTATTCAGCAAATTGGTATCATTTACATGGACCAAATATCCTCCCTTTAGTGCCATAGATTTTCTATTCAAACCGCATAAATTGTGCCAAGAAAAGAACGCAGAATACGCCAAATTGCCTGGCCGAATGGGTTGGTTGGATTACCACCAAGTCGAAGACAGGAAAAAAAAAAAGAAACACTCCCAATGTATTCATTGTATTTGGCCAATTCTGGCAATGTCACTCTGGAGAGTTTTAAAGTTGTTCATCTTATCTGACCAGCGAAACGAAAGGACGAAACAAAGCAAAACCGAAGCAACCAAAATAATATTCGTTATTCGTTCAGTTCCGTTCAGTTCAGTTCTGTTCTGTTCTCTGTAGTCGAGAAAGGGTTTCCTGAATTAATAATGAGGGCGCGTGTGCACATATGCCAGGATCTCACTCTTATTGTCCTTTCTGGTAAACATTAAATATTTAAAATGCCGCCACACGGCATCGGCATCGGCATCGGCATTGGCATTGGCATTTGTATTGGTATTGGTATTGGGATCGGATGGAAAAAATATTGAAATAATGTTAAAACATAATTGCCATATTCGTGGGATGGTTGGCCCCTCTATAGGCTTTTGTTTTCTCCCTCGTTTTCATCGGGGGCTTCACTACCCCCTCTCTCTCTCTCTCTCTCTCTCTCTCTTTTTCTCTATCTCTCCCTTGTGCGAAAACAAAAACTTCGAAATGCCCAAAAAAATGCAAGGACTTTAAAAATGCAACAGAGAGAAGAAAGGATGGCTTTTTATTCGGTTTTATTGGCTAACCATATGGGATTCTATTCTGGAATGCATACATATGTTATGTGTGCATATAAATGTATCTGAGCCGACCGACTATTGTGCTTTTCATCTATTGATGATGGGATTTCCATCAAACATTTGGCCCAAAGCATAAGCATTGAATGCATGACCGTCCACTTGATTCGATTTAATAAATTGCCAAATTTAAGACCCGTGTAGGAGGACCCGTTCCCTGGTATCATCAGCTCGGGCCAAAGATTGATCGAACAACCTATGTGCCTTATCTTTTGGTTGGACCACAAGACCGCGGACTTTTGCAGAGCATCCAGTTTGTGGGACTCCATTGACAGCGTTTAAGATGGTCTTTTATGATTGACACCAAGTTTTCGGGTTTCAGCTGATTAAATTTGTTGGACCCATTGTTTAAAAGCATTCATTCTCAAAAAAAAAAAAAAAAAACAATAAAAACGGTTTTCAATTTCTCATTTCATATTCCATCTTCTCTGGCTGCTGACTGTCGCTGGTTGTGCTGCCACAGCTAATAAATTTTTTACGTAAATTAATTCAATTGCCGAAAAAAATCATTGAGGCGTATTCGGCCAACAACGACTGGCTAGCGGCCATCAAAAAACCAAAACCAAAAAAACAAAAAGAAGCGACCAGAAAATCGACGAGACAGAGCGAGATGTAGAGGGAGAGGGAGATGGAGTGAGAAAGCAAGAGAGGAAGGGAGAGCGGTAGGGAGGAGAGTGACTTTTCCAGTTGCATTGGAGTTGTGAAGTTTGTGCATAATTTCCTGTCGTCAACATGGTGAACTGAACAACAGCAACAACTGAAAAGCCAAGGCGACATTTTTTACCATTTGTTTTTGTATATTTTTTAACAATTTTTGTATTTCCTGTTGACAATTTTTGTTGTGGGTTGCAAGTGAGTCCTGTTGGTCCTGTGCCTGCTACCCGCAGAGAGAGGGAGAGAGTTAAGATTCGTTCTTCTGCTGCCCGGATGTGCGAATCCAGCATCAACTTTGTTTGTCCTGTGTCCATGTCACAGGTGCGTTCAATGCCAGGCAAAAGAAAGTTTTTTTTCTTTCTTTCCTTCCATTTTGCCTTTTCCGTGTATGTGTGTGTGTGTGTTTTGCTTGTTTTACTTTGTGTTTGTTGACTCTGCCATATATATTTTTTGTTGCCAGTAGATAAACAAAGCGTTTTTCCTTTTGCTTCGTTTTGTATTTGCTGATGTACGCCCACATATTCGGTTCGTCAATCGATTGCAACACACAAGAAGCACCAGCAGCAACATCAGCAGCAGCAGCAGCAGCAGCAGTCATTGCAAAAAGTAGCAAACGACATACATAAAAAAAAAAAAAAACGTTGACGTAAATCAAAAGCCAAAATTCCATATCCGCTGTAAGTCTGCTGTAAGCTGATTTATACCCTTCTCACTTGCTTTCACTCTCTCTGCCCCTACCACTATCTCATCCGATTCTCGGTCTCTTTTTCTATGTTTATATACATACCCACATGGTGGGTACTTGTCAAACTTGTTGTCAATGTGCCGCCGTTCTGTTCTTATGGGTTGGGGGGAGTCTGAAAGAGTTTTAAAGTTTTGGTGACCCCGACGTCTAATAGTTGATTCTTTCTCTGACTTTATCACTTGTTGACTGACTAGCTCTCTTTCATTATATTTTCCAGTTTGCACATGCCAAGCGAAGATTGTACATACAAATGTATTACTTACTTACTAATGTGGTGACCCCGACGTTTAGAGGTGTTTAATAGAATTCTAGAAAAGCCACTTCATTCTCAACTGGCTGGATGGATGGAGAGTTCATGGTTGTCCTTGATTGAATGGGGGAGCCTCTTTGCCAAAGCTTCCCGTTGACATTTTCAAATGCTTATCTGACTTCCTCTGTTCTGTGCCGTGGTCCTTCTTCTCCTGTCTGTCATTGCCTTTGTTTCAAATATCGCAGGAACTGGGCATTGAGTAGTCGTGCCTCGACAGTTCACATTTTCTATTTGCATACCATTTTTCCATGTTTCCCCCCATTGTAAGGGATTTTTTGTTGCTTTTTAACCGCTGTCAATTGTCATCTTTTGTCTATGATTTGCTTGGGTGTGCTTAAGCATGTGGAAAAATCGTTTCCAGGTCCTGTTTGGGAAACAAAACTGTGGAAACGGAGATGCTGTTCCACTTATTTCTGCACAACTAGCTTGTGGGTGGGGGGGCACCACATGGGTGGGTGGTGTACACTTTGTTGGAAACATGTTAATTAAGTTTAAAAAACGTTTCATTCCACTTCATTTGCAGATTCTGCGTTGGCGATCGTTTCTATTTGTGTGAAAACAAAATCCTCTGCGAATACGATTACGAAGAGCGTCTGGTGTTCGCCTCCATGGCTAATCACCCAATGCTGAAGCGTCATGTGTCCTCGCTCGGCCAGGGCTCACCCACTGGCGGTGGCGGAGGAGCCGGTGGAGCGGCGCCCGGTGTTGGCGGCGGTCTGTTGGGCGGCGGCGTCAATGGCAATGGCAATATGAATGGCCCACGCACACCGGGCGATCACAACAATAACAATAATGGTCCTCAGACACCGACTGGCGGAGGCGGAGGAGGTGGTGGGTCTCCATTCGCTGCCGCGGCAGTGGCTGCTGCAACCGCTGCCCACATGAAGAATCAACTGGGTGCGTCCAGCTAAAATAAAGCCCTTATCATGAGCGGCAATGCTAATGGTGTTGGTAGTGGTGGCGGCGGCGGCGGCATGGGTGGCGTTAACGTTGCCGGGGGAGGGGTGGCTAATCTTGGCCAGCAGTTCTATGGAGCAACTGGCTTTGGCATCCATCACCAGCAACATCAACAGCACCAACAACAGCAGCAACATCCGCACCCGCACCCGCATTCGCAGCAGCATCACCATCAGCAACAGCAGCAGCAGCAGCTCATGGGCTTGGGCTTGGGTATGGGCGGTGGAGGAGGACCCGGGGGAGGCGTTGGCAGCATGGGCAACAGCTGCAAGCGCTACCAAAGAAAATTCTACAATCGCAACTGAGTAACGAAAACTAATCGCTAAGTTCGATCGTTAATGATCGATCAAAAAAGGAAAAAAAACATGCAAACCTTCGTTCACTTTGACTGAGTTAAAGTTTTGATACTTTATTCTTATTTTTTTTTTTATAATTACTATTTTTTCGTCGTAATTTAGTTTAGTTTAAACTAATTAAATGTTTGCTGAAGTTGTGCTCGGGGATTGTTCCAAAACCGATATCGTTATTATTATATTACACACACACACACACACACACACACACACACAAGCAAATCGTGAACAGCTAACAGTAGCGAATACATATATATGTAGATCGATCATCGAAATCGGCATTTCATCAGAATATATATGCATATATATATACGCTTATCGATATGTCAGTATTTGTATAATTTGTCGGAGTCGACGGTCTTTCGGTATCAGCAATCCGATTTCGGGAAAGAGGATGAGAAAAACTCGTTTAGTAGGTTTCCATGCATACATATATAATGCCTAAGCGACAATATTTAAAATCGATTTTTACTTTAACTGCTCACTTTAAGACCTGTAAATATTTTTCCTGTTGACCATACATAAATACAGCTAACTATAATTTTGTTCTCTTTGTTTTTCCGTGCTCGTTCTCGATAGAAATCCTATATACCCGTTTCAAAAGCTGTCCAAATGCCTAGCAGATCCTACTAAATTCTAGACTTAGCAGCAGCCTCCAAAGGCTAGCCTCGAGCCAAGTCCATTGCCCTGTCAAAGGACAAGAAACATGAAAGTGCTCATCATGCTGGGCATCAAGAATTCGTATTTTGCCAATTTTTGGTTTTTTGATTGCAATCTTTGATCTCGATTCAACTGTCCCGGACAAATACCCGCTAGACTTTAATTTAATTGCATCAATTAAGCAACAAAATCGGGTATATAGAACATTCAAAAGACGAGCCTATCTCTCTTTCTTTTCATTTTGTGTTTTGTTAAAGTAAATGTATAATTTTTCACTTTATTTTCACGCTCGAAGCGTGTCTGCGGTGCCAAAACAAATTAAAAGCAGTGCCAAAAAACGAGAAATAAAAAATTATTCAAACGGAATAAGAAATATTTTGGAAAACGCGGCATTCGAAAGAACTAAAAACAAAAGCATAACAAAAAAATGTATAACTAAAAATCATTTTAAAAACTTCCCCACCGACTTTTCATTTCGCAATTGAAGGAAAATTGGCGTTACCATTTTCTATTTTATGTGTAAATATATTTAAAAACGAAAATGAATAAGAGAAAAAATATTAAGAATGAAAAATTAACTTAAACCATAGTTTTTTTTTTTTTTTTTTAATTTTGTCCTAACATTTTTTAAGTCTGTTAGTAACCACAATTGTTGATTATTATTTAAGTTTAATTTAGTTTGAGGCTAAAAACAAAAGCTAAAACAAACAAAAAATTAAAAAAAAAAAAAAATGAAATAAAAAACCACAAAATTTTGTTTAATGTGTAAAAAAATAAACAAAAACACATACATAAATTTATGATAAATGCTGAAACTAAAAACTTAGCTGCAAGAGGAAGAAAACGAAACCCCAATTACATATTAAATATTAAAATTAAAGGCAGACGAAAACTCAAATGTAAACTAAAACGCAAAAATATTATAAATAATAATGATATGTGTACACACAAAACTAGTTACAATATATTTATATAAATAAATATATGTATTAATGTATTTATGAACTTTTTTTTTTTTATTATCATTAATTATTACCTAAACAATATTTATGATATGAAAAGTAATGAGCCAGACGAAGAGCAAATGTCAAGCGAAAATTCCACTAGCAAAAAAATACTAAAAAAGAAAGAAAAAAATTAAATAATAGTAATTACGTGAGGAGAAAACCAAAGCATAAATAAAAAAAGCATTAAATTTTAAAAGAAAAACAAAAGCAAAAGCAAAAAAAAAAAAAGGAAAATACTATTCAATAACAAAAAAAGGAAAGGCAAAACCGATATTCATACCAATATACAACTATATACCAATACGACGATTAATGTATATCTAAACTAAAGTCTATGTTAAATATAAATGTAATATTTTTTTTTTTTATTGTCCATTTAATAACCATTAAAGAAAAGGAAACGAAAAGAGGAGAAAAACACAAATTAAAATAAAATTAAAAGTGAAAAAACAAAAACAAATGGAAAAAATCAAAAAATATCTAAAACTGTAAGATAAATGAAAAATATAGAACCCGCTTAGAGTCCGTCTCTCTCCCACTCACTCTGTATGAAAGGTTACGCCACCCACCCACCCTCCTCCCCCCTCGCGAACACACACAAACACAAATACACACACACACATGAAAGAAATCAAAAACTAAAGAAAATAAAACAAAGTATATTATATAAATGTAATTGAAAAAACAAAAACCGAAAAGTTTTTCATTTAATTTCAGTGGCTGGAGGGAGGGATGTCAAGAGGGCAGATTCCACATTCCAAGGATGATATTTGGCTTGATTGCTGGAAAACTGAATTAACTATTATTGAGTTGTAGTCGGTGCTTTAAAATTTAGCCATCAAATGCTGTGGCCCGGCCCATCCTCTTGAGTTTCGGTGCGGGGGCCGTAAACGCCGATTGTTGACATTTGTTGACTCTTTCGCTTTGACAGCCATTAATCACGACATTGTTGTTGCCGATTTCCCAACTACCCGGCCAATTCCCGTTTTCCAACCACTGAAATATCCGCACGGCAGACAGGGAAGGCCAGGGCAGGACAGAAGAGAGGAGAAGCGAAGAGAACAATCCCAATTTTGAAGCCGAAATCCCAGACTCAGACAAAGGCTGATAAATGATGCTTCATATTTTTGAGCCAAATCGAGTCGGGCGATTGCACTTGCAATTGAAATAATCAAATGTTGCCTGCCTCCCCCACCCAGCCCGTCTCATTCAATGGGTTTCTGTTGTCCCCCTTCCCACGCTCCATCTTTTTCTCTCTTACTTTTCCATTGATTAATGAAACTTTAAAAGGGAACACGCGCCAGCGTCTTTTGTCTGCGGCAAAACAGCGACCGCAAAAACTTTGCCACACACAAATACATGTACATATGTAGATACATACATACATACATACATATGTATGTATGTATATGCATAGGAAAAGATATGAGATCTTTTCAATATTATGAGGAAAACTTTGCCGTCTTGGAAAATTGCCACGACGACGACGACGACGATGAACGTCGCTTTGGGCTATAACAATAAAAGTCATTTATAGATTTCGATTTTGTGCACCACATGTGAAGTAGATGGCGCTTTCCCACTATCATCGCCCGCTCCTTTTCCAATCTCCATCCCTGGGGAGAGGGGAAAAGTATCGTTCTATACTCTATCAAAGACATAAGTTTGACGTTGCATAGTTTTAGGCTGCTTATCAGCACTTTTGTTTCGCTCTGGTCTGGTCTGTTCGGTTCGGTTCTGGGGGTTGGGTGGGTGGTTCGCCTTTTGTTTCTCCTTCTGTGGTGTCATAATCAGTATAATGCTTATGAAAATGTCTTTTCTGTTTTTGTGGGGACTTTTCTTATCGGAAATAAAACACAAAAAAGAAGGAAAAAAAAATGAAAATGGAAAGCAGAAAAACAATCTATAAAAATAATGTTCGAATTTGACACGCTCGGCGGAAGGAGCAGTCAATCATCAGCAAAAATATCGGAATTCAGCTAAAGTTAATAGAATGTTAGAAACCACCAGAGTTTAGCGGCCATCCACAATAAGTAGGGACCAAAAACAAGTCTCCATTTGAAAGTCACCAAGAGACGAGAGAAGTCGGCGGATGAGGAATGTGCTCCTTAGAATGAGCTGTAATATAAACTGAGGAATAAAATGGCATTTGATCTGATTTCGAAATCAAAGGCAGGATGAAATGCCAAGTATTTCTGTATCTAATCTGAGAACTAATTTGCACAAAGCAAAGCCAAAGGTGAGAATTTTGGAATTTATGCTTTTGAAGTCGACACAAAGTTGACAGAGTCCTCCTGTTAATGGAAGTGGTGCTCTTGGTGGTGGGGTCCTGTTGAGTGGGAGTCATCCTCAGCTTAGCCAAATTGTTTCTTATGCATATTTTTCTATCTAGCTTGTTTTTGTTGTTGTCATAGCAGCTCAACGGGGTAAGTTATGCTGAGTATTTTGTGTAATTAAAAACATGAAAAAGATTTGTGCGCAAACTCATTTAATTAAGCCAAGAATTTCTGCATTTTTATTCATTCATATATATATTTTCACAAAAATTATACAAAATGCTAACTCTTATATAGAGAGCGACAGAAGAGGATATAAGTCTCTATACTCCTTTGTCGGGTAAAAAAGGTTGTTGATCTATCTTTTTTGGCTTCATTATTATCCTTATTAATTAAAATTGATATTAAAGGAATTCAGGTAGGTCAGAGGATATTCCGTATCAACGGCATTTAAGTTGTCCTGCAAGGAGAGCGGATTACATGCGGCAGTATGAACATCTTAACTGTTTATGTGTTTCTTAACTACAGAAAGGAAATTCCCATTTCGGTAAGCATACAAAACACATAAAAGCATTCTTTTTTGGGCAAATATATGGATTTCTTTGCGGTCTCTTAATGATGTTTTCGTCTTTAACAATGTACAAATTATTTATTTATTGTCTTTTTCTAAGTCACCAAGTCACTTTATCAACTTTAATAATCCTAGGAGCGTCTGTCCGATTTACGAATTTATCTTATCGATTCGTGTCTATCGTTGACTATCGCGAGTGTTTCATCACTTGCAGAGCGAAAAGGTTCGAAGGAGCTTAAAATTCAAATCAACAACATAAAAGTGGTTTTATGGTTTTGGTTGATAAAGGACGAAAGCTTGCCTGATCGTCCTTGCATTTTTGATTCTTTTAACGAACCAAATTTCAACTGGGCCATTTGAAATGTTTAAAATTTTATCTAGTCCTTCTCTAATCTACCGAAGCCGGACCTTTGGATAACTAAACGCATTCTCCATTTTACTGGAATGCAGAATTTTCAAAAAAGACGGGAGAAACAGAAGCCCCTTACATATTATTAGCATTTTTTTCCATTAGGATCGTGCTTCAACTTTGTTTAAAATGTCGAATTGGCAATTATTTTTGAGTCGTTAATTTACTTGATGCGGCAGCCATCAAATATAGCAACATTCTGTTAATTGACTATCAGTCAATATATAATTTTCGCAATGTGTCTTACCCATCGCTGCGAAGCTCTGTGGATATCTAAGCCTTCTACATCCTTCTCTGTGGCTTTCCTTTGGGCTAAGAAGTAATTCTGACAAAGACGACAGCCAAAATTCTCACAGATTCTGGCATTACAAACCTTTTGACACTCGAAAGGGTCTTCAGGTAGATTTTTCCCCTGCAGAAAAGTCCAGGGCGTAGAAAGATGTTGCAATCGTTTCGTTTTAATAGTATCACCGAAGGAATTTTACTATCCTTGCTGGATTCTGAAGTTGTTCGACCAACATATTAAAAGTCTATCTCTCCATCGGGCAATATTGATTAATGAAGGTCCCCCAGAGTGTCTTTTCTCACAAATATTAGATTTTAAATTCGGGTTTCTTCCTAAAAGTGCCCAAGGATGCCAATTAAGTGGAACGAATTCACTGTGAATAGGGATTCCGGAGTAGAAGAATAACCCAATCTTCATTCGTTGAATTCAAAATATGAACTGATTTTATTAACAAAAGTATGGAGTTTATATAGGGAATCTTAGGCTCTAGGAGGTAACAATTGTTCTTAAAATATCTTATTCTAATGAGACTCAAACCCAAGATTTCGGGGGTTGAAAATTATTATTATTTTGGGCACGGCTTCGGCCACTTGACATCCTGCCGTTGTGATCTTTTGGGTTAGTTTAGAATTACAAGTGTTTTTCCACAATGTGTGTGGCTGATTGTAATTCTAATCATATGCTAGATTACTTGTTTGTGTCAAAAGTACAGTTGTATTATGTTTTCTTTAGTGCATCTGATTTGGTGAAGCCGCTTCAGATAAACACGATGTTTATTCTTAAACACGCTGAGTGAACAAGTTACTAGTTACTCACTTACAACCAGTTGCTCAGTTGTTAACTCACTTATTCAATTGACTCACCGACTAATTTGTTCAACGTGTCCTGAGATCCCGACTGAAGCATCTTCACATAAAGATAAAGTTTGAATATAAAATTTAGAAATCAACTAAGCAGATATGGTTTTCAGCTTATATTGGTTAGAAATGAAGAAGAAATATTTTTAGAAAACTCATTACAAAAATAAAAATATAAGAATTTGCTTTTTGTTGTGTGCCTCTGAAAAAAAGTGTTAAAAGTGTCAGTGAAGAAGTGAATCTTGAGCAAGTGAATCACTGAGTGGACAAGTGAGTTAAAAAGGACGAAATTTAGAGAACATGTTCGCTAACTCTTTAAAGGAGTAGGTTTACTTTCGTTCACTCACTCCCAAGTGACCCAACAATAATCAAACATGAACTGTCAAAACAGGCTTATGTTCTGTAGTGTAAACACTTATTTCGATAGGAAACCCACGTGGACAATATTTATTAAGCACTGTACAATTCGATGTAGAAAGAGCGAGTGATAGAAATTTCAGCTCTCGCGAGGATATCCTTTGAAATAAAGGCATAGAAGGGATCCAAATTGATCTCTTTACGTGTATAAGCTAAAATTTTTAGTTCAGCTCAAATAATGACACATTTACTGGACCTTTTAGTAGTCCAATTGAAGCTTCCTCTTAAACCAACGAGGATAGCTTCTTAAATCTAGGACCTCGACTTAGGGAACATACCAGAAATGTCTTTTATTTTAGTTTTGTCTTGTGACACTTGTTCTAAACGTTGATGCATGTTTAGGTAAAACGGATTGGTCAAACAGACAAGTTATCAGGGTCTGGAATAGTTCTAATGGCAATTGTAAAATATGATAAAGAACAAAGAAAACTTTCAACGGGCAATGAATACTAACTTGTTTATGAAAAGGACATTTATCCTACCCCCCCAAGAACCTAAAAACTGTATTTGTTTGTGTGCACCAATCAAGACACTCTCCGTGTTCATTGCTTTCTTGACCCACTTGTCAGAGCGATGTTTTTGGGGATGGTATACGATGGTATTTGTGGCGTCTGGTGGGGTGGTGCCGGTGGGAAGGGGGGGTAACGAATCAAGTCAGTCATCAGGTTGTCGTAGGAGTGGCCAAGGCAAACTTCGACAATGTCTTGAGAGCGACACAACGAGAGGCGCGTGCGAAATGCGAACACGCCCATCCGAAACCCCCTCTCCCGAAACGTTCATGTTGAACCACCCCAACAACCCCCACCCATGAGAACTGTTAGCATAACAGAGCTCTGTTAGCCATTCTGTTAACTAAAAACATAGGAGGCGGTGCTCCAGTTCCTCTCCCCCCATCCCATCACATCATTGTCTGATGCAGACGAGTAACTAAAGTGGAAAAAAAAACACACACACCACGACTACTAAATAGAGTTCTGTCCGAAATCCAGAAAAACGAATTATTATGAATGTATTTATGTATTGAAAGCTTTATCCAAGGAACCAGGGCAGAAGGTAACTACCCTGTTTCCCCTTTTGCAGTTGCATTCCTTTTACGATAATTTGTTTTGATTTAATTTAAACTTTTCCCCGCATGCAAATGGCTAATAAAATGAACAGCAACAACAATTTAAGGACAATCATTGAAAGGGGCTTGGCCATATTTCACATATGTACATATGTATCGATCAAATTAACTGATTTATAAGCAGGTGTACCTCCATTATAGTTGGGCTAGAGTTTACTGCTGGGGGGTGGGACTAGTAGACAGATAATTGCCAGGCTGAAAAGTTAGATCCTCCGAGTTAGATAGAGAACATGCATAATTGAGCAAGTTCCTCTTCTCGACTCGACAATATGGGGAATTCAGATTTCACTAACAGTACATTATATGGTAAGGTCTTGGATTTCTAAGCCCTTTAAGAGGGTTGGGTTTGTGCTTAAAAGAGGTATAGGATCTACTAGTACATAAGTTCGGAATACAGACTAAAGAATTGCACGGGTCTGGCAACTCATTTTACTTGTTTGAACGTTCAATACCCAAAAAGCGAATAAAGTAATGTCTTGAACTTGTTGTGGGTCAATTCTGTTATTCTGACGAATTTGATCAAAATCGGATATACGACGAAATGGTATATCATGTGATCTCGAATCTCGTATAGCCACCCAATTTGGTTCGTAAACTCGTGCAATGCATACAGTTATTACGCTTAGTTCACAGTTTTAACGTGCCCACCTACACCCCAATCTTGACTATGGACCAATTACACTTCGACTAGAAACTATTCGTAAACTATACTTAAGTGGGTACTTGGTGTAAGAGTGAGCGAGACAGCATATATATACACTAGGTGCATGGTATACTGAAGTCGGCGAGGATATACTTACTCCTGGCAGATTAGATATTATGAAGTTTGTAAAGAAAATAAAACAAATTGTATTAAGCCTTGAATTATAAATATACATATATAGATATATATATATGTATATCTATATAAATCTTGTGCCGCCTTTGATCAATTTATTATCATTCATAATATTTTCATGTCACACTTACTTGCAAACCTTTCGTTCCGTTCTCCGAGATAATCTCTTTCAGCGTCTTGGATAGTTAATTGCTTTCCATTTCTCACTCAATTGGCATTTGTCTCCCTCTGTGTGTGTGTGTGCGGCTTTGTCAGCTAGTTGGTAAATAGTTAGTTAACCAAGATCTTTTTGTGAACCATGGGTAAAGTAAAACCGTAAGTAATTTGTATGCCAGAGCCCATAAATTAGCTGAGGTCCTAGAAAGAGAAGTTTCTATTGGACATGGGAGACGGCAAACGCGCATACGAGACAGGAGACACGAGACAGGAGGCGAAAAGAGACATGGCCAGACGCTTCACGTGCGCCACTCATTTGTCTGATGTCAGCTCCCAAAAAGTACCCCACACAACTGAGTCATTGGGCAACTCACCGACGTCCTGTATCCCCTCCCCTTTCCAGATATATATGTATCTATATGCGGCCTGAAACTTTTTAATCTCCTACGATTATTCTCGCATTTGCCATTTGTTTACACAAACACATGAGTAGAGAGGGGAGAAAGAGAAGGGAGAAAGATAGAGCGAGAAGGAGTGGAGGGTGGAGGAGGTCTATGTTTGAGCTTATCAAATAATGGCAACATTTGCTACCAATTCTACACCCCCATAGTCCTTACTCCTTAAACGCCCCGCCCCCCCTCGCCTTCAGCTCACTACCATGCCACGACGCTTCTAATCGCGGTTAATCTCAAAACAAACGTTTGCCAATTTATTTTCCACTTTAGCTGGGAACTTTCTTTTCATCTGCCTGCGTGTCTTTCTCCCCTCTTGCTCACTCTCTCTCTCTCTTGAAGAACTTTCTCCCCCTCCCCGTCAACTAATGACTTAATTTATCTGCCACAGGGCTTTCAGCGCAGGGCCAAATTAAGTTGATTGTTTCTCTGTCGAAAAAGAACAACAACGACAAGGAAAAACGAGAAGGAATCTTAAAGTAAAAGTAAATGAACCTACTCTGCTATCCCTTGCTAACTGCCACACCCTAACTTGTAATGCGAATTGGCCAATTCCCACACATATAGTCCAAGATATATACCTATATATCGGAAAAATGTGCTATAATTTCATTAAAACTGATAGATGCCGTCGGTTTAGTCGATTATAACAGCATTTGTTCTGGTTGTAGTTTATCAAGAAAAGAATTCAGACCGGGACCCCGACCCAGACCTAGACCCGGATCCGGAAACCGACGAGGGTTGTCGTTAATCGTTTTGCAATCTGTCGATGATTGCGTATAAATGTTATATCCAATTATGTTTCGCCTTGTTTTTGTGCTCTGTGTGTTTGTTCTTTCCCTTTTTCGCTTGTGCCTTTGTTTTTTCTTCAGCAAGTTCCACTCTTTTGGCTAAACATGACAGCTATTGGGCAAATCTATCATTGTCATTAGGCATCGATTGTGAGAAACTGGGCGGCAGCATCAGAGGCATCATTAGCATTTGGGCAATTTGTTAAGCTTCTCCGTCCGCGTGCCTGTCTGACTGACTGCCTGGCTTCCTCCTTTTACCACTGGGCCTTGGGCCCTGTCGCTGCCACATGAAACATGCCGCTGATTGTTGTAATTAATCGAATTAACAGCAGTCGAATGGGCCCCAGCTACCGATTCTAGCCTTTAATATATCTATATATATATATATATGTATATATATGTAGGTATATCCCACTGTCCACTGGCTTTCATTCATCTCCAACTCCATCCTCAACTCCAACTCTCATGCTTCTGTACGGTAATGGCCCTTTTGTCTCGCTTTTGAATGCGTAAACGTCGCCTGCATTTGACAGTGATTAGACGGAGTAGCCAGGCAATGAACCGTTATGCATAACCACACACACACACACACACATACATGCACACGCACACAAAGACACTCTCTAAGCGTCAGCCTGAGCACGTTTGATGGAGTGGGTTTCAGTTGGTTGGGTGGGTGGAAGGGTAAGAACAAGAGGGAGCGGATCACTGCCCACCCTTTTTCGCTTTCGCCTTTAACCCAACCGCAACAATTCATTGTCATATCATCTATGTATATTTGTTTTATAGAGTTGTATTCATTTTATATGGGACTTAAATCTAACTAATGAATTAACTTATTTCCCGACCATTATTCACAGGTTCCATTCTATGCCTATTTGTAAAACCCCAGAAAAGTGTTGCCTACTTTTCAGGAGCAAAACCGCCAATTCTGTTTTACACTGTAATTTCGATAAGAGAAATTATAAGTTATTAAAAACTATTTGTCTACTTTTGCTGGAAAGTATTTACCATCACTCGAAGTCCATCCATTCCGGTAACCATTTTGATCCATACGATTTCCCTTTCTTTCTTTGGGTGTAAATTAAACGTCATGGGTCCCTTAGTTAGATAATAACATAAATTAAGGCAAGAAATGTAAAGAGTCCTTTTGTGGAAGATAAAGAAAGAATCAATGTTAAAGAATGTGTCTACAGGTGAGATAAATTTGGGCTGGAATGAGGCAGCTTACCTTTTTGTCCTGTGGGCTTCAATTTACAATGCTCAATTGGGTCTCGGTAATCGATTTTTAATAATTTCGAAAGATTTTGTGAGAAATGAATTTTGATGACTTAATTTTAAGTTACTTTACTAAGAAAGGTAAAAAAAAGCGAAGTTCCATAGATATGATCGCGACAATCAGTTTTAGTTTCCGAATATTACCGATTTTGATTCAACATTCCAAAAAAAAGTTTAAAATAAAAAATATATATACATTTATACTCACACATTTCTAAAACCGTTTCATATTCTTATACTCACCAGCTAAGGGAACAATTTAATTCAGATTTTCTCATTCGGCCAAAGGCATTAAAAATGGCGTGGGAATCGGGAAAATGGTTCGATCATGGGGTTTCCTTATGATTTTCATCTTATAAATTTTAAGTTCTGATTGACTTAAAAAGGATTCTATCTTATTTCATATATTTAAGGTGAAACGGCTTTTTACTATTTTAATTTTATACTTTGTCCAGACGCTTATAAGATAATTTCTTATTCTTTGTTTTTGATAACATTTACATAAATTTTGATTTTTTTCCAAAAAACCTCTTATTTAAAAAACACAACACGGTGACACTTAGCGAATTGTAGTTTGGAAATGATTTGACTTAATTGTAATCCTTGGGATTAGTTTGACGACTTTAAATTTCACACTTTTTTTTTTTTACTTTTGCATGCGATTTCAATTGAATTTTGATAACTTAATTTAGAACATTTTTAGGTGACATTGTGAAAAGATGTAAATGAGCGGTGTAAATTTATCTATAACTGCCGATGCTAAAACTTACCAGACACCAGAGACATCTGCTGGTACACATCCTTCTAAGGACAACTGTTAGTCTGCATAGTCTAACTCTCCAGAGCATCATTCCATTTTATATTCAGCTTCATTCGTCGGCAACTTGGGTCAATTTTGTTGATCGAACTTAAGGCGAGGGCTTAGATCACGGTGAACAATTTTAGTTGCCGATTTTAAAAAACAACTTTCGTTTGCTTTGTAAGATAAAGTGCTTAAGATAACAATTTGGATACATCAATTTGGTTTAGACTTTGCCAAAATCGAGTTTTTGTCTAGATTGTAAACTCTTTACATAGCCATGAGTAAAAACGCGGTTAAAACTTATTTTAATTATATTATGTTGGATTACTTAAATGATACTTATTATGTTAGCTTGCTTATTTTTTGCTTCCGAATTTTTTTGCGAATAAATTTTGTACTTTGTCTAAAGATGTTTGTTGGTAGAACTTTCCAAGAAACGTTTTTTAAAAGAATTTTAACTTTGTACAATTTCCAGATTTCACTTCACTTTTTTATTTCCATCGAACAAGTCGCGATAATCAGTTTTAGTTTCCGAGTTTCTTTAGAGAACTTAATTTTGATGCAACTTTCCGAAGGACGTTTCTCCAAACGGTTTTTATACTCACCAGCTTAGGTCCACATTATATTCGGATGGCATGGAAACTGATGATTTGATCACTTGCTTAACCGGAACGCACAATTTCCAGAAACCAGAAACCTTCCTTTTGAATGTATTTTTTGTCCACAGATTAGAGAGCGATTTTGGAGACTTATTGTACAATAATTTGGAGACCAATTTCCCAGAAGCAGCTAACAGATATATTATTATTACCTCCCATTTTCAAAATGTCCTTTCGAAATGTATCCTCACAAAAGAAATTGAAAATGGGACTGGATTGTTAAAGATGTGCCTCAATGTCTTTGAGATTCAGGGTCCGGCTTTGTTTTAACATAAGCCGATTTTTTTTTTTATTATTATTATTATTTTTCTTGAAAATGTTAGGTAATTCAATTTCGAGAACTTTGGACTAGGACATAACTTTTGTTTTGTTAATTTACAATTTTTGTTCAAAAAATTTATATATTTAATAAAACATTTCGACTTGTACTATATACACCGAGTAAGTTTTAGAACTAATTGTAAGTTTTGTTGTAGCAGTTGTAGGTAAAGATGAATGTGATTTATAAAATGTGACAAGTAATTCATGGAGCTATTGTCTAGTTTTAGAATAGTTCATTCATTTCAGATGGTCGATTACTCTCGAATATATTTTGAGTCCACGAGTCCTTGGTTTCGTCTTCCTAGTCACCTTTGTGGCCAAGAGATAAATTTTCAATTTGTTTAGAGTATCTCCACTTCATTATGGGAGTAATCAATGTTTTGCCATCAACCCTTCGCCTTGTCATGTCTCACATTGCAGCTTAGGTAGTTTTGGCTTGACCATTGGCTATTTGCGAATGGTGGTGGTTGGGTGGTTGGTGGGTGGGCGGGTGTTGTGGCTGGGCGTTCGTTTCTTTGAACTCTGCCTGTACTTGATGTGGGTAATCAGTTGAGGGGGGGGATGGGAAATCTTATGTAATTTGCTACTACTAATACTATTTTTGTGAGCTATTGCTGCTGGTGACATTAAAGCCGCTGGCAAAGGACAGCCACAGCCCATTAACAATTCGCCAAACTCTGCATAATTTACATTCCAAGGACCAAACATCAGCAGGAGCAGGAACAGAAGCAGATGCTGGTACTCCCATTCTGCTATGTAATCCATTAAAAATTGCCAAGTCTGAATGAAAAAAAAATAGAACGGGAAAGGAGCAGAAACATTATTACAATATTACTTTTTGCCCTGTGTTCCGCTGTGTGTTATCTGTTAAATGTCTGTCGAAAATGGCAACACAACTAAGTACTAAGTACGTGAGTCGTGACGTGAGAGAGTCCAAGTTGAAAAACGCGGCCCGGCCAAATAGCAATGGCAATGGCAAATGGCAAATGGCAAAAACCAAACGGCAAATGTTTTGCCTCGCGCCCTTTATTGCCACAGAAATTAGTATTTATGAGAGTGAGGGAAAGAGATAGAGAAAGAGAGAGAGTGGGGGAGAGTGGGAGAAAGTCGAGATGGAGAGGGTGAAACTTGGAGCTACGGAAATAGGCGTTCTCTACTGGTGGCTGGATGGTACGATGGCTAAAGGCAGGATATTAGAAATGATTAAGGCACCTGAACAAAAAAAAACACAACAACAACAGCAACAACATTTGCAATAAAATTGAATTATGACTTTTAATGTTGGCGCAAAATAAATAAATATCTGTGTACACAGCAATAGAGAAAAAGCAGAAGCCATTTGAAAATTTCCTCTAACGAGGGTTGATCAATAATATTTCAGGGGATATACAAAAAGTCATTCTTTTCGCTTCTTACTTTGATAAATATCGAGAACGAGAAGTTCCCCTCAGACAATATTCTCCAAAAATAATGGAGTTATAATTCTCAAGTTAAGATTAAGGGAGAGCTGCATCCCTGACGGGGATGGGGGCTGGGATAGACTATGCTGGGCTCAATGCCAAGTGTCATAACAATTTGGTTTAAATGGCCATTTTACAGTCGCCAGTCGCCACTCTCTCTCTCCATTGTCTCTCCATTTTCTCTCCATTCTCAATCGGGCCATGTGGCAATTAATTTGCATTTTTAAATTGCCCGCCGTCTCGTTCGTGCCCCAAAATCGAACAGATTGCAATAATTACAAACAAAGTGTGAGGGAGGAGGGGGGGCGAAAGCAAAAGGGTTAGATGTCCGCTCTCTTAATGTCCGAAAGGGGACTTTCTCTCGAGTTCACAAATTAATGAAAATAAATTGTTGAAAAAATTTAAATAAATCAAACCGCAAGCCGATTAAATGGGACAGAGGGACAGACAGACAACAGGGGCAGGCAAGTAATTTCCATAATTAATTTGCTTTTGCTTTCGGTTTTTGTTCCGTTTCGTATTTGCTTCTTACCTTATTTGACTTTTATTTTTCCTCATCATTAATAATCAATGTGAAAAAAATATGAAGACAAAATAAAAGAAAAACCCCATTAACAGGCGGGGAAATGTAAGGGAAGGAAGTGTAAAAAAAAAACATTTTGTTTGGTTTTCTCTTAAATTTTCGTTTCTTCCTCTCTCTCTCTCTCTCTCTCTGTTATTTGAGTGTCCTCAGGTCACAGCCAGAGGCGCAGTTTGGAGGGGCTATCATTCTATCTACATATATCCTTGACAACTATAGCATTGAGGATCCTTAACCTAAATTCTCGCTTAAACCATATACTAATCTCGTTTACAGTTGGCTAATACGAATGGACAGATCTTTAGTTATAATTCCCGATTCCCCTTTCTTTGGTTCTCAAGAGTCTCGTGCACAGGAAGTAGCTAAGCAGCCCTTAGATTATGCTGTAGGGTATTTACATACATACATACCTGGATAGACCATTTTTTGGAAACAAATTTTGGGCTTTAATTAACCGCAATTATATGCAAGGGCGTGTGGGCTGAACATCTTGACTCTGGCCCTAACTTTGGCTCAGTCAATAAACCAAATGGCCAACGGCGGCGACCGAAGGAAAAAACCGAAACCCAAACAAAAACAAAAAAAAAAAAAAAAAAGACGGCTAAGGAAAAATCAAGTCAAATTACGTGCTTATGAACGGGAAAATGTCGAAATGATTTACCGTGCATAATCGCCGTGTCCCTTGTGCTTCCCCCCAAGCAACCCCCTCACCACTACCATCCCACTTTACTGACCAGCCACCCGCATCTTAATGGTAAAAGAAAAAAATAAAATGAAAAATAAAGGAATAAAAAAAATTAAAATTTCATTTACGCTTCTGCCCGCTTCGGCTCCTGCTCCTGCTCAGGTTCCATCTGCAGCCTTCATGGCTGAGTCTCGTCCGTTGCCTTTTCTTGTTGTTTGTTTGTTTGTTTGTTTACTTGGTTTCATTGTTGTTTGTTTGTTTGTTTGCTTAATACCCTCCACTACCATCCTCAACCCTCTACACACTCGCTATGTCGATGCCTCCGCCAAATACAAATGAAAACAATTTCTTGACTTTTTTCATTCGCCTTTTTCGGTTGTTCCTTGTTGCGTTTCGTTTTGTTTCTCATTGATGTAAATTTAATTTATTGCCATTTACTTTCCCTCTTGACCCTCGTAATTTATTTGGTCTGATAGGAAAGAGCCAAACCAAATCCGAGAGAGGAAAAAAAACCTGATTACCATGAGATTTATAATGCTAAGATTATGCCAGAGCAGGACGAGGAACAGGACTCTGTATATGGGAGATTATTCAGCAAACAATTCGAATATTATGCAACTAACTAAGCTCAAATTATCCAAGCCAAATAATCCGCAGTCCATTCGACTATATCCATTTCGTTCGCATCAATTCGGGGGTGGGGGAGATTCACTAGAGACGTTTCACATTGACCCTCAACAACTTAAGGCTTGAAAAGTCAAACGACTCTAAATCCAAGTGGGCACCTAAATGAAAACAAGTAGGCGGATGACTAGAGGGAAAAACAATTTTAAAACCGATAAAAAACCAAACATCATCCAAGTAGGCTGGTTTATGACCAAAAAGTGTACCTAAAGGCATGCCAGAAAAAAATATTCATTTAAATTAAAGCAAGGGGCAAAGAAACAGCAGAAAAAGACAAACTAAAATATATATTTTCTAAAATGCTTAACCTCTTGTCAATTTTTCGAAGCGCTGTGGAGCCACAACCAAAACCGCGGTGGGAGTCCTTTGTTGAAGAAGCTGAGAATATCCTGGAGAAATGCTGGTTCGGACTAGCACACTGTGATGGTGAGACGACTCGGTACGTATTCGGATACATATTCGTACTCGGATTCGTATTTGCCTGGATCGTCTTTGAGATATATAAGCAGTGGGTAAGTGCAAAGAGAGAAAGAGAGAGCGAGCGAGAGAGACAGAGAGGGATGACACAAATTTCCTATTTGTTGCAGACAGGGAAGCAAATCAACATAAGGAGGAGCTTCTGGTTCCAGATGAACCGTATGTCCGTAGTGGAACTTGACCAGAACCAGGATGCCGTATCGGCCGGAAATCAACGCACGATTTCGGCGCAGACTTCAGTCTCATTGAAGGAGAAGCACTTTTCAATGTGCGTCCACAACGATGCTCCACAGTCGGAGGAGCAGCTAGACGACACCGAATGGGGGACTTTGTCGGATCCCACAATCAAGCCGACCTATACTAAAATGAAGACAGATTTTGATTTCTTTCATGCGAAGGGCAAGTCGAGCAACTCCAAGGACGATCAGAACTCGCGTATTCCAGTCATGGTTCGTGAGGCTACTTACCCCAAAATAAAATTGACGAAGAAGATCAACCGTCGTTTCTTTTAAGAATTCACCGGAAGCCACCATCATCATTATTTTTCTTTTCTTTTGAAATTATGTAATGTAAATTATGTATGTAATTGTGTAATTTTCATTTTACTACCCCACACATTTGGAATCCATTCAAAATTATTAATCAAACTAAAGCAATGTAAAAAAATCGTTAAAAAAAAAAAATATGTTAACTGAAACTAACTTGACTAACATCAGATTTGGGTCGGAAGGGGAGAGAGTGTGTCTACGATCGTAAGGAGTTTGATGTACACCGAGATGACTCGAAAGATGCTCACTTCTAAGGGTTAAACTGTTGTGTCCGCAGTAGAGGAGTACGCGTGTTCTTGTTGAGAGCTTATGCTAGACTGACCGTTTATTGATTTGTAATAACAATGTTACCATATCTAAGGAATACAAGGTTTAACAATGTTGGGAAATGTACTTATTTTAGATTTTAAACGATACATAACACATCTCCCCCTTTAAATTATAAACGGTAATTAATTTTTAGATTTTCGGAAATCGTGTGGCTTGAACCGATTTACTTTCTGGCGAGCTCTTGTACTTTGTCGAACAGGTATACCAGAACGTCTTCGCGAAGATTGGTTTCGATTGTGAGCTTCATTCGACGTTGCTGCATTTTCACCAGAATCATGAACAGTTTCTTGAAGGGTATTCGGAAGATCGTGGTGCGTTTCTGGCTGGTCTTCTTGTAATTGTGGTGTTGAACTAGAAGCTGGTTGTGGTATTTCAGGAACGAACCAATACTTTGTCGGGTTGTCCTCGGACGTGTTGTCTGACATTCGTGGTTTAATTTGGTTGAAATGGCGCTTGATAAAGCCCTTTGATGTACGTACGACGTACAGCATTCGTCCAATTGGTCGATCGATAGTGCCTTCGATCCACTTTTCTCCCCTCGAGAAATTTAGGGTGAATACCTTTTGATTTGTGCTGTATTTTGTCAACTGTTGCTTAGTTTCGACAGGCTTTTTGAAAAGTTGACTTAATACGGTGCGAATTGAACAACCGTGAATTAACTCAGCAGGAGATTTACCTTGTGCATTTGGGGTGAATCTGTAAGAAGCCAGATATTTCGTTACTGCTGTTCGTACAGGCAAACCTTCCTGAATATTTTTCTTGACAGAAACTTTTAAAAGATTGTACAAATCGCTCAGCCAATCCATTAGAGGCTGGGTGAAATGGTGCTGTTGTTATATGCTTGATTCCATCGAGTATGCATAAACTCTATTGAATGCTTTCAGATGTAAGCTGCGGTCTCATTATCGTTCTGACCATAGTCTTAGGATATCCTTCGATTGCATTTAAAATTAGAAGACAAAGCTGAGATTGTGTTCGCGGTTGTCTACCGACTGTCATTTGAACAGTAAACGGGAACTGCGAGTACATGCGGCTTCTATCGGGTAACAGAATTAACCACATGGCATCGAATATTGGGCCAGCGTTAAGTCCGAAAATTGTGGATTCGCTCCCACGCTGTGGTTGACTGTAGGCCAACTCTGGTATTGTCAGTGGTGGCGCAAACGATTGTTGTCTCTTGACAGATGTTGCATGACTGCGCTAGATTTTTTATGTCTTCATCAATGGCAGGCCACCAAACATGTTTTCTTGCAATTTGCTTCATGCGAACAATGCCCCAATGTCCCTCATGTAATAGTTTAAGCACTTTTGGACGTAGACTGGTTGGTAATTTTACTTTACCCATGAATGCTTCCAATTGCTTTAAATTTGAGGGCGGTTTTAATAGTCGTACAGCTTCTAATCCGGATGTGTGTGTAGTTGCCACAACCTTCTATTCCTTTTTGAAGTTGCTCAAGGTATCTCTGAAAGATTGCCGGTGCGCTGGCAATTCCATACGGAAGGCGCTGATATTGAAATAGTACCAAAGGCGTGTTGACGACCATGAACTGCTTGGTTGCCTCATCTAGTTCCATCTGAAGATAGGCGTCATTTAGGTCTATTTTGCTGAATTGCTTACCATGACGAATAATGTGAAATAGGAACTCTTTTGTTGGTAATGGATATTGCTCTATGACGATTTGTGCGTTAACTGATTGCTTAAAGTCACCACAAATCCGAATGGCTCCACCTGGCTTAGGTGCTAACACAATGGGGGATGCCCAGTTGCTAAATTTGATCGGTTTCCAGATATTGGCTTCCGTAAGACGATTTGCTTCGGCTTTAAAATGTTCCAATTGAGCAAATGGAATTTGACGGCTTTTGCAAAATTTGGGTGTTGCCGTAGATTTTAAAAATACGCTGGCTTTGAAATCTTTTATGGTACCCATGAACCACTGATTTCAATTCAATATTTTGACATCAATTAGGTTTTTACGATTTTCGTTTTTGACTTGACCTGTTATAGTGTTCACTTCTTCTATTAAATTTGCTTCTTCCCTTTTTTGTGTCTGCTTTGACATACACTCGACAGATATATGGCCTTTTCTACCACATTTTTAACATACGGCGTCACGATACTTGCATCTCTCTCTATTGTAAGACGTTCCACACCCAGAACACGACTTCCACGAATTTTTGCTCTGTTTCTCTTTGTTCCATTAATTCTGATACTTTTTGAATGTATGGATCGCGTTTAGTGGAACTTGACTCTCTTTCTTGTCTTTAAGGGTTGCAACGGTTTTTGTCGTTGTCTCATAGGTCTCCGCAACCATGAGCACATCTTCAAGAGTCGGCTGGTGCTTTTGAAGAGCAGCTGCCCGTACTAGGGTATGAACGATGATCTGATCCCGTATCATTTCAACTACGTAGTTGGACAAACAACCTTGTGCAGAACACACAAATTGACATTCACGAACGATCCCGCGGAAATCGGCTACACACTCTTTGTGTGTTTGACCATGTGCCATCTCTTTCTTTAAAAATTCGTAACGTGCTGCTACAACATGACGCTTAGTAGTGAAATGTACAGTAAGTTTGAGCTCTTTATATGTATGAGTGTTTAAGTTGTTTTTCCCGAAGAGATTTTTAAGAAGTTCAAACAAACTGACGCCACACAAAGAAAGAAAATATGCTTTTTGTTTTTCGTCTGCACTGACCGAATAAGCATTAAAATGTTGCGATAACTGTTCTAGATAAGACTTCCTATTTTGATTGTCTTTGTCAAATTTGTGAAATGGAGGACACATAGTTATTTCACCCGCGTGGCTTGAATTACTAGCACTAGATGAAGAATTATTCTCAGGAATTTCTCTCATACATTGGCGTTTTTGTTCTAGAATGTTCGTTGTGAATTGCTGTTGCTGGGAAAGCAATTCTTGAATTTCCCCGCTATCTATTGGCATCTTGATGAGAATCAATGACTGACCAACTAGATTTTACACAATTTTTAATTTTAATTTCTTTTTTGCCTCGTCGCCATTAATGTTGTGTCCGCAGTAGAGGAGAACGCGTGTTCTTGTTGAGAGCTTATGCTAGACTGACCGTTTATTGATTTTTAATAACAATGTTACCATATCTAAGGAATACAAGGTTTAACAATGTTGGGAAATGCTTATTTTAGATTTTAAACGATACATAACAGAAAATTAAATGAAAAAACTGTCAAAGATAAATATCCCATGCCAAACATAAACGAGGTATTAGACACAACGGAAAGTCACTTTGAATTTGTCAGAATGCCATTTGGACTAACCAATGCCCCAGCAACTTTCCAAAGAATAATGGACAATGTTCCGATTTAAATGGTAAATGTTGTCTCATTTATTTAGACGACATTATTGTGTTTTCCCCTTCACTACAAGAACACATTAGGGACCTTGGGGCAGTATTCTCAAAAATTGTCAAGGCAAATCTTAAATTGCAAGCAAATAAATCAGACTTTCTTAGAAAAGAAATATAATACCTAGGCCATATAGTAACAGAAAATGTAATTAAACTTTGGTTTAATTATTGGGGTTTGCCCCAATAAGATCAAATCCATTAAACAATTCCCCTTACCTAGAACTAGGAAGCAAATAAAATCCTTTCTTGGTCTTTTGGGCTAAACTTTATTAGAGATTTTGCTACCATTACCAAACCACTTACACAACAGCTGAAAGGCAAAAAGAACGTTAACATCAGCTCAAAGTTCATTTCTGCATTTGAAACATGCAAAACTCTCCTTTGTAATGACCCAATTTTACAATATCCAGATTTCTCTAAACCATTTATTTTGACCACCGACGCTAGTAACGTCGCCATTGGAGCTGTCCATTCAGACAGATACAGAACTTAACTATTCAACAGTTGAGAGAGAAATGCTTGCCATAATCTGGGCAACTAAATATTTCCGCCCCAACCCCTTTAGTCAAAGATTCAAAATAGTCACCGACCATAGACCCCTAACATGGCTAATGAATTTCAAAGAACCAAATTCCAAACTAGTCCGTTGGAAACTTCAGAATGATTAGTAAATGTCAACAGCCAAACAGTAGATCCAGTTAATACAATAGTAACAGTAAACAAACCAATAAATGACTACAATCTTCAGTTAATATTTCAAACCGGCAACGAGTTAAAACTCATAACAAAAACCACATTAAAAAACAAAATTAGAAGAATAAATACAAAAACATATTTCGATAATAAGGAAACTACACGACTTTTTACACAAAATTCTGAAACCAGGAAGAACGTACGCAATTTATACTAATAACGATATTTTGGACATAATAAATCCAAGCCTCACTGAATACTTTCTTCCCACAAAGCTCTATAAAATCATCCGATGTATAATAATGTTGGATGATATTAAAGATGCAAACCATGTTGAGCAAAAAATTAAGAAATAGATGTGGGAAATGGCATTGAGAGAGAGCAATCCAAAGTGATAGAAGAGAAGAGACAAGCGCATAGTGGCCGAACATTCTAGTAGTAGTAGAGAGAGCAGGGCATAGGGTCATTATATAAGTTGAGAGAAAGCTGTTAAAGATGCCGTAGATTATTCGCAAAGAGACTGTCAACTGAGTCGCACGTCAAGGTCCATAAGTAGTCCAGTGTTATTTTATAAGTATATTTAAATCTTAACAATATATCGAACTCGATTGTCATCAAACAATTCAAATATTAAAAAACAAATAAATATAGTATCGATCGTTAAATCAACACTACATAGATTACATAAATAACGAGACAGTAGCTCATCTAAAAAGAATGTTCTACACACCCGATGCGATGTCTGTTAAACCTTGAAATGTGTTAAGAAAAGTTATTTTTTCAAGAAACAGAAACTCCCACAGTACCGATGCAAATTCTGCATATTGACCTTTACTCAATAAACAACAACACAATCCTGACAATTATAGACAAATTCAATAAATTCGCAATGGGATATACAATGGAAGACCACTATTGACAGGACAATCACATTCAATAATGAACACGATTACTTACAAAAACTAAATAGCTTCCAAAGCATAATCTATCCAGAACTCAGACAAGAGTTACAAAATACCAAAAAGATTAGGATATAAAAAGCAAACGAAAACAGAAATAACCCCAAAACATTAGAACCAGATGAAATAGTATTCAGGAAAGAAAATAGGAGTAATAAGTTGTCATCGCGTTTCTCTAAGCATCGAGTTCTGCAAGATAAAGGGATTACACTAATTACACACAAAAATCAAAAATTACATAAGTCCAAAATCAAAAAAAAGAACACAAAATAATAAGTCAAATACTTCACAGGTACCCCCAAATTAAGCCAGAAATGCTGAAGGTACAACAATTGACCGAAAATGATAAACTCCTTCAGATTAAAATGGGTAATGGCAAAATTATTAAGTCACATAAAAATCTGATTCATAATAAATCTAAACAATTTTCAAAAAAATTTAAAAGACTGAATTAAATTTGGCACAAATTAAACAAGACACATTCTCAAGAACGGACAGAGGGCAACAGGAATATAAAATAACAGGCGGAGTCCCACAAGATTCGGTTCTTGGCCCAACCCTGTGGAACGTCATGTATGACGCAGTGCTTCACCTGGACATGTAACGAAGGACGTAGATCATTGGATTCGCAGACGACATAGCAGTGATCACAGTGGCAAAGGTCCTGGGAGAGGCAGAGGACAGGACCAACGAAGCCGTGCAATCAATTGTATCCTGGATGCAAAGGAATTCTGTCTCTGGCTGCACACAAGACAGAGGCCGTATTAATCAGCAGCAGGAAACGTGTGGACTGCAATCATCCATGTTGCAGGATGCGTCATCCGCTCTAAGCCGGCAATAAGATATCTCGGGGTGATGGTCGACCATAGGCCAACATATAAGCACTATCTGCAACATGTAGCCGACAAAGCAGCAAGCAACATCAGCCTTAGCAAGGATAATGTCCAATCACGGTGGCCCCCGACAGAAAAGCAGATGGCTCATCACCACGGTGGTACGATCCGTACTCCTATAGCAAAAATATGGGCTCCAGCGATGGCGATCCAGTCACACAGCCGCGCCTGCAGATCGCAATACAGAGCCTGTGCGTTATGAGTCATTTGTGCGTTTCGAACTGTATCCGAAGATGCTGCCTTAGTCATATCAGGTATGCTGCCACTTGATATTGTTGCTTTAGAGGCCAGAAGCAACAGTAGAGCAGCTCAAAAAAGAGGTGTCCATTCGCACATGACAGGACCGCTGGCGCCATTCTTCCCACGGACGCTGGACAAACCGCCTTATACCTAATGTGCGGAAATGGGTGAGCCGGCCTCACGGCCAAACAGATTTTTATTTGACGCAACTCCTAACGGGACACTGGTGTTTTAAATCATATTTGCATAGATTTAAGCACGAATCTGACCCCTACTGCACATACTGTACGGGGCCGATTCACTGCTGAACGGGAAAAGCTAATCCAAGGCATTGGGAGGCCATTCATAGTCCATGACTTAATGGATATCTTACTTGACTCGCAAAACAGTTGGCTCGCAGTTAGCCACCTAGCTGCGGTGATCATACAGTCCCTGCGTCGCGCTGAACGTCAGCGCAACCAGAATTTAGTTCAGTTTTAGTGCGGCGAGGTGACCCCTAACCAAGGTCGATACCAAGTCCCACACTTTTGGGCTTTCAATGCTTTCCCCCTATACAAAAAAAAATTCTCAAGAAATAGTTAAGGCAATCGAAACAAAATTTTAAATCTTTAACACAAGAACATAATGACATTCATTGACTGCAGTATATCGCCAGAATTAACGTCAATCTTGATTTATTGTATTGTATCATGTTCTAGAATAACAACATTACAATGTATACAAATATATTGTATCAATTAGTAACAATATTTATGTGCGCAACATTCAAGTACATTTGCCTGTTAAGCAACATAACCACCCATGAGTGCATGGTGCTGGACAATTGCTGCGTCGGAAAAATTAACACGCGCGGCCACTCAGGCCCAATATGCAATATGATACATCCTCACTCTCTCGCTGCGGCGACATATATACATACATACTCTTATGTAAACATTATACATTTATACATTTATACATTCATACATTTATACATAAATATGTTTATACATAAGCATACCGTTCCTCTGCCTGCATTGCCAGCAGCGCAGCTACGCGGTTTTAGCTATAAAGAACAATTGTAATAGAATTAAGAATCATTGAATAAACCATACTCAAAACGACAAGACCTGCTTGTGTTTTAATTTATTAAATTCCAAAAAGGATTCTACATCGAGCATATTACATGGTGACCGTGACAGGACCCACTAACTTATAAAAAGTGACCGGAAGGCAAAGCGGACCTAGAATATAAAAGGCAACAACGTTTGGAGGTGCTGAGCAGAATATCATTTACGTGTGGTAGGCAATCCGCCCACTACACCAACGTTGGGCAGCATCATGAGGATGAATGAAGAAAAACAAAAAAACATATATACAAAAGTAAGTAGAGTTATGGGAAAAAAATCCGGTGTGGTAAAGACGTTAAAATCCAGAAAGGCTGAAATTTTGAGGCCATTAAACAGCCCAAATACAATAAGTTGGAATACCTCGGTGAGATTAAACGCCGAGGTAGAATTCATAAAAAGCCAACTGGGCGAAAAGAAAAGTAAAACCACAACCGAAATCCCATACTCTACGATACACAACGTGGCAAAGACAAAATCAAAAATAACGCCACAACCAGAGAAAGAATTACCTATCCTATCGCCAGAATTAACGTAAATCTTGATTTAATGTATAACCATATAGATAATATTGCAGAGAGCAATATTACAAAAATTAATGTTAAGCCAAAATTCATATTAGACAAAATAGAATTGTTAATAATATGAAAATAAATAAAATCAGACAAATATCTATACAGGTTATTAGATTTAGAAACCTATATTAATGAAATCATTGTTATTGATGAACAATAAACCACTGTGTTTAATATCTCATAAGAACTTAACTTTATTTTTACTTAAACTTCACTGAACTGTGTCTACCACTGCCAGAACACGTCTTGATCGTTCGTTTGCTTGCTTATTACTAAATTTTCAATTCTTACGCAACTACGTAGGTCATATAGGTTTATAAAGAGTGACAGAGACAGAGCATACCAGACTGACGCCAGTATATTCTAGAAAACTTAAGACAAAATACAAAAACAAAAGCATTGTGAGATGTGCAAGATCATTCATGAGTCTTTGCCTTGCTGCGTATAGCAATGCAAGTCCAATGACAATTGGTTCCTCAACATACCGCCTCCCCCTGAAACTCCGTTTCTGAACCCGGTAGGGCTGCAATCTTTGTGATAAGGCGAGTGACTTCTCCTGATTTGGTGAGAACCTGAACCGCTCTGACGAGGCCATCATCTCCTGTGAACACCTGAGTTACCCGTCCTAAGAGCCATGCCGATGGAGGCGCGTTAGAGTCCGTGATGAGTACAAGTTTACCGATCGCAATGTTTGGTAACTTGGTGGTCCTTTTCGGGCGCTGTTGTAGCGATGTCAAGTATTCTTGATGCCAACGCTTCCAAAATCCTTGAAGCATTGCTTGAACATGCTGCCAGTAGCTCAATCGATTGGTCGGAATCTGCAAATAGCCGTCTTCAGGAACTGCTGTATATGTTCTGCCAATTAAGAAATGTGCCGGTGACAGGTAGGCAATTTCAGTATCCGATGCTGTGCACAATGGTCGCGAATTAACGACAGATTCTATTTGCGAGAGCAGTGTGTGCATCTGCTCAAAGGTGAGGACGTTGGTTCCTATTACACGTCGCAAATGCAGCTTAACCGAGCGTACTGCCGACTCCCACTTACCACCCCAGTGTGGTGAATATGGAGGAATAAAATTCCATTTGATGCCTTGATCCGCAAGGGCTTTTGAAACGACATCATTGTGCTCGCGTGAAGCGAGAAGCTGTACCATTTCGTCTAGTGCACGTTTTGCACCAACAAAGTTGCGCCCGTTATCGCTATACATTTGGGAGCACTTCCAACGACGAGCCATAAAACGTTTTAATGCCGCCAAGAATGTGTCGGTGCTGAGATCAGTGGCCAGCTCCCGATGAAGAGCTGAAGTAACCATACATACAAACAGGCAAATGTAGCCCTTTTCCTTCCTGGGGTTTCGTCCCTTGTGAACCTTCAACAAGATAGGTCCAGCATAATCGCATCCAGTATGCTCAAATGGAAAGGCTTGTCGCACTCGAACAGCCGGTAAATTGGCCATTAACTGATTTGCTGTGTGATGGCGCTGTCTAAAACAGTTTAAACACTCATGTGTGATACGTCGAATAAGGTTTCGTGCGCCAATGATCCAATATTTCTGGCGAATTATTACAAACATTGCTGAAACTCCTGGATGAAGATTGACCTTGTGCTCATGTTTCAGCAGCAATTCCACAAGGCGATGTTGTTTCGGCAAAACTACTGGATGCTTGGCATCTGCAGGCAATTGCGACCTTTCCAAACGTCCACCCACACGTAAAATTCCATCTTCGTCAACGAAGGGAGATAGTTTGCTTAAAATTGATCGTCGCTCCACCGATTGCTTCCTCAAAAGCAGTTGTCTATCGTCATTGAATTGATTTTGTGCCTGTCGTAGGCAAAACTTCCTTGCTCTGGTAACTTCATCGAACTTTAGAGGTCCTGAATATTTAGACTTGCTTGATTTGATTTGATGAACGAAGCGGAATACATATCCGACCACTCGAACCAGTCTGATCCAAGATGATGTCCTTCCGAGTAGTACCTCAAATGGGGAATCCTCAATATCCTTGGAAATGGTTGTCAAGATTTTGGTTTTGAACTCAAGTTCTGCTGCTGGCTTGAGAATTGAGCAGCAAGTTGGTGGTCTGTTCATTGTCTCTGAGTATAGTATACAGTCGTGCAGCCAAGATGGTCCCTTCCACCAAAGATCAAAGTTAATTAAGTCACTCGCTAGCATGCCTCGTGATGCACAATCCGCAGGATTCTCTTTAGTGCTGACATGTCTCCAAGCACTACGTGGTATGGTCTCTAGTATTTCTGCCGTTCGGTTTGCAACAAATGTTTTAAGTTTACAGGGTTGATGCGAAAGCCATGACAAAACGATTGTAGAATCGGTCCATGCGTGTATCTTAACATCCTTCTGGCGCAGACCAGACCTTACTGCTTGGAATAAACGAGCTAATAGTAGAGCTCCGCAAAGTTCCAACCGTGGCAACGACTTCTGCTTTAATGGTGAAACTCTTGTTTTAGCTGCAATGAGTGCCACTCCGATGCTTCCATCTAGGTGTGTCACACGGTTGTAAATGACAGCAAAGTAAGCCTTTAACGAAGCATCTGAAAATCCATGGAGTTCGATACAAATCGTGGTATCTTCAAGTTCCTTAACGTGAAAATGTCCTTTCTGAATGTTTGCCATAAGTGCGCTTGCTTCATTGGCAGTTCCGAGTCCCAATCCAGATTAAGCAGCCATAATTCATGGAGCAGAATTTTAAAATTGATCACCACTGGCGCCAAAATGCCGAGTGGGTCAAAGATGCGTGCCGTGTCAGATAGCACTTGTCGCTTCGTACAAGTCATATGTTCCGATAATGAAACCTTATATGTTAGGACGTCTTCTCCAGGACGCCAATGCAGCCCAAGCACCTTTGCTGCCATCTTTGAGAAATTGATTTCATTTCCCTCGTTGCTGGCAATTTGTTTACTATTCGAGACCCATTTGCTTAGCTCCAATTGTGCCCGTGACATAAGGAGTATCAGCTCTTCCTTAATGTCGAGCAGTTCTTGTTCGTTCATGGCTCCTGTCAGTACGTCATCGACGTAGAAATCATCCAAAAGTATCCTAGCCGCCCTTGGAAACTCGTATTCGTGATCAGTTGCCAGTTGTTCCAGCACTCTAACTGCCAGAAACGGTGCACATGCCGTGCCATAGGTGACTGTGGTCAACTTGTAATGCTTCAATGGTTCCTCAGGGTCTTCTCTCCAAAGGATTCGTTGAAAATTCTGATGTTCAGGGGCCACTAAAATCTGTCTGAACATTTTGACGATGTCCGCAGAAAATACGAATCTGTGCATTCGAAAACGCAGACAAACGTTGAAGAGGTTGCGTTGTATACATGGGCCAATGTGAAGTGCGTCGTTAAGAGATCGTCCATCCCGATCTTGAAATGATTCATCGAACACCACCCGCAGCTTGGCGCCTATGACTGGATGGTGTGGCAAATAGAATGACTTCTTACATACGTTTGTGTCTTCGTCTGCAGCTACTTCCTTCATGTGACCCAGCTGGATATACTCTCTCATAAACTGAGTATATTTTAACTTCAAGCTGGAGTCCTTCATTAGACGACGCTCGACTGCGAGAAAGCGCGATCTCGCTCCTTGAAATGTATCCGCAAATTGTGGGTTTTGTTCCTTGAAGGGCAAATCGACTATGTATCTTCCATTCGAGTTGCGGTTGTGGGTACGCCGGAAGTGCGTTTCGACCTTTTCATCCTCTTTGTTTACAGTTGTGTCTGATGGAACTTCCTCTAGTTCCCAAAATCTTTGCAGTAGTCCATCTATATTAACCGTAGTCAGCAATGACGTAGATGATGTTTGCAATCTTGAAGTGTATACCGATGTGATTACCCATCCAAATATGGTGTTAACTGCAATAGGGTGCCCTTGACCATCGCATAACTTCTCTCCGGTGAGAACTAACCAAATGCAATCATTGCCCAGCAAAATGTCGATTGAGGCGTTAGTTCTGAAGTCAGGGTCAGCCATTTGGTATCCCTTAAATACCGACAGTACTGAAGCATCAATGTTTTCACGTGCCAATGGTGAGGTGATCTTTCCTAAAATGTGAGCTTTAATATCGATGCAATGACTCGACACACGAGACATCATCTGGAGAGAGCAGAAACCTCTGGTTATTCCCGCCTTGACGTCTGAGATGCCCGATGTGGCAACTCGAAATGGCGAACGTGCAAGCCCCAACGTCTGTACGCACCGTTCCGAAATGAATGACAAGTCTGAGGCGCTATCCAATAAAATACGGCACGTCAGCAAGGCTCCTTGAGAATTTCGGACGTGTACCAATGCAGTAGGTAGAGTGCTTCTTCGTTGGCCATTTGGCTTACTGGGTCTGGTAACATTCATCATTGCTATCGCTGATGCCGCTGGTGACTCCTCAGAAACCTGGCCTGAGTTGCCTTGGTGCTGCTCTGAGCTATTTTGCTGTGTAGAATGGCCTTCATGCAGCATAGAATGATGGCGGCGCTTGCAATACTTGCAAGAAGACTTCGAGCCACAAGCGCTTACTCCATGTCCAGTTCTCAAACAATTAAAACACATATGTTTCTCCTTCGCAAAGGTGTAACGTTGCTTGACAGTCAAGCTCTGGAATTGAGGACAAGACGACAGTATGTGCTCAGTACTATGACATTTCATACAATTACCTGTAATGGCAAGCATGGTGCGTGCTTGCCTTTTTCCCTTTTCATCCCTCGGTTTGCTCGCTACATGATCGATAACTTGACTGAGCTCAAGGCGATCGCATCGTGAGTCCAAAAACTTGAGCAACTCTTCAATGGCAGGATTTTCGATATCTTGGCTTTTGTCGATCCATTCACGTCGGGTAGCCTCATCAACCTTGTTGATGAGCAAGTATATGAGCCAACAGTCACGGCCCGTTTGTCCAGAAGCGTCTAAAGCCCGAATAACATCACTGGCTCCGCAAGTCAGAGCGCGTAGCGATGATGAGTTTTGCCCAACAGCTTTTGGCAATGCGGTGAATGTGTCCATCAGTAAATTCACCAAGTAACGGGGCTTTTCATATCGATCACTCAATGATTTCCATGCAGTGACGTAATTTGCATCCACTACGGGCAGATGCTGGATGAGTATCGCTGCTTCTCCTATGACACATGACTTAAGGTGATGAAACTTTTGGATATTCGTTAAAGTTGTCTTTCCGTGAATGGTACTCTCAAACAGGTCTTTAAAGGCATGCCATTCCTTGTAATCTCCACCGAAGGGCTTGATGTTGATTTTCGGTAACTCACAATCTCTTGGTGCCGCTGTTGCAACCGACTGTGAGCCTGACGAAGACGAAGATTGCTGTGGCGAGAGCAATCTCTCAACCAATAGTTGCTGCTGCTCCATTTGCCGTCGCTGGTGTTCCATTTGACTCTGCATCTGGAGTTGTAGTTGTTGCTGTTGATTCTGCATTTGTTGCAGAATTCCTTGGAAGAGCGAACCATCGTTACCAGCCGCGCCGATTTCTTCCAACTTGCCAGACGGAGCCAAGGCAGCTCGTAAAGCCTTAAGGCGGGCATTTGCTATTTCATATTTCTCCTCGTATATCCCGAAGTCTTCGGTAGGGTCCACATAACCCTCTAGTTTGTCGTATTTGGCCAATTCGTCGCCAGACTTCACGAACTCGTTCCACGCATTGGACAAAGTTTCCAATTTGGTGTCAATTGCGAAGACGTCGGCATCCTGTGCAGGATTCTCTGCATATCCATATATGCGGGTAATGGTTGTCTTCAATCTTCCTCTGGCCTTTATGAATGTTTTCATTTCCTCCATGATGAAATACCAAGAAATCTCCACTGCTTGTGTGGACCAAAAATTTCAAGACGCGTCTTTTTCCAGAGATGTGTTCCCTCACGATCTCGTCGATTATATCGATAACAGATACCGATAGGCGAGTGGCGCCACCGTTTGTCCGCGCTTTTTCCAATAAGCACGCGATTGTCTATTCGATAGTAGGCCAGAACTATCGACTACTAACTTTGAGGTTAACAATTAATTGCAACCACGTTGCAACAAATTATTAAGCAATGAGTAACAAACAAACAATGCCCAACGATCCGGCTCGAAGGACCAAATTATGATGAACAATAAACCACTGTGTTTAATTTCTCATAAGAACTTAACTTTATTTTTACTTAAACTTCACTGAACTGTGTCTGCCACTGCCAGAACACGTCTTGATCGTTCGTTTGCTTGCTTATTACTAAATTTTCAATTCTTACGCAACTACGTAGGTCATATAGGTTTATAAAGAGTGACAGAGACAGAGCATACCAGACTGACGCCAGTATATTCTAGAAAACTTAAGAGAAAATACAAAAACAAAAGCATTGTGAGATGTGCAAGATCATTCATGAGTCTTTGCCTTGCTGCGTATAGCAATGCAAGTCCAATGACAATTGGTTCCTCAACAGTTATATTTAAGATAAAAGGTCCCATTTTTGACCCATCTGTTTACAAACTTATTCATGTTATCCCATTACCATTTAACATAACAAAAATGTTAGTTTTACCAAATTACTTAACTCATAACCTAGCTGGCAATATACAATACTTTAAGCAAGAATGTCCACGAATCCATGAACTGTTTATTTGCGATAACGTAATAGCAGAAGACAACTTCTACAATCACTGCCTGAAACATGACAATAATCCCGTCACCATCTCAGCTCCCCTCGAGATGCCCCCAATTAAGCCTCCATGAGCAACTGCAACATAAACTGCAATACAAGAAATCTTGAGCAATATCCAGAAGCAGCAACATCAGCAACAAACAGGATGTATACATACTAACATAATTCCATAGAATGTAAATTAACTGGTTTAGTCGGCATTCTGCCGACGTTCAGCCAGCTAAGGTGTGGGTACATAGAAATTAATGCGAATAAAAATTAAACAGTCTTCTTTTGAAGTCGAATTGAACAAGTTTTTATTTACCTAAACCAAATAATTAAATATACATATATACAACCAAACCGTCAAATATATCTACGCCGGATCCTCAATCTGGTAACTCGCGCATGATGCCACTTCGTTAGAGTTGCACTTGTAACTATCGAACTTCTTAGCTCGCGTGATTATTTTATCGATGCAGTCCCCCACCCATTAAATTTTTGGACTTTAGCCATAACAAGTTTAATTTGGCACTAACACATTTTTGAAAGTTACTTTGGCCGAAATTACGTCCTGTCCTTCCTTGAAATTAACCTACTTGGTAGTCAGATTAAATAACTATTGTGCTCCGCTGCCTTTGCTTTATTCTTCTTAAGTAAATTACAGCGTAATGCTTACTGATCGTAATTTCGCAACACGTTAGTCGGTTCATTTAGCATATTAATCCTTTAGAGAAGTGTGTAGTAGGCCATATCAAAGCCAAACAAAGCATGCTCTCCTGAGCATCCTATACTCTGCTGATACGTATTCCTTAGTGCACAGCTTATAGCAGGTATGTCCCATTCGCGATGGTCCTCTTTGAGCTAGGCGCGGATTGCTGCAATGATGGATCTTATTACTCTCTCAAAGGCATTCGACTTAAATAAATTGTTTTATATACATGTTTTACACCCAATGTCGTTAAACATGCATTAAATTCGCTTGCCTTGAATTGTGATCAGTTGTCGCTAACCAATATCTTGGGAACCCAATATCGAAAGAATATATTATACTGCAGAATCACATTGCTCTAAAATTACTGCAGGCTTACCCATCGGTGGCCTTAATATTTGGTTGCGTGCTTTCGTTGACTTGCACGTCTCGCAATTCCGTATATAATCACACACTTATACCACCATGCCAAGCGAAATAATATCCGAGGAATGAGCTTCAAAGTTTTTGCCATTCCGCCATGTGCAGATTTCTTATCTGCATGAGCTCTTTGGATAACTTCTTTCGATAAACTTTGTGGAATCCATAATTTCCAGATATTGACTTGGCTGGACTCTGTAGTTGTAGTTCGAGTTAGCAGCGGAATTTGATTGAGCTGTTGTTTGTTGTTAACTTCTTCGACATTAACGGTATAGGTTTCTCATCTCCTTCCTCGTCCAATTGTACCAACATTGCGCCGATGCCGTAGTTGCTTGCATCACAATGCATGAAGAATTTTTGTTCAAGTCTGGATAGATCAAGTTCGGGGCCGAGTAAAGCTTTTCCTTAAGTTTTTCCAAGGCAACTTGAGCTTCCTGTGTCCATAAAAATTCATTTTTCTTAGTTAGCAGTTGGGTAATCGGAAATGTGATAACAGAAAAATTATCAATGAATCTACGACACTTCTCTGTTGATATTCCACCTCTTCTTATAATATAGCACAGGTGTGACACTTCTGTAACACAAATCTTGGTTTTTTCTATATTTAAAGTTAGACTTACCATTCTAAATTGCTGGGACATACGAATTAGAAACTCCAAATGTTCTGACACCACGCAGAGTTCGTCTAGGTATCCGAACACACAGTATTTCAGATCTGCTCGGATTAGATCGTCAATCAGTCGAGGCATGGTTTGCGACGCGTTGCATAATCCGAATGGCATTATGCTGAATTGGAACAGGGAGCGGACGGGTATCATAAAGGCCGTGATGCTTAGGGATATAAATGTTAGGTTAAATGCAATACAGGCGACTATCAATAAACAATGATAAAACTTTCTCTGCCCGTATCTGATTGGGGCGGCCCTTCCAAACTACTTGTGTCTCTAGCCCTTCACGGTGTGCAGCTTCTGAGCGCACAGTGTCTCAAAATTGTCCCTTGCAAATTTACGGAATTCAACTTTCCATTCCTTTTTTCATGTTTCCAAAATACAAATTAATTATGCCTAAGTTTTCAAAAGAACTTATTAGAAGCTTCCAAAGATATAAATATCAACACAAAAAAAAAAAAAAAAACTTACGACAATAAGATTCACAAAACTCCACAACACTTGTTGTCCTAGATGCTCCAGATTAGTATTAAGTCAATGATTCGGCATGATCGCCGAGAAAAATTCAGGTTATACATATTTTTTTTAGTTTTTTTCTGAAGGAGCGACGTGGTTAAGACCTCAAGCAAGGGCGAAAGTTCGTTAGAAAAGAGGGTGACCAAAGCCTGCGATCGCGCATGATGCCACTTTGCTAGAGTTGCACTTGTAACTATCAAACTTCTTAGCTCGGGTGATTATTTTTATCGGCGCACTTATTAAAATTTAAACTAACTCCTTAATTAACAAAAAAAAAAAAAAAAAACTAACGGCAGAAACTAGTCACTACACAATACAGAGAACTTACTCAATGTGTGAATATTCTTTTATTAGAGTTATTTGAGGTGGCTGATTTCGAATATGATAAAAAAAACATCCGAATTCGGAATTAGCGATCTTAAATTTCTAGAAAAAATCAAACAAGCTAATTTCGGCTGTGACGAAATTTACATAGAAAATTCTTTTTCTGTATCCCAATTCATCAATGCACAGACAAAACCTTCCAAATATCATTTCCACTTACTAAAACCATTACAAGCATACCGCTATTGGTAGGCATATACAGGAATAGGACAGCCTGTACGGTCATTGTATTTTTGCGAAGAACTCAAAAGCGATATGATAAAATAACGGTTTTCTTGCAAGTTGTCTTTTAGCAGTTATTCACGTCTATCAGAACGCAACAGAAACCTCTGCAAAAGAGTCGTTATTTTTTTTTTTTTGCTTTGTGTAGGAATTCGTATGAAATTGAGTAAATTTTTTCTGTCACTTGAATAGGACATGCATTTAGTTTGATCGTTTATTTTGGCGAGTGATCATACAAATTTTGTTCAAGGAGGTTTTTTGCTATTTTCGAGTATTGGCTTTAATATAAAAACAAAATGGGTCGAGGAAAGTCCTTAATTGATGAGGAATGAGGACAAGTAAAGGCGTACAAGGACTCTGGACTATCAATTGCAAAATTAGCCAAAAAAATCAATAGAAGTCGACATGTCATTTCAAAATTTTTAAGTAATGTGACTGGCTATGGAAATAATATGAAAGGCCGCACTCATAGTGTGATTACCAATGCTGAGAGACGACTAATATTAAGAAAACCGTCCAATTCTCATGACTCTGTGGCTAAAATTCGTGAAAAATGTGACGTTAATGCTAGTATATCCACTGTCCATCATGTGATTTCGAAGGCTTGTAAGGGTGCGCTGTTCAAACATTAAATTATATAATCTGCTAGCTAGACGAATATATTTGCCATACACTATTTCTAAGGCGAATTGACCTTGAGCTTTTTTTTGGGAACCGAGCTTACACGATCCACTTCCATAGAAAATCTCTTGCAAGAGAAGGGCCCAAAAAGAGTGAGCTTGAATAGTGTGCGGGGAGTCTAGAATGGTCTGAGCTAAAGTGCAGTTGTGCGAATAAGAGGAGGGAGAACGCGAAAAATTCGCAAGTGCAAGCAATGCACGTGGTGTGACGTAACACACCGGTACCCTCGTGGACGTTACATAAGTCCACGCCTCTTTTTTCGAGTTCCAATTTTAATTAAGGAACGAAAATAAAACGCCACTGCCAGCGCTGTCTTGCCTACGTTAAATGCAAGCGCGTACTCATGGTGTTAGCCACCATAAGGCCAGAAGAGAACCCCATCCATGGTTTCATGTCGGACGTCTGGGAACTACGACCAAATAAATGTCGACCCGGTCCATGAACTGACCATCGGAAAATTGTTGGAGAGCGATTTGGCCATAAGTGCGCACACATATTGCTGTGTGGGGCGTAGCCAGCCAGCCTAATTCCTAGGTGAACGCTCGTTGGAGTGAACTTTTCACCTGAGGACACGGGATAGCCCTCGCAACAAAGACTGGAGATTACTGCTGGGAAGACGTTGACGCAGATTCAAAAACCCAGCATTGATGACCCCAACCTCACCCCCAGCCGTAGTGGGCCCGAAAAACAGCCGTTTTTCTTTTTCTTTAAGTATCGTACAAACATGTGATCAAATTTATAAGCATAAAATTTATAATGAAATTTCTATATAGTAGGTTCTAAAAGTCATAACATTGGTAACGAGAAGCATGTTTTATTTTGGTACCCTTCTTAATAATTTTAACAGCCTCTTGTGCTCCACCCATCATCAGGCCAGCTGACTGGATTGGACTCTACAAACTGTAAGTACGGCATAGCCGCATAAAATCTATTGGCGAAATATAACCGCTTGCCGCGACCACAGAGATAGTTGGTTTTTTTTACTTTTTCAAATTGAAATAAATGCTTAACGTAAAATTTAGTTAGATCAAATTTATGCTTATAAATCACCCGCATTTTTGGTACGATTCCTCTCACCGAATTAATTAGGAATTATATATATGTAAAATTATTGTTAATGCTTCTATTTTATAAGTGATATACGAAATCCGATGTTATCTTCTTATCTTAATGGCATATGCCTCTTCTTCCCCTGAAATAATGAATTGCTGAGTTAGTTTATTTGGGCACCTGACGTAAGAGATTTAACATCCACAATATGGGTAATACTGGGTTTCAATAGGTATTACTAGGTTGGGTGGGTAAAGAGAAGGCAATGACATCTAGGTCCTTCGAATAACACCCATCACTTCTGCATAAAAATCCCTACTTAGGTGTAGTCCTTTATTCCTTATCTCTGTCTTCGTTTTACTTATGTAGCGCATGTTTTGGGAGAGCACAAGAACCACCCCCATTTTCCCTAAGCTCAGCCGAGCCACTTGTTAGAAAGACAGAGAGTGCTCTCCGACACCCGCGTGTTCGTTACATAATAAATGGCGCCCAGCGTGGGGCACGAAGAAGCAAGGATTCTTTTGCCCTACGTGTCCTTAATCCACTCCTTTACTTCCCACAACACCTTCTACCGTGCAATATGATGGTAAAATATATCACTTTGGAGAGGATATGAGTATCAGATTATAGCTGGACCAAGTGAAATTATATACCCTTTCAATAATGTTTTCTGAATTTTGAACAAATCATTTTAAATAAATAGAACACACAAAGTATGGGAAATTATATAGCTTAGGAATATGTGTCTGGATCCAGTTCGGATACCTACCAGGCCATACAATTTCCTAGATCTTGAATAAAGTTGTTGTAGTGAGGTGAAATTGAGAACTGTTCTTACTGGAATCGTTACTGGCAAGTCCCTCTTTCAACGAATTACACATTCAAATACAGCTTATGCAAATAAAGTGCAGAGTGGTGGGGGTATTAATGCTGTTGAACTCTTATTGAAGGAGAAGTCCCAAATTTGTAAGGAAATTATTTTGATATTTAAATATTGGAATCCATAATTCGTGTTTACGAAATAGACTCGTCAAATTATCTTTAGTTGTTTTGTATCTTTCGTGATTACGAAAAATTGATACTTACCTTTAATTTTCAAAGTTTTTTTGTTTTAGTTTTTTTAAGTATGGCCGTTAGACGAAGCCTAGAAAACTTGGCTTCTGCTATGCCAAGTGAAACAGAACTCGTGTGCGTAATTTGCAATGATACCAGTGGTCAGACAGAGATTGTAGAGACCCGATGTCAGCACACGTTTCATAAACATTGTCTCAAGATTTGGCTCGAGACTAATGAATCATGTCCAAATTGTAGGCAACCTTGTTCAAAAAGTCTATTAGGTAGCGTGGATAGATTGACTATTAATGGTCAACCTCCAAGAGCTTCTCTTGGAGCAGACAACTCTGCAGCCTCAGGAGCAATACCAAAAAGACCAAACACAAGAGCAAATACTCGTGCCAATCCAAATCAGAATCCAAGAACTGTGGGACTACCTCGACGTGAACAACCACGAATTTCAGTTGCAAACCAGCCACCAGTAGTGTCAGAAGAACGCATTCAACAACTTATTTCCAATTCATTAGAAACTTATCGAGTTAATATGGCATCAGTAATTACCGAGGAAATTCGTAACGCCATGCGAAATTTAAGCATCACGGGAGTTCGTGCGGAATCCACTGATGAACCTCAATTAGAGTGGGACTTTCCACCACCCCTCAGTTGCTCCGCGAAGAAGTCTCGAAAATAGTGTTAGAACTTGACCCTTTAATATTCGGAGTAATCCAAATGCAATTGACCAAGAGATAGTACCAGAACAACCCGATCGAGTATATAGTATAATGTTTAACTGGCATATACGATTCACAGGGTCCTCCAAAGATATAACTGTAGAAGATTTCATATATCGAGTAAATTGTTTAACAACCCAAAGTTTGAATGGAGACTTTAACTTGCTTTATAAATTCGCTAATCTGCTCTTCTCGGGACCAGCCCTAACATTTTTCTGGCGATGTCATCTAACCTCGAACGAAATGAACTGGTTCGATTTATGCATTCGTTTAAGAGATAGGTATAAAGACGAAAGATCAGACAGAGACATTTTGGATGCCCTTCGCAGACGCAAGCAGGCCTCCAACGAAAATTTTGATGAATTTCTCGATTCTATGCTGGCTATTACAGATGCTTTGCGAGAACCTTTAAACGATTCAGAATTCATAGCTGAAGTGCGAAACAATTTAAGACCCGACTTATTTCATGAAATATTGCATGTAGAGACCCCAAACCTAGCCGCCTTGCGTAGGGAATGTCATAAGCATGAAGAATTTTTCCGCAGCTTTCGGTCAAGACAGCTAACGCGTCAAACGTATGGTGAATGCGTTGTTGCATGATGAACCAGTAGTTGAACAGCTAGAGGACGAAACAGATGACCCTATTGAGGTATGTGCATTGCGTGCATCAGAGAAAATAAAATGCTGGAATTGTGACGAATTAGGACATGGTTATCAGAACTGTTTGCAACAACGTCGCATGTTTTGTTATGGGTGTGGGCTAGTAGATGTATAAACCAAATTGTTTAAAGTGTAATCCGCGTACGGGAAACCAGTCGCAGGATATCCGCCGATTAGTGAAGGGGGATGTCCGCCCGTAGTCTTGGCTAAACCAAAGAATTTAATAATCAACTCAGACGTGACCTTACTTAATAACTCTGACTTACCTAATACTAAACAGTTCAAACCATATCATGTGCGGTTGCAAGAGTATAACAAGCGAAGATCTGAATTATTTGACAACGCGATGCCGCACTCGCGATCTAAGCGACGGTTGCGAACGTTCTGGACTAATAGACACAAGCTAAAGAAACTTACCATATCAACCATAATCAACCTGGATAACGACATACTACCCTTTATTGATTTATCAATAGATGGACAAATTTACACTGCTTTACTAGACAGCGGAGCTAACAAAAGTGTAGTAGGTGGAGAATTAGCAACAAAACTTATGACCACCAAGCAATGTTGCCCCAAAACGCGCGGTAACGTTAGGACAGCCGATGGGCAATCGCAACAGGTAGTTGGTACGATTACAAGCAATCTCACTTATAACTCGAAAAGCGCCAACTTAGAATTTCTCATAGTACCGACTATTACTCAAAAGGTAATTTGTGGCATGGACTTCTGGAGAACATTTGGTCTTTCAATTTCTCACATCCACTCAGACCCTAAAATTTCTGAAGTTTGTTTTGAAGAGGATAAATTTCCATTAATAGCTAGTCAGCATAGTCAATTACAAACTGTAATAACTGGATTTCCAACTTTTGAAAGAGATGGCTTAGGTTTTACGAGCCTTATAGATCATATTATTGACACCGAAAACGCCAAGCCGATTAAACAAAAATTTTACCCAATATCACCAGCGAAGGAAAACTTATTATGTCTGGAGATAGACAAAATGTTAAAGCTAGTAGTGATAGAAGAAGCGCCCTCGTCCTCTTGGTCTTCCCCTTGCGTTTTGTTAGTCAAACCAGGTAAGGTAAGATTTTGCCTTGACTCTCGAAAATTAAATGCGGTTACAGTAAAAGACGCATATCCAATACCTAATCTAGAAGGCCTATTAAGTAGACTTCCCCCTGTACATTGTATTTCCAAGATTGACCTTAAAGATGCCTTTTGGCAAATCGGTCTGGAAGAATCATCAAAAGGGAAAACAGCATTTACAGTTCCCAATCGCCCACTGTATCAATTTAGGAGAATGCCTTTCGGACTGTTTAATGCCCCCCAAACGATGTGTCGTTTAATGGACCAAGTTATTCCGTATCAGCTCAAAACTCAAGTATGAGTTTATCTTGACGACCTATTGATATTATCTAATCATTTCGATGAACATCTTGCTCATCTTAGTGAGGTATCTGCCCGTCTGAAGCAGGCAGGGCTAACCATTAACATCCAGAAGAGTCAATTTTGTCTGCGAAAAGTAGAGTATCTAGGATATATAGTCGGAGAGGGCACGTTAAGAGTTAACCCAGACAAGGTAAAAGCCATATCACCTTTGCGTTAACAGAATTATTACGTGGCAATTCTTTTTCGTGGAACGAAGAAGCGCAATGTGCGCTTGAGAACATCAAGTCTAAACTTAGCACTGCTCCGTTTTTAGCACACCCAAATTATAAGAAACCGTTTATAGTGCAATGTGATGCAAGTATGCTTGGAGTAGGTACGCTTTTTAGCCCAAGTTGATGAATTCGGATTCGAACGACCCATCACGTTTATGTCTAAAAAACTTAACAAAGCACAAAGAAATTATTCGGTCACCGAATTTGAATGTGTTGCGGTAGTGCTGGCGATTGAAAGATTTCGCATGTATATTGAAGGCCATGAGTTTAAAGTCGTGACTGATCACGCTAGTTTGCGGTGGCTTATGAACCAACAAGAACTAAGCGGTCGATTAGCCCGCTGGTCAATGAAGCTGCAGGGGTATAACTTCCAGATAGAACATCGGAAAGGTAGTGAAAATGTTGTTGCTGACGCTTTGTCGATATCATTTGAAAATGAAATAGCCTCCCTGGAAATGGAATTATCTCCTGAAATCGACTTGTCCTCTTCGGCATTTGAATCCGAAGAATATAGATCTCTGAGAGACAAATATGTAAAAGCAAATCTTCCTGATTTTCAAGTTATTAATCAATATATATATCATAGCACTGACTTCATGACTGGTAATTCAGCGGATAACGATAAGATGTGGAAATTGATGGTGCCCTAAGAACTCCGTAACAGTGTTATTAGAGCAGCCCAAGATCCTCCCAACTCAGCCCATTGCGGCATAGCAAAATGTTTAGAGCGTATTCGGCGTAACTTTTTCTGGCCAAGGCTAGTTATAGTTAGGAAGTACATTCAACAGTGTGAGATATGTCAAACCTGCAAATACCCAACATGTAAACTAAAACCGCCTATGGGAAACCAAACCATAAGCGAACGACCATTCCAAAGACTACATATATGTGGATTTTATCGGTCCCTTCCATGGCTCAAAACAGGGAAATATCGGAATTTTTATCATTCTAGATCACTTTAGTAAATTTACCTTCTTAAAATCTGTAAAGAAATTTAACTCGAATATAATAATATCTATCTTAAGGGATGATATCTTTAGCTGCTTTGTTGTGCCACAGTATATAGTCAGTGATAATGGCACACAGTTTAAAAGCCAGGAGTTCACAACATTTATTAGGGATTACGTAGTGCAGCACGTATTCAACCGCTGCGTATTCTCCACAGGCCAATGCGGCTGAAAGAGTAAACCGATCAATTAATGCGGCCTTACGGTCCTATCTCCGTTCGGATCAATGTCACTGGGATAAATTTCTCAGTAGTATAAACAGTGCCTTACGAAATCATATTCATCAATCAATTGGAATTTCACCCTATGTGGCGGTGTTTGGTCAAAACATGATAGTTAAAGTCAAGATAAAGAACAAACTCGGAAATCATTTGTATGTAGTTGAGAACCTTTCAGGAAAAGATCTTGGCACCTTCCATGCCAAGGACCTTTGGTAATTAGCTTGGCACCCTTTGATTTTTTTTCAGCTTTGAGCCTCCACTTATGAGGGCGTGTCATTCAAATCTGTGGTGTAAGGGTGCGCTGTTCAAACATTAAATTATATAAATCTGCTAGCTAGACGAATATATTTGGCATACACTATTTCTGAGGCGAATTGACCTTGAGCTTTTTTTTTTGGAACCGAGCTTACACGATCCACTTCCATAGAACAGCTCTTGCAAGAGAAGGGCCCAAAAAGAGTGAGCTTGAATAGTGTGCGGGGAGTCTAGAATGGTCTGGACTAGAGTGCAGTTGTGCGAATAAGAGGAGGGAGAACGCGAAAAATTCGCAAGTGCAAGCAATGCACGTGGTGTGACATAACACACCGGTACCCTCGTGGACGTTACATAAGTCCAGGCCTCTTTTTTCGAGTTCCAATTTTAATTAAGGAACGAAAATAAAACGCCACTGCCAGCGCTGTCTTGCCTACGTTAAATGCAAGCGCGTACTCATGGTGTTAGCCACCATAAGGCCAGAAGAGAACCCCATCCATGGTTTCATGTCGGAGGTCTGGGAACTACGACCAAATAAATGTCGACCCGGTCTATGAACTGACCATCGGAAAATTGTTGGAGAGCGATTTGGCCATAAGTGCGCACACATATTGCTGTGTGGGGCGTAGCCAGCCAGCCTAATTCCTAGGTGAACGCTCGTTGGAGTGAACTTTTCACCTGAGGACACGGGATAGCCCTCGCAACAAAGACTGGAGATTACTGCTGGGAAGACGTTGCCGCAGATTCAAAAACCCAGCATTGATGACCCCAACCTCACCCCCCAGCCGTAGTGGGCCCGAAAAACAGCCGTTTTTCTTTTTCTTTAAGTATCGTACAAACATGTGTTCAAAATTATAAGCATAAAATTTATAATGAAATTTCTATATAGTAGGTTCTAAGTCATAAAATTGGTAACGAGAAGCATGTTATATTTTGGTACCCTTCTTAATAATTTTAACAGCCTCTAGTGCTCCACCCATCATCAGGCCTGCTGACTGGATTGGACTCTAGAAACGGTAAGTACGGCATAGCCGCATAAAATCTATTGGCGAAATATAACCGCTTGCCGCGACCACAGAGATAGTTGGTTTTTCTTACTTTTTTAAATTGAAATAAATGCTTAACGTAAAATTTAGTTAGATCAAATTTATTATTTCACCGAATTAATTAGGAATTATATATATGTGAAATTATTGTTAATGTTATAAACTATAGCAGTATCATGAAGTTCTTCATTTGTTTAAAACATAAGGATCGCTAGCATTATTGGTTGGGGTCCTCCCCCATGGAAAACATATGTTGGAGGTGTCCTATTTAAGTGATGAGGAGTGTACATATGTAGCGCTGCTTTGATTCGTGTGTGTGCGTGTGCTCTGCTTTTTTGTAGACTGCTGGCAGCGCTGCCAAAAGCGTTGAAGCACAGCAGATTTATATTGAATGTAACTTGTGTTCTATTTGACCAATCGGGATTTGATGTTTTATAAAAATCTATCATATTAGTAAATTTCATAGGGATACTCCAACTCTTTTACATAGTTTTCTTAAAAAAATTCTAAAATATAGTGTTCTGATCCTGACGATTTTCATACTTCCTTTTACCCGATATATAAGCAGCTCAAATATTATACCTACAAATATTCGCAATAGCTCAAAAGATGGCTGATGAAGAACGAACGGACGGGCAGACGGATATAGCTATAGCTTTTCATGGTGATCAAGAATATATATTTGGACAGAACGATAAAGCTATATCGAATAAGCTTCTCGTGCTGATCAAGAATATATTTTCTTAATGTGTCGGAAATCTTTCCTCTAGCAAACATCATACCAATTTTATAATATCTTCTGCAAGCGTATTAAAATATGCGGTCCTTGTCTGTTGCCAAAAGACTGTTGCCCTATGTATTTCGACCGATCGTTCCTATGGGAGCTATATGATATAGTCATCCGATCTTGATCAAATTTGGCACAGGCGTAATAAACTCTCTAGTATCAAGTTTCACGATAATAGCACAGAAATTAACGAAGTTATTGAGAAAAGTCACTGTTTGTGACTTTGGAGTTTGTATGGGAGCTATATGATATAGTGGTCCGATCCGGCTGAATCCGAGATATAAAACCCCTGCAGTATATACAAGCCTACGTGCAAAGTTTCAGCCCTTTTTGCAAGGGTATAAAAATTCTCAAGAAATAGTTAATGCATTCGAAACAAAATTATACCAAGTAAGAAATAGATTGGAAACGCTTGTTCCAAAAGAAAGATTGAAAAGAGATTGAAGAAAGATTGAAAAGATTGAGAAGAGTTAACGGATTAGGAAGCCTAATTAAAGTAGTTACGGGTAATATGGATGCAAATGATCAGGAAAAAGTAAAACGAGAATTTAATAAAAATACAAAAAAGTGAAAATTACTTGTTGTAAAATGCCAACCAACAATTATCAAGGAATAAAGAAATATCATTAAGGTTTAAAAATATTACAGAACACATTAATTATTATTATAACATTAATGAACCAGAAAACATAAATTTATTCATCAAAAATTATAAAAATAATATTTTTAAATCTTTAACACAAGAACATAATGACATTCATTGACTGCAGTATATCGCCAGAATTAACGTAAATCTTGATTTAATGTATAACCATATAGATAAAATTGCAGAGAGTATATTATATTATAAATATTATTACAAAAATAAATGTTAAACCAAAATTCATATTAGACAAAATAGAATTGTTAATATATAAAAATTTGATCAGGCTTCAGGTCATTTTATTTTTCTAAATAAAAATGAAACAGTCTTAAAGTTAAGTCGTGTGGCGCTCGGTGTATTGATGATATGTAGCATCTCCATGGTGAACCTTTTGTTGTAGTGCCGCTCTTCATCTAATATTGTCGTCTCTTCGAAATTCGGTGCATGGCCACTAGTTGCACGGTGTGTCATTACTGCTGTTTTTGGTGTGTCTGTGTAATGCCTCATTTTATAGTCCGATTTGTGTTGGGAAATCCTAGTTTTTAATTTTGATTTTGTCGTCCCTATGTATATCTTATTGCACGGTATGCTTCCTTGTCCATTGCATGGGATTTTGTATATCACATTGCTTTTATTAGTCAACTTTATCTTGGATTTTGTTTTGTTGAATACATGTTTGAGGGTATTGTCCGGTTTATGTGCTATTTTTATTCCATCTTTGTCATAACAATCCGAATGTGATAGTCTTTCCGATAATTTGGGTACATAAGTGACCGATATATATGTTTTTTCATTCTTAGTTTTGTCAATGGTGGATTTATGTTTTTTAAATAATGTCCTGATTACGTTATCCGGAAAATCGTTGTCCTTTAAAATATTTATTATTTCCATCTTCGTTTCTTTATGGTATATTTTATCCGAAATGTTCAGAATCCGTTGGATACAGCTCCTTGCTGTGTTTATTATCATCGTCTTAGGGTGTTTTGAGTTGAAATTAATGATTCGTCCTGATAATTCGTTTCCTCGTCTGATGACCAAAGAGTCCAAATACGCCAGTTTTCCATTGTCTTCCAGCTCCATAGTGAATTTTATATTCCTGTCAAATGAATTTAGGGTGTCCAGTGTTTTATCGATGTCATCTTGGTGTATAATTGAGAAAATATCATCTACATATTTCGTCAAAAATCTTGGTGGTCTGGTTAGTTTATATATTGTAGTGTCCAGAAGATTTTCCATAACGATGTCCGCAATCAAAGGTGATGCCGGAGATCCCATCGGCATTCCTTTTAATTGTAAAGGGTGTTTTTTTAAGCGTTTGGTTTTTCACGTTGGCAACACTGACATACCGCATGATGTTCATGACAGCTGTGAAAGTGAAAAATGCTCAGTTTAGTTTGCCATTTCATCATGGAAAGACTTACGCCCGAACAACGTTTACAAATCATTGAAATTTATTATCAAAATTCGTGTTCTGTGAAAAATGTGTTTCGCAAATTACGTCCATATTATGGTCGACACAACCAACCAACCGAGCAAGCCATAAAGGCAATTGTGTACAAATTTCGCACACATTTTACTTTATTGGACATTCAACCATCGAATCGTGTACGGAGATTGCGCACAGAAGGGGATATGTAAAGTCATTGGTTTACCAGGACAAACCAGCGTCAATTGGTGCATTGGAAGACAATATCTGTCGTGTTATTGGCGAAATTCCCTTAGACATGCTGGAAAAAGTGGTGGAAAATTGGACCTTCCGTGTTGATCACTTGAAACGCAGTCGCGGCCAACATTTACATGAAGTCATTTTTAAAAAGTAATTGGCAGAGATTGTTTTATCATCCTAAATAAAAAATTTACAGTAATATTCAAATTTTGTGTGTTTCATTTCAATTTTAAAAACCAAACGCTTAAAAAAACACCCTTTATAAATGTTTGGTCCTTGTAGGTAAAATATCTATTCTCTTGGATGCAGAATTTTACTATTTCCATAAATAAAGCTTTTGGTATCTTTGTGTATTCCTGTATTTTAGTCCATTTGTTCCTGATTGTGTCTAATGCTAAATCCGTTGGTAAGCTTGGAAATAATGATACCACGTCAAACGAAATTAATTGTTCATCGTCACAAATGTATGTGTTATTTATGCGTTGTTTGAATTCAGTTGCGTTTTTTATGTTATATTTCGAGTCCAATGTTATATTCCTTAAAATTTGTATAATGTATTTACAATGTCAATAGGATGGTAAGCCAATTGATGAACAAATTGGTCTCAATGGTGTCCCTTCTTTGTGTATTTTTGGTAGTCCATATATTCTTGGAGAGATCGCCGTAGTTGTCGTCATTCTGTTCTTTTCAATCTTTGAGATAACCCCCATCTTATGTAGTTTGTCCACCAGATTGTTGTTCTTTGTCTGTAATCGTGTTGTTGGGTCTTTCCTGAGGATTCTATAGTTGTTTAGATCCGACAAAATGTCCATCATTCTATGGTCATAATCAATCTTTTTCATTGCTACCGTTTTATTTCCTTTGTCAGATGTTAATATCAAAATATCGTCATGTTGTTTAAGAAATTTGTATGTCCGTTGAGTTATATTTAATATTGCACGATCTGTTGCATTTAAGTATTTCATCGCTCTATGCTCTTTAACCATTAAAGAGAATGCAGTACGCGCTGCCTCTAGTTTCTCTTTTTCCTTAATTGTCTGAACTATTTCTTCTCCATCGGCAATGTATTTAATGAGAGGGAGCTTCTCGTGTTCTATGGGAAGAGCAAACTTTGGACCCTTTGAAAGTAATGATTTTATATCCGGCGGGAATTCCAATTCTGTCTCATTTACAAACCAATCGTCAGTTCTGTTGTTGTTCAAGAGAGCAAAGTTCCGTTTGTTGTTTAGTTTCTCAGTTAGTTTGTTAGTTTGTTAGTCTTTTTACTGCGTTTTGTTCTCTCTCCAAAAAATTGTTAATAATAAGAAGAATTGTCAATAATATCTATACAGGTTATCAGATTTAGAAACCTATATTAATGAAAACATTGTTTTATTTAAGATAAAAGGTCCCATTTTTGACCCATCTGTTTACAAACTTATTCATGTTATCCCATTAACATTTAACATAACAAAAATGTTAGTTTTACCAAATTACTTAACTCATAACCTAGCTGGCAATATACAAAACTTTAAACAAGAATGTCCACGAATCCATGAACTGTTTATTTGCGATAACGCAGTAGCAGAAGACAACTTCTACAATCACTGTAGCCGACCAAGAATAATCAAATGGTCAGCCTCAATTTCAATTAACAATTGTTCGGAAACCATCGATGGAGTAAAGTACGAAGCCACAAACATAACGTACAACGAAGTAGACCAATTATCTATACCAAGACTCGAGGATGTAAGGATTACACCATTACAGACTTAAATCTCCAAAGACTTCATTTAAGCTGTGTATCCACACTCAAATTTGTATGACAAACAAATCAGTTTCGTCAAGACGTCGAAGATAAAACCTGTTCTATTTTCGTCAATACGCACTTTAAATACGAAAATTACTGCAAGCAACACTATCCACGTTCAAAAATTTGCTTCAAACGCAACATGTGTGTCGTAGTGTGTATACATAGCTTTAAAAAACATTAAAGCTAAATCGGAAACATTATATTGCCATCACGACAATCACAGTAGCGATACTAAGGACACTCAGAACTAAAAGGATAACCCTGGTAACAACAGCAACTCCATCTTCAAACGTTCCGACCGTACCTTCGCTTTGGTCTTCACTTCATTCCAGGGAGGTGGGAAGAGTTACCATCTCAGCTCCCCTCGAGATGCCCCCAATTAAGCCTCCATGAGCAACTGCAACATAAACTGCAATACAAGAAATCTTGAGCAATATCCAGAAGCAGCAACATCAGCAACAAACAGGATGTATACATACTAACATAATTCCAAAGAATGTAAATAAAATGCTTACGTCGGCATTCTGCCGACGTTCAGCCAGCTAAGGTGTGGGTACATAGAAATTAATGCGAATAAAAATTAAACAAGTCTTTATTTACGTAAACCAAATAATTAAATATACATATATACAACCAAACCGTCAAATATATCTACGCCGGATCCTCAATCTGGTAACTCGCGCATGATGCCACTTCGTTAGAGTTGCACTTGTAACTATCGAACTTCTTAGCTCGCGTGATTATTTTATCGATGCAGTCCCCCACCACTTATTGAAATTTAAATTTTTGGGACTTTAGCCATAATAATATTAATTTGGCACTAACACATTTTTAAAAGTTACTTTGGCCGAAATTACGTCTTGTCCTACCTTGAAATTAACCTACTTGGTAGTCAGGTTAAATAACTATTGTGCTCCACTGCCTTTGCTTTATTCTTCTTAAGTAAATTACAGCGTAATGCTTACTGATCGTAATTTCGCAACACGTTAGTCGGTTCATTTAGCATATTAATCCTTTCGAGAAGTGTGTAGTGGGCCATATCAAAGCCAAACAAAGCATGCTCTCCTGAGCATCCTATACTCTGCTGATACGTATTCCTTAGTGCACAGCTTATAGCAGGTATGTCCCATTTGCGATGGTCCTCTTTGAGCTAGGCGCGGATTGCTGCAATGATGGATCTTATTACTCTCTCAAAGGCATTCGACTTAAATAAATTGTTTAATATACATGTTTTACACCCAATGTCGTTAAACATGCATTAAATTCGCTTGCCTTGAATTGTGATCAGTTGTCGCTAACCAATATCTTGGGAACCCAATATCGAAAGAATATATTATACTGCAGAATCACATTGCTCTAAAATTACTGCAGGCTTACCCAACGGTGGCCTTAATATTTGGTTGCGTGCTTTCGTTGACTTGCACGTTTTACAATTCCGTGTATAATCACGCACTTATACCACCATGCCAGGCCAAATAATATCCGACGAATGAGCTTCAAAGTTTTTGCCATTCCGCCATGTGCAGATTTCTTATCTGCATGAGCTCTTTGGATAACTTCTTTCGATAAACTTTGTGGAATCCATAATTTCCAGATATTGACTTGGCTGGACTCTGTAGTTGTAGTTCGAGATAGCAGCGGAATTTCTTAATTGATTCCAAAGCAGCCGAGCACTTGCGTTACGTTATAGTTTCGTTGAGCTGTTGTTTGTTGTTAACTTCTTCGACATTAACCGTATAGGTTTCTCAGCTCCTTCTTCGTCCAATTGTACCAACATTTAGCAATTTAACTGCCGCCGTGTACAGACGTGTTTTTTAATGCACTCCGCAAAAATTGAGTGTAAAAAAAAGACCGCGTTTGCAAAAATTTGTGTAGGGCTCTCAGTCGCCCCAGAGACGCCTATTTACAAACATATTGCTATTAGATTGCTCTAATAGCAATAAATACTAAGTTGCAACAACAAAGTGCGTAATTTTTACAAAAGACATGTCCACCAATTCGGGCCCAAGCTCTCTCGATCCCCAACAGCAACAGCTACAAGAACTAATTGTACAACAACAACGTGAGCGTCGACTCTCGGTCCAACGCAACAACGCATACTTTTCGGTGGTGTCGCCGACCCCACTGAATGCTAACGTAAGCAATAACACCGAAAGTGCCAGCCACTCAGCAATCAAAAGCAACTTACCGTGGAGAGAGCAGTGTGCTTCTCCATCAATAACGATAACTGGGTCACCGATTGCACCGACCAGCACCGTCAGCTCGTTGACAGCAACTACTGCAGCGTCTGCCGAAGTATTGACCTGCCTCAAGCCGTCAACGACAAGTCGCCCTGAGTCAGCCACAATAGTAAACCCAACGACTTCTGTCCAAACTGGAATGGATAGATATATTAAAATAACTAAGCGGAAGCTAAGCCCGCAAAAGAAAAAAAAGTGGCAACACGCCGAAAATAACCAAACCAAATGAACGAGTAGCACCCCTTAGCGGGAATCGTTTTAAAATTCTTGCCGATCAGCAAGATGATCAAGCCGGCGCTGTAGATAAAGTTAAATCGGCTAGACCACCACCCTTATACATCCGTGGAGCCAACTGCAGCGCCCTGATTTCGAAGCTAGTGGAAACAGTAGGGGCAAATAACTTTGTTGCAACCCCTCTCAATAGGGGTAACATTAAAGAAATTAAATGTCAAACCCAAACTGAGGACAATTTCCGCATCATTGAAAAGTACCTCCGTAATGCTAACATCAACTTCTATACCTACCAACTAAAAAGCAGTAAAGGGCTGCAGGTTGTGTTGAAGGGGATTGAGCCATCGGTCCCTACTCAAGAAATAGCAGACGCGTTGGTCGAAAAAGGGTTTGCGGTCAAATCCGTTGTCAACATCATCAACAGGAACAAAGTCGCACAGCCGCTCTTTAAAATCGAGCTCCAACCAGATGCAAAGCGGTCGAAGCCAAATGAAGTGCACCCAATCTACAACCTACAGCTCCTATTGCACAGAAGAATCACCGTAGAGGAGCCCCATAAGAGACACCAACCACCGCAGTGTAAAAACTGCCAGGAATACAACCACACCTCTAACAACTGCAATCTCAGGTCAGTGTGTGTTGGCTGTGGCGAACATCATAAAGATGGCATTTGCACCAAGGACAGAAACAATGTCGCTTTAAGATTATGCAGTAACTGTGGAGGGAACCACACGGCCAACTACAGAGGATGTCCTGTCTTCAAGGATCTTAAATCTCACCTAAACGGGCGCAAACCCCCAACTGGACCAAAAATCACCGTCAACGCCTCTAAAACTACACTCGAGGTATTCTTCGCCAAGGCTGTTAGATCATCTAACTTGCCTGCTACATACAGTCCTAGTGTATCCCTCGCTAGTGTGCTCCGAACTGAACAGACGGAGCCCGCAAAAGAGACCCCGTCACTTCACCATCTACAGAATCCGCAACCTAGCGCACCAGAGCTTGGCCAGCAAACTCCAAGTGGCTTAGAAGCCCTATTGATCTCACTCAATCAAAACATGACCACTTTTATGACGTTCATGCAAAACTGTATGCAAGAACTGATGCGGAATCAAAACCTGCTTATCCAGAAGCTTATCGAGAATAAATAATGGCTTCCCTACGTCTATGTCTTTGGAATGCTAACGGCATCTCCAAGCACAAAAATGAACTGCAACTATTCCTAGACTCAAGTGAAATCGACGTTTTGCTGATTTCGGAAACACATTTAACATCAAAAAATATTTTCTAATACCAAAATATACCTTCTATGCAACAAACCATCCAGACGGAAAAGCTCATGGCGGGACTGGTATCCTAATCAAAAACCGTATAAAACACTCGTTCCTCAACAGATTTGAAACACAGCACCTACAAGCAACTGCTATAACCGTTCAAACCAGCTGCGGCAACACTACATTGGTTGCCCTGTACTGCCCACCACGCTTCTCAATCTCTGAAAAGGAATTTACCGATTTCTTTAACACACTCGGAGATCGCTTCATTGCAGCAGGGGACTATAACGCCAAACATACGCACTGGGGATCTCGCCTGGTAAATCCTAAAGGCAAGCAGTTGTACAACACAATAGTCAACCCTCTCAATTAGATGGATTGCGTCTCACCGGGTAGGCCTACTTATTGGCCCACAGATCCACAGAAAGTGCCTGACTTGATTGATTTCGCAGTAACCAAGAGGATTCCACGTAATCGGATCACTGCGGATACACTGCTAGATTTAAATTCCGATCACTCTCCAGTACTATTCACACTATTAACAAGACCTCAAGTACTTGATCGCCCATATAGGCTTACAAACAACAAAACAAATTGGCTTAAATTTAAAATGTACATGAGTGCCCACATTGACTGTTCGCCGAAACTGGATGCTGCAGAGGACATTGATATTTGCGTCTCTGCACTTGAGTCTATGATGGCAGCTGCAGCAAAAGTATCTACTCCACCTGCCTCTTCTTACACTAAACCTGTTGACAGGCCTACGAACCGGCGGATAGAACAATTAGTAACGAAAAAACGACGTCTAAGAAGAGAATGGCAGATTACTCGCTCACCAGCAGCAAAACTTCGCCTAAGGCATGCTAATGGCAACCTCTCCAAGGCGTTAAGACAAGAGGAAAGCTGGGCTCAAAGAAAATACATAGAAAAGCTCAGCCCAACCAGCACTAAACATCCTCTGTGGAAAGCCCACCCAACTTTAAGCGCTCCTGCAGAGACAATTTCACCGATAAGGAGTCCAACCGGTGGATGGGCCCGCAGTGACGAAGAGAGGGCATCCGTATTTGCCACACATCTTAAAAATGGTTTTCCAGCCAAATCCAACATCAAACTCATCTGTACTTCCCCCTTCGAGCACACTAACGGATAGTGAGTACTCGGAACTCCAATCGGACGAGATCACTGCAGTTATTAAAAACCACATAAAGCCAAAAAAAGCCCCTGGCCATGACCTAATCACACCGAAAATGATCCTGGAACTCCCTATCATTGCCATACAATACATCTGCAAACTGTTCAACGCTATAATAAGAATTGGCTACTTCCCAAGAACATGGAAAAGGTCCACTATCATCATGATTCCTAAAGTGGGAAAGGACAAAACCCAGCCATCATCCTATAGGCCAATTAGTTTGCTGCCATGTCTTTGGAACCTTTTTGAAAAGGTCCTGCAGATCCGACTAAACTCATTTCTGGCATCGGAGAACACAATCCCTTCACACCAGTTCGGCTTCCGCGAAAAACATGGTACAATTGAACAAGTCAATCGCATAACATCCGAAATACGAACAGCATTCGAACTAAAAGAATACTATGCGGCTGTCTTTCTCGACGTTGCCCAGGCTTTCGATAGAGTTTGGCTGGAGGGTCTGATGTTCAAAATCCGGCAAAAACTGCCACAGTACACCCACAAACTCATGGAATCTTACCTTTACAATAGGCAATTCGCTGTAAGATGTAATGGCTCCGTCTCTGCTGATTTTGAAATCAAAGCTGGTGTACCGCAAGGCAGTGTACTCGGCCCATTGCTCTACCTACTGTACACTGCAGACTTACCAACGAGTTTAGGACTTACAACGTCCACTTTTGCCGATGACACGGCAATCCTCAGCAGATCCAAATGCCCAATACAAGCCTCTGCAAAATTAGAGGAACACCTCAAGGTGGTAGAGGAATGGCTAGCAACCTGGCGTATCCGGGTCAACGAGCAGAAATGCAAACATGTTACATTTACGCTTAACAGAAGAAACTGTCCAGCTCTAATGCTAAACAACGTACCAGTTCCTCAAGCCGAGGATGTCACTTACCTTGGCATCCACCTAGACAGAAGACTAACTTGGCGCAAGCACATCGAGGCAAAAAAAGTCACAGCTTAAACTGAAAGCAAGTAGCCTACATTGGATCATCAATGCTCGGTCTCCTCTACGTCTGGAATATAAAGTCCTCCTATACAACTCCGTACTGAAACCCATCTGGACTTACGGAGCCGTACTATGGGGGAAGGCAAGTACCAGCAATGTCGATATTATACAAAGAGCGCAGTCAAAAATTTTAAGATCAATCACGGGGGCCCCGTGGTACATACGGAACGACAACATTCAAAGTGATTTAAATATACCTAGCGTAAAATCTGAAATAGGTAGTCAACAACTAAAGTATTCTGCGAAACTGGATGCACACCCAAATTTTCTTGCCAATTCCCTTAAGCGAACTAATAATAGAACTCGTCTTAAAAGAAATGACAGACCAACCCAATAACAAGTGATTCGGGCCGCCTGCAATATCCCCAGGATTTATATTAAGTACTAGATTAAGAAAAATATCTCAAACTTGTTGTTAGGCTCTAATTTAAGAGTAGATTCAACAAATATATATTAAACGTTAAAAAAAAAAAAAAAAAAAAAAAAAAAAAAATTTTTACCAACATTGCGCCGATGCCGTAGTGCACGAAGAATTTTTGGTGAAGTCTGGATCAAGTTCGGGGGCCGAGGTAAGCTTTTCCTTAAGTTTTTCCATGGCAAGTTGAGCTTCCTGTGTCCATAAAAATTCATTTTTCTTAGTTAGCAGTTGGGTAATCGGAAATGTAATATCAGAAAAATTATCAATGAATCTACGACACTTCTCTGTTGATATTCCACCTATTCTTATAATATAGCACAGGTGTGACACTTCTGTAACACAAATCTTGGAAAAAACCAAGATATGTGTGGTGTCAGAACATTTGGAGTTTCTAATTCGTATGTCCCAGCAATTTAGAATGGTAAGTCTAACTTTAAATATAGTTTTTTCTATATTGTTATAATATAAATTGCTGGGACATACGAATTAGAAACTCCAAATGTTCTGACACCACGCAGAGATCGTCAAGGTATCCGAACACACAGTATTTGAGATCTGCTCGGATTAGATCGTCAATCAGTCGAGGCATGGTTTGCGACGCGTTGCATAATCCGAATGGCATTATGCTGAATTGGAACAGGGAGCGGACGGGTATCATAAAGGCCGTGATGCTTAGGGATATAAATGTTAGGTTAAATACAATACAGGCGACTATCAATACACAATGATAAAACTTTCTCTGCCCGTATCTGATTGGGGCGGCCCTTCCAAACTACTTGTGTTCTAGCCCTTCACGGTGTGCAGCTTCTGAGCGCACAGTGTCTCAAAATTGTCCCTTGCAAATTTACGGAATTCAACTTTCCATTCATTTTTTCATGTTTCCAAAATACAAATTAATTATGCCTAAGTTTTCAAAAGAACTTATTAGAAGCTTCCAAAGATATAAATATCAACACAAAAAAAAAAAAAAACGAATCTATTTCAAAATTATAAATTAAGTACTGGCTGTCTATACGGACCATTACCATTTGGTTATTGATTAATCGTGCAGGCAGTGGAATAACTTTATAGAGAAAAGACGGATGTCTACCAAAAAGTGGTATTTTTGCATTTATAATTAGTTTTCTGTCAATAAAAATACCTTTTGCCGTCAACAGAGTGTATACATCTTTTAATTGAGTACCTGTTATTTTTTTTCTTTTATTTATTTTATTTACGTCAACTAACACAGCAGTCAACGAGAAAGCTTAAGCTTAAGACAGATAGTAATTAAATGAAGAAGGTAGTTTAGCTTTATACACAACGTAACATCCCCAACCCGGTGGAGGTGTTTTATTTGCGCAAGGTGCCAGTTATGCCCCGATTTACACCCAATGGGCCAGGGATGAGTTGCAGCCAATCCAAGTCCAGAAAGATGAGGAGAGATAAGGTGAGAAAGGTTGTTAAAAGATTGGCAAAGAACACGAAGAGGTTCGTGAAGAGAGTAGTTAGTCAGACATCTACTAAGGTGAATAGGAAAAAAGTTTCTAGTCCGACGTGAGGGAACACAAAAATACAGCGTATCTAGTAAATTGGTAGAAATGACTTCGCCGTTGACTAGTTTATGGAGAAAGAGAATGCCAAAAACAAGCCTACGGTTATAAAGTGAAGGAAGATTAATAAGAAGAAGTCTGTCAGAATAAGAAGGTAGGGTCCCGGGTCGCAATTTAGACCGCGTAGCGCAAACTTAAGGAATTGCTTCTGTACCGATTCAATACTACGCTGGTGAACATCATATTGCGGGTTCCACACTGGCGAGCAATATTCTAGAGTAGGGCGAACTAACGAAGTGTATAAAACCTTTGTTACATAGGGATCATCAAATTCTTTGGCCCAACGTTTAATGAAGCCGAGAAGGCTGCTTGCTCTGTTGACAATTGAAGAAATATGAACATTAAATGAAAGTTTAGGGTCAAACATAACGCCTAAGTCTTTGAATGATGGAACACAATCTAACAGAACAGACTTAATAGAGTAATGAGCTAGGAGCGGAGACAAACGACTGAAAGTCATAAAAAACACTTAGAGGCATTAAGGTGTAATTTATTAACGTGGCACCAATCACAGAACGCATCGAGATCTGATTGCAAGTATTGTTGGAAAGAAGGATCATTATAGGAATAACAAATCTTGACGACATCCGCAAACATGAGCACGCGTGAATGAGCCAAGGCCAAAGGCAAATCATTTATAAACAATGTAATGGGCCCAGATGACTGCCTTGGGGTACACCTGAAGTAACTCGAACAGTTTTAGATATCGAGGAACGAAAAAACACCTTTTGGGTTCTGCCAATAAGATACGACTTTAACCAACCCAATAATTTTGGTGAAAAACCCATGATGTTAAGTTTCGCGAGAAGCAAAGAATGATCAACCGTATCAAAAGCCTTACCTTAGCCTTACCGTCTTACCTAGAAGACGTAATAATTTTCTCAAACAGTTTAGATATTGCCGAAAGTTTGGCAATGCCACGGTAGTTGGAAACATCCGATTTGCTACCCTTTTTAAAAAGCGGAATAATAAAAGACTCCTTCCAAATATCAGGAAATCTACAAGTCTCCCTCGACATAAAGAATAACCGAGCTAAAGGCTTAGATAGGGAAATCGAACACATTTTAAGGATGCAACTAGGTATATTATCAGGCCCGGGAACGAAGGAAGACTTCATAGATGACAAGCTAGAGAGAATACAGTCTTCAGTAATACTGGGAAAAAACATACAATTTAAATGTGGGATTGAAAAGGGAAAGGGTGTGGGATCCGAAACAGTAGTAGAATATGTCGACTGAAGAAATTTAGCAAACAGATCTGCAATATCTAAATCATTACTGGTCGTTAAGTCTGAAGGTGGAAGGTAGTACATTAGAGCGTCTTTTGGAATTGACAAAGTTGTAAAATCTTTTGGGGTTCTTATAAAATTCAGCCTTACAGCGAACGAGATAATTGTTGTAGCATTGAGTATTTAAAAGACAAAATTGAGATTTGGCTATACAATAATTTGCATAGTTAAGTCGCGAACCAGTTTTTTAAATCTTTTAAAATATCTCGATTTAATGTTACGAAGATTAGAGAAGATTAGATTAGGTTCTTACGTAGGCACGTGAGAACCAGACTGGCGAGCTGGAGACGGTAGAGACATTCATATAAGGAACCCATTTATCAATTAGAGAATTAAGAGCAGAATAGAAAAACTTCACTGCACAATCTATATCGCAGCACTCAAATAGAAAAGACCAATCAAAAGAGAAAATAAGGCTGTTAAGAAGATTGAAATTTGTTTTACGAAAACATCTACGACGAGAATTTGAGATGTTTTTAAATAAATTAGTAACGGAATTGTAGAAAATAGTAACTTCAATGGTAGGATGATAAGGATCTTCAGGTTTCACTATTGGCTGTGTTTGCGATACAGCACTAACAGTGGGATCAGAGACAAAAACAAGATCAAGGATTCTTTTAGAACAGTTAAGGAAAGAATTCAACTGATATAGTGGACATTCAAGTAGGCTATCAAGAAAAACATGTTGAGATGAAGGAATTAAGAAAGATAGAAATATTAGGCAAGTTAAAATCACCTAAAACTATAAGAACATCACGATCTTTAAGACGACCAAAAATAGTTCGTAAAGCATCAGCCTGGTGCACGTAGATCATGATATCAGAAGCTGGAGGAATATGTGAACAAGAGATATATAGGCTAAAGTTAGAACATGTAACTTTGACGCAAATAAACTCAACACCTAAGGGAAATCAATCGGCACAACACTTGAACACAGATTCGAGTTGACAGCAATGAGTACTCCACCGCCACGACGACCAACACGATCAAGCCTATAAGAAATAAAGTTATTAAAAAGAATTTTATTATCCAAAACAGAGGGGTTAAGCCAAGTTTCAGAGAAAGCTAATATGTCAGTCAAAAAGGTTTGGCTATCACAGAACAGGTTCGAGAGCTTGGTAAGAAGTCCTCTTACATTTTGATAATGAATGCAAAGACTAGACGTTATTAGTTTTTTGAAGCAGAAGATAAATCAGGAAGGTGGACTGGCAACGGACGAGAGCGCTTATTGGGCGCAAACTCGTGTACAACTAGGCCCAAAAATTAGGGTCAACCATAGCTGAGAAGTACTCATTTGGTACTGTAATTAACCCATGCTACTTGTCAGACCGAAGTTCCTTTTGAAAGTAATTTAATTTAGCCTTTTATCCTCCGTTGCACTCATGGGCCCTTGCCTACTTTTTTGGCATTGTAAACATCTTTCTACTATAGCTAGCAACTAACTAACATAATCATATCTTCCATAATTTCGAAATGCTTTCCAAAGGGCTGTTTTGCTGTCTTAAAATGACAAGTAAATATATTTCTAACTTCCTCCGCTGAAACGGCGTGTAATCGTGTATGTCGACTATGTTCTTGATAGTGATCAAGAATATACATACATAGATAAACCTACATCTGACCAATTCTTAAGGCCGATTGCTACTCATTAAACAATTATAATAATGTGCTAAAAACAGTGTGTACTGCCCTTTCAGAGTAATTTCTCTACCAAATCTCTACCAAATTTCTCTATCTCATACTTTTGCAACATAAACTTTTTAAAATATGTACATTTTCACAGTCGAATATGTACATTTTCACAGTCGAAGAGGGACTCAAAGGAAATGGCGGTAGGAAGACAGCAAGCCAAGCAAAAATTTTCATTAATTTGCTTAAAGCACTCTTTGGGCTAAGTGGCAGTGATTAAGTCTTTGACTTAGATAGTTCCATAACATATGTAGCATTCTATAAAATAGAAATCTGTAAGGCATTTTAGCCTTATGTACATATCTACGTTAAAATAAATAACTAGTTTTAGAGGGTCTTAAATCAGCACTGCATGTTTCTTTCTTTTTTTTTTTGTTTTTTTGTTTGTTATTGTTAAAAAGCCATTGTTAAAGTCCAATCAAAGAAAATACAGAACTGGAAAAACAAAAAAACCAACTCCCTAACAACATACAGCGAAGGTGAGAGAGAAAGAGTGACACCAAAAAAGCAACCGCCATTCTATCCTTGTCTAACTCTTTCGTACCCTTCCTTAAATTCACACATCGCAAACTGTTACAAGGTTGGGTTTTCCTTTTGTTCTCTTTTTAGCTTCTTTTATCTCGCCTTCCCTCGTTTTCTATTTCTGTCTCCCTTTTTTTGTTGTGGAAAACATCTAAGCCCAAAACACACATACACATAGTGGATCTGCCTGATCCTGACCAGAAACAAACTTGAATTCACTTTGCTTCTGATGCGAAAAAATTTAAATATTGATTTTTGTCTGTTGGCCAAATATTTGCAGCCGACGAGAGGTGGCAACGATGGGCATAGATGGTGGATAGGGGTGGGCTTGAAGTCCATTGTCATTTGGATACTTTTGTTTGCTCCAGCGAAATGCCTCCTGGAAATTTATGCAGGCATAATTTGCGAGCCTAATGAAAATGTTCAAATTTTGAATGTAAATTAAATACTCGTACAGTTATAGATATCCGAACACTTATTATTAAATGCTGTGTTCTTGGATGCTTTCTTGTCCACATTCTTCTGTACAAACAGGACGTGTGAAGTCCCAGTCACTTTAGCTTTAATGGCCCAGGATGTAGTTTATGCCTCTTGGGATCGTCTGAGCCTACTGATCAAGAAATGTGTGCCTCATGGGATCCTTCTACACGTTGCACACTCTGACCAAAAGAAACAGAACTCCTTTTTAAGAGTTATCCAAACTGCAACTGCAGATTCCCCATTTTTTATGTGGGCGCTCTCAGAATTGGTGTAAAACAACGTGTGTGATTCGGCGGCCGATCCGTTTCTGGTGTTTGTTTAGATTACGACATTTTTGAAGTTTGTCAAAACTGGGCTTTGTGAATAAAAATCCTATAAATTAGTATGATTAAATGACCTCAAGCCGACTATAAGCTAGTTTTGATCAAAAATTGGAATTATACCCTTCGATTATACCCTTGCAAAAAGGGTATATTCATTTTGGTCAGAAGTGTGCAACGCATAGAACGAAGCATCTCCGACCATACAAAGTATATATAATTAAATATTCGATTTTCTCGATAAGGAAAAAAAGATATTTTTCGTGAGTTAAGTAACGTACTTTATTATTTGAAAGGAAACTTAGAACTGATTACAAAAATGTCTTATGGTTATATTTATAGCTAAATTTGGGAGCCCTTTGGTGGCGTGGTTGATACTTCGACGATTTGATTGGTCCGACTTTAAATGCTGAGTTAGCGTTCTCACGCCTTTGGTTGTTAGGGGGACAATTATTATTTCAAGTGTTCAATTGTTTATGTTAGTTTTTATGGATTAGCGTTCATACGCTTTGGTTTTGAGGGGGACAATTGTTTACGTTATGATTTTTAGGGGCCGAAATATTTATATGTTATTGGGTATTGGAGTCGGATATATGACTCCCCCATCCTAAAGAAAATAGCCTGTCCTCAGGCGGATACATTGGGATATAGCGAGGGATTTTTCTCAGCTGTAAATATTGGAGTGTCAATTTTGTTTATAATTTGGGACTCGATTTTTTCAACAATTGGGGTTTCGATTATGTCTGTGGGACCACGATTGTTATTTGATCGGAAATGCTTAATAATTAATTTTTGTGGCATTGCCTTAAACTTATAGATTAAGTATGTAATCAAACTTATTATAGTAAGTATAAAAGTGGTTAATGTAATAGTTTGAAATGCAGTATAATATTTCGTATGTTCGTTAATTATCTCTTTTGTTTGGATAAAGGAAATAGGTTCTAGCCTGGTGATATTGTTTGTTACATAAATGCTTTGGCTATAGTCAAGTAATGAATTTATTATTGATATTTCGTTTAGTTGTAAGGCACAATCGTAAATTTTTATTATGTTATTGCCTTCTATTATTAATTCGTTGTTTACGCAATTTTGATTAAGTTTAGTTTTTGGTAGATTCCATGTTACAATTATGTTTGGTTCAATGTAATTAGTTTGAAAATTCTTATATGTCTTAGTGTATTTACAAGTGGTTGGGATTTGATTTAAAATGCCTATTATACATTCGTTAGTTTCTATTTGTTTTGTGTTTTTATTGAACAAAGTGTTGTTATTAAAATAGTATTTATCGTATGAATTTTCTGTCAAAATATTTTTATTCTCGTCTGGATAAGGAAGTATCTCAAAGATAGGGGGTTTTTATTACTTCTTGAGGAATGTTTGAAATGATAAATATCTCGTTTGAACTTGGTTTAAGCCAGGTGGAAGTTTTTGTATTCAATAGTTTTTCCGAATTAACATGACTTAAGTGATTATGTTTTAAAAGTTTTGGGTTGAAAATTCCTAATCTAGTGAGCTGCATGCCCATTTCTATGTCTTCAATGTATTCTGTGAAATGCTCAAAATTAAAGATTAGAACTTCTAATCTTACTTCTTTTTCTTTTTCTTCCCTGAGGCTGTTTATTACTTCTAAACCTTTATTAACAGTGTCTATTACGTAATTTAGTTCGTTTGCTTGTACGCTATTGCTTTCAAGATTATTTATTTTTTCTTCTAATTCATCTTTATCTTCCTGATCAAGAGTACCAAAAAAGATATTTGTATATTGAACCAATTCCGTTAATTAGTCCTCGTTTGTTACGTTTTACAATGTGTATTCCATTAATTTCCCTACTTAGTTTTTCTGTTAAGTATTGAATATGGATTATGTTTTTAAATTCTTGTGCTTGTTGCATTAAATTATTATATGTAATGTCTATTAGAGTTAAGTTCACTTTTAAATAATGATATTCAAAGTTTGTCGGTAAGTCCATGGTTCCTGTTTTAAATATTAAGTAACCGTTTGGTGCTTTTACTGGGTTTATGTCAATGGATTGACTGCATGTTGATTTTAATGTTAAGAATAGCATGATGTAATAAAAAGTCATCTTGAGTTGTTGACCTGTAATTAATTAATTGTCGTATTTGCTTTTATTAACTTTCTTTTTCTTCTTGAATTTTGATTTGTAGTGTGTAACTTTTTGTCCTCTATTTCTTTCTTTAAAATGTTTCTCGTCTAACTGATTTATTTCTCCTGTCTTTTTGAATGGGTTTGTCGTTTTTGACTTTACTAGTGGTGCTTGTTTATATCTAGTGTCGATTTCGAAGTCGTGTCTATCTTCGTTTAAATTGTTTATTTGATGTATTTTTCTTGTTTGGGTATTATAGTCGGGGGATCCTGCATAGATAAAAATGTCCGCTGGTGTTCGGTTAGTTGTTTTATGTCTCGTCTTATGGTTGTATACGTAGAGAATTTTTTCAAATTTGAGTAATTTATCTTCGATGTCATTTTCACTATTAATAATTCTGAGTTTTTCATTTATTGTTTTATGGAATCTTTCTACATCTGAGATGCCGTTTTTACTTGATGTGATTTCTAACTTTACATTTTCTTCTTGTAGCCAATTTTTTAGTGCTATACACAGAAATGCTGAATCTTTGTCTGATTTTATTTCTATCGGTTTGCCCATTTCAGTGAATACTTTCATAATTGCTCTCTTGGCTTCTAACCAATCTCTAGACTTTACTTCTACAAGTGTTGCAAATTTCGAGTAAATGTCAATGCATGAGAGGAATTGTAAATTGTCGATCATGTAAAAGTCCATGACGTATTTTTCTCTGATATTAAAAAGTTCTGGTGTTATTTCAAAAGTTAGTTTTGTATTTCTATTTTCTGTCTTTGCGATATTGCATACTGAGCATTCATTAATAATGTTTTGAATTAGGTTTTGGAAATCGGGAAAATAATATTTTTCTTTAAACAAATTAATCGTTTTTTCAATTCCTGGATGTAATAATTCTTTATGTTGTTTTAGGATTATTTCTTTAAATTGTGCAAACGTTTGAAGGTCCTCTAACTTAATGCTAGATTTCGAGGTTTTTGTATTTGCGTTTGGTTGTATTATTTCGATAAAAGCTTGTTGGAATATGGGAAAATCTTGTTCATTATGAAAATATAGTACAGTGTTCTTACTGCAGAGATATCTTATGATTATATCCCTTGCGTAAGCATTGGTCATTTCTTTGTATGTTATTTTTTATGTTTGTTTTGTAAAAGTAAGTTGTTGTTTCTGTTTTGTCTTCTGAACCTCTAATGAATTCTATTTGTCTGTTATAATAATTAATGGGTCTTTCTACTATTGGAATGTAGTTTTCATTATCCTCGTGAGCACTATGTATTGTAGCTGCTGTGCTTTCTGTTGATCCTAAAAAGTTTTCATCTATTTTAACTCTGGAAAGGGCATCTGCTACATGATTTTCTTTGCCAGGTAAATATTTAATTTTGTAATCAAACTCATTTAGTCTTACTTTCCATCTTTGAAGTTTCATATTTGGTTCTTTTATATTGTTGAGCCATACTAAAGGCTTATGGTCGCTTAGAATCTCGAACTTTCTACCGAAAAGGTATGGCCTAAAATATTTAGTTGCCCATACAATAGATAGTAATTCCTTTTCTATGGTTGAATAATTAAGTTCGTGTTCGTTAAGTGTTCTACTACCATAAGAAATAGGTCTATGGTCCTGTGAAAGGAACGCACCTAAAGCTATGTTGCTGGCATCTGTGGTTAAGAAAAATGGTTTTTTGAAATCGGGATATGCAAGTATAGGATCATTCATAAGGAGATATTTTAATTTCTCAAAGGATGAAATATAATTTGGGTCGTTTATATTTATTTCAGCTCCTTTCTTTAATCCTAGAGTTAATGGTTTTGCAATATGTGCAAAGTTGGGTATAAATTTCCTGAAGAATCCGCATAATCCTAAGAATGATTTAATTTCTTTTGGAGTTTTGGGTATCGGAAAATTTTGAATTGCTTTGACTTTGTCTGGGTTAGGTTTTATACCTTCTGTTGTTATTATATGACCAAGGAATGCAGTTTCCTTTTTCATAAATTCGCATTTGTCAAGTTGGAGTTTAAGATTTGCTTCTCTTAGTTTGTTAAATACCTTTCTGAGTGATAGTATGTGTTCCTCCAATGAAGTGGAGTACACAATGATGTCATCCAGATAAACAAGGCAATCCTTATAAATAAGGTCTTCCAAAAGATTATTCATGCATCTTTGGAATGTTGCTGGGGCATTTTTAAGACCAAATGGCATACGTGTGTATTCGTAATGGCCATGTTTAGTTGAGAAAGCTGTTTTTGCAATAGATTCAGGATCCATTTGAATTTGATGAAATCCCTTAGCTAAATCAATGGTGGTAAAGTATTGGCATTTTCCTAGTTTGTCGAGAATTTCGTCCATGACTGGAATTGGAAATTTGTCGTCTATTGTGACTTCATTTAGATTTCGATAGTCAATGACTAATCTGAATTTTTGTTTCTTGGAAGCATCTCCTTTTTTTTTGGGACGATCCAAATGGGTGAACAGTAGGGGGAGTTCGATTTTCGAATGATACCCTGTTCAATCATTTCATTTATTTGTTTGTTGACTTCCATATCAAATGTTTGGGGATATTTGTATGGTCGTTTATAGATTGGGTCCTCATGTTTTGTATGAATAGAGTGCTTTATTGTACTCGTGAAAGTCAAATTTTCACCTTCGCGATACTGAATGTCACTGAATTCGTACAAGACCTTTTTTAATTTTTGAGTTTCTTCGTTGTTTAAATGGTCGAGTCTATACTCATTGCTTTCTATTATTTCGTTTTCAATCGCAAAATTTGTTTCCGGGTCTCTTTCTGTGGGTGGGTCCAAAACTTCTATGTTTTGTTCTTCTTCTATTTCTTCAACATCTCTAAAGTAAAATGTATAGTTTCCTAATTTTGCGTATTCTTCTTCATAATTTATTTGTGCTTTGCAGGCTTTTAGGAAGGTTCTGCCTATCAACATGTCGTATTTATTTGAAAATTTATGGATATAAAATTTTTGTTCTGTCGGACAAAGTTTGCTGGGTGCAAGGAAAATAATTTCTTTTAGTTCTACTGCTCCTTCAATCATGTGAATTTTGGAATCTCCTAAATAGGTTTTGAAATTAAAAAGTTTTCGGACATTATATTGATTGAAGAGCCTGAATCGACTACACATCTCAAAGGTTTATTGTTCATTATTATTCTGATGAAGGACTTGTCTTTATCTCTTCTTCCGATTGATCCGAGGCATTCTGATGAAAATTTTCGGATGTATCCATTTTGCTAATTCCACTATTACTTTCTCTTTGCCTTTTTGTAGGCTGGTTTGCTACATTATTCTTTGAATAGTTGTTTTGCTGTTGATTATTCATTGGATTTTGAGCCCTGTCAATATTTAGTTTCTGTTGAAATTCTTGGAATAGTTTTTGGTTTGGTATTGTATCTGATTGCTTTGTTTGAGACGGAATTGTACTATTGGGTACAAAAGTTTTTCCACTTTTTGATTCTGATTTTGGCTTTGATTTGACTTTCTTATTTCTGTTATACTATTTTCGTATAACCCTTCTCTTTGAGCTACTTGTTTCAATTTACTGATTGTGGTTATATCGTATCTAGCTAATGTCATGAATAGTCTATCGGGTAATTTTTTATTTATTACGTCTTTGATGGTGTTATTTAACGCGTTTGTATAGAGCGCGGTGTTATTCGCGTCGTTTTCTAGACTTAATTTGTTTGTTATAATGTAAGACTTATCTTCTAATTCGGTGACGAACTTACGAAGATTTCCTGTGTAGCTGGTGTTGTAGAGGCGTCGCAAAAAGTTCCTCACAGGGGGTCTGCGTTTTTAATTCGTTGATAAGGAGTGTCCTTAGTTCCGGCCAGGTGTTAGATTGTCCGATTTGTGAGAGTCGTTGTGCTTCTCCGGTAAGCTGCATCTCGATAGCACTGAACAGTATGTTATGCTGCCTTATATCGTGGGTTGGATATAGGTGCATAATAAAATCGATCCTCCTTATAAACGACGTCAGATTTTCTGGAGCTCCATCGTAATTTGCCACTTGTCTTAATGAAGACAGTGCTTGGTTGAGGTGGGCTTCTGTGAGTTCTACAGCCATTGTATATCTTTTAAATTTTTTTGATTTTTCTGGATTTTAGTGATGGTTTTTTTGTTGATCTTCTGGGTTTTTGTGGTGTTTTGTTTTGTTAATTTTCTGGGTTTTGGTTATGTTTTATTTTGGATTTTGGTTTTTTGTTCGCACACAAGTTGGCGGTTTTTGTTCCTCAATTGGATTTAATAGTTGTAACACACAGTTAATATTTTCGCGCACAGTTGGCGTAAATATTTTTTCTTTGGTTGCAACGCACAGTTGATACTTCCGCGCACAGTTGGCAGAAAGTATTTTTCACTGTTGTAGACTTTTGAGCACTACCCGTAAATTCTTGATGTCGGATCGGAAATTTATTTTGTAGTGATTATTCACTAATTCTATGTAACGCACAGATAACAGTTCTACACGTCGCACGGATAGAATAACAGTTCACTACAATAGTTATTCACCAGTTCTATGTAACACACGGATAACGATTCTATATGTAACACGGATAGAATAACTTTTTTTTTTCCAATCCTACCGACTGCGCCAATTAAATATTCGATTTTCTCGATAAGGAAAAAAAAGATATTTTTCGTGAGTTAAGTAACGTACTTTATTATTTGAAAGGAAACTTAGAACTGATTACAAAAATGTCTTATGGTTATATTTATAGCTAAATTTGGGAGCCCTTTGGTGGCGTGGTTGATACTTCGACGATTTGATTGGTCCGACTTTAAATGCTGAGTTAGCGTTCTCACGCCTTTGGTTGTTAGGGGGACAATTATTATTTCAAGTGTTCAATTGTTTATGTTAGTTTTTATGGATTAGCGTTCATACGCTTTGGTTTTGAGGGGGACAATTGTTTACGTTATGATTTTTAGGGGCCGAAATATTTATATGTTATTGGGTATTGGAGTCGGATATATGACTATATATTCTTGATCAGCTCGACGAGACGAGTGTTATTATCGTGAAACTTAATATTAGAGAGTTTACTACGCTTATAAACGACTGTGCCAAATTTGATCAAGATCGGATGACTATCATATAGCTCCCATAGGAACGATCGGTCGAAAACAGTGACTTTTGTAAATAACTTCGTTACTTTTACCGCGATTGCTTTCAAATTAAACATTTGTTAGTTTGATATATCTGTTAATGACTGTGCCAAGTTTGATCAAGATCGGGTGACTATATCATATAGCTCCCATAGGAACGATCGGGTGAAAACAGTGACTTTTGTAAATAACTTCGTTACGCGATTTCTTTCAAATTAAACATTTCTTAATTTAATATATCTGTTAATGACTGTGTCGAATTTGATAAAGATCGATTGACTATATCATATAGTCAATATCTTACGCAAACATTAGCCATTGATAGCTAATAGGTAAGGAAAGAGTTACCAAAAAAGTTGCAAGGGTATACAAACTTTGACGCGGTCGAAGTTAGCCCCGGCGCTCTTTGTTTTTTTTTTAATATTGGGCTCCGAATACGCCACACACCAAGTTTATATAGTTCTTTTTATTTTTACTGCCGCCGAAATTATTGCAGTTGCTAGCCAAACTGCCTTTATATATTCGGTCACACGCACTTTTTTTTTTTTGCCGTCGCCGAAATTATTGCAGTTGCTCGGTTAGCCAAACTTCCTTTATATTAGACGCACCCCACTTTTTCTTTTTATTAAGCAATATATTGCTTTTATATTATACTCTGTCTCTTACCACTGGTGGGGGAAAACAGGAGATTTTTTTATTTTGCTACCTTTAGCTGATCTTATCATAAGAATTCAGACTTTAAGGAGCTGATTCATTCTTTGAGTCTCTTACCACTGGTGGGGGAAAACTACAAAGTTCCTTTTTTCTCGAAGGACCAAAATGAAAAGGGTTTTTAGCACCGCAAAAACTAAAAGCCCATCTTCATCACTTGAATTTAAATTATGAACTAATTTTATTAACAAACGTCTTGTGTACATCAAAGAATTCTTAGACTCTAAGAGGCGACAATTGTTCTTAAAAATGCTTACTCTAATGTTTATATTAATGCTTGTTTATATCATGCACAGCGTTGGCGACTTGATATTGCGCCATTCTTAAAATCTTGAGTGCTTTCCCACAAGGTGTGGACGCATGTTTTGTTTATTTCTTTGTTCAATCTGATTTGGTGAAGCCGTTTCAGATGAACGCGATGTTTATTCTTAAACACTTGTTGTCCTAGATGCTCCAGATTAGTATTAAGTCAATGATTCGGCATGATGGCCGAGAAAAATTCAGGTTATTTATATTTTTTTAATTTTTTTCTGAAGGAGCGACGTGGTTAAGACCTCTAGCAAGGGCGAAAGTTCGTCAGAAATAGTGTGACCAAATCCTGCGATCGCGCATTATGCCACTTCGCTAGAGTTGCACTTGTAACTATCAAACTTCTTATCTCGGGTGATTATTTTTATTGGCGCAATCCCCCACCACTTATTGAAATTTAAACTAACGCCTTAATTAAAAAAAAAAAAAAAAAAAAAAACGGCAGAAACTAGTCACTACACAATACAAAGAACCTACTCAACTTTTTGTGCTGATTTTGGAAAAATTTTGTTATACTAAATAAAACCTGTTTTTTAATCCCTTATGCTGGAGGCTCTTCATCAAGTATAATATAAGTTCAGATTTCAAAGGAGTTTAGAAGTGTATTAAAAATCAATTAACATTTTATTGCATTTCAATGACTATTACTGATTAGACCTTGTTGGTGGTTCAGCTTCATCGTCATCCGAAGGAGGTTGCTGAGATCGTGTACTGAACTGTGAACCAAATGCCTCATCCGGAATATCATCTCTATATCGGGTCCACTTTATCAGAGTTTCTGGTGATCGGTACAAAAACATAAGTTTAGCATATGAATCTTTTTCTAGCCGATATTCTTGAGTCTCGCGAACCAAATATATATCATTACAAATTTTTAAAATTCGGTCAACATACGGTAGGTCCTCAAACATTATTCGCCTATGATTGTTTGCGATAAGGAAGCGAATTATGCGTGAAACCAGAAATACAAATGTTGTATAGAGGCCAATAATACTACTTAGAAAAGACAAATTAATAATTTCATGCCTTATACAGTTAAAAAATCAGTTAACAATACCCAGTTTTCTCTATATAGCTCATTGTTGTCGGAAATGATTTATCGCAGAAAACCTATATTACAACGCCGCTTTCACAATCCCTCTCAGGCAATTTTGAAAGAATATCCTAATAGAATTTATCCTCACAATAGTCATGCATTTCCCACCAAGATTATCCATCGGCTTGCTTCTTCTCTAATATCATTGGCCGCGTATATTTGCCTATCAGTATAACAATTTAAATAATTAAGTAATGCATCTCGCCATCTTCGCAATAATACTCATTGCAATCTATAACATAGGGTAACAAACCCGCATTTTTTTTTGCGGCAATGTGTGAATATTCTTTTATTAGAGTTATCTGAGGTGGCTGATTCCGAATATGATTGCAGAAAACACGATTTAAGTTTCTGAATTATCAAAATACTTTCTATAAAAAAACATCCGAATTCGGAATTAGCGATCTTAAATTTCTAGAAAAAATCAAAGAAGCTAATTTCGGCTGTGACGAAATTTACATAGAAAATTATTTTTCTGTATCTCAATTCATCAATGCACAGACAAAACCTTCCAAATATCATTTCCACTTATTAAAACCATTACAAGCATACCGCTATTGGTAGGCATATACACTCGGAATAGGACAGCCTGTACGGTCATTGTATTTTTGCGAAGAACTCAAAAGCGATATGATAAAATAACGGTTTTCTTGCAAGTTGTCTTTTAGCAGTTATTCACGTCTATCAGAACGCAACAGAAACCTCTGCAAAAGAGCCGTTATATTTTTTTTTTGCTTTGTGTTGGAATTCGTATGAAATTGAGTAAATTTTTTCTGTCACTTGAATAGGACATGCATTTAGTTTGATCGTTTATTTTGGCGAGTGATCATACAAATTTTGTTCAAGAAGGTTTTTTGCTATTTTCGAGTATTGGCTTTAATATAAAAACAAAATGGGTCGAGGAAAGTCCTTAATTTATGAAGAAAGAGGACAAGTAAAGGCGTACAAGGACTCTGGACTATCAATTGCAAAATTAGCCAAAAAAATCAATAGAAGTCGACATGTCATTTCAAAATTTTTAAGTAATGTGTCTGGCTATGGAAATAAAATGAAAGGCCGCACTCGTAGTGTGATTACCAATGAAGAGAGACGACTAATATTAAGAAAAGCGTCCAATTCTCATGACTCTGTGGCTAAAATTCGTGAAAAATGTGACGTTAATGTGGTTTCGAAGGCTAAACATCTAAAGAGACTTAAAATTAAAAAGAAACCTCCTCTCAACATGGCAAGAAAAGCGCAACGACTCAGTTTTTGTCGCGAGCATGTGGCCTGGACCAAACAGTGGCGCAACATGGTGTTCTGTAATCGAAAATGTGTGGGGATGGCTGACACGGGAGATTTATAGTTCAGGAAAACAATATTCAAGTGTTTGAGAATTAATAAAAGCAATTGAAATGGCTTGGGATTCCATTTCTTTGAATTATTAGGCCAGTTTGTATGAATCTCTTCCAAACAGGATGATTGAAGTCTTGGAACAGAAAGGTGGCTCGACACATTATTAAATCTTTTGTTTTTACTTTCTTATTTTCTATTTTTGTATGTAAACGAAGTTATGCATATGTTAAAACATTAAAACGAATTTAAAATGTATTTTTGTTGAAGTGTCCCCCCATGGAAAACATACGTTGGAGGTGTCCTATTCAAATGATGAGGAGTGTACCTATGTAGCGCTGCTTTGTTTCGTGTGTGTGCGTGTGCTCTGCTTTTTTGTAGACTGCTGGCAGCGCTGCCAAAAGCGTTTGAGCACAGCAGATTTATATTGACTGTAACTGATCAAGAATATATTTTCTTAATGTGGTCGAAAATCTTTCCTCTAGCAAACATCAGACCAATTTTATAATACCTTCTGCAAGCGTATAAAAATATGCGGTCCTTGTCTGTTGCTAAAAGACTGTTGCCCTATGTATTTTCTGGGTTAGTAATTATATTCATTGCTATAAGGAATACCTAGTGAAAATAACATTTCTGAACAAGGATAACACATTTATAAAAATTTGTGGATTTCAAATTTTGATATTAATGTGGTCGTTATATTTTAAATATTCCTTGGAATTTATACATAAGTATGTGTTTTTAAAAATCAAGTTTTAAAAAAATTGGCAGTGTTATAGAGTAAGCAATATTTAAAATGCAGTATCAAATTGGTAATAAATCATTGTGCGACCAAATATATAGTCAATTGTGTCTCCATAATTAATCATTTAGAAATAAAACCAAATTAGTCTGCAGTGCAAAATAAAACCACCAGTGATTTTGAAAAAATTTTGTTATACTAAATAAAACCTGTTTTTTAATCTCTTATGCTGGAGGCTCTTCATCAAGTATAATTTAATTTCAGATTTCAAAGGAGTTTAGAAGTGTATTAAAAATCAATTAACATTTTATTGCATTTCAATGACTATTACTGATTAGACCTTGTTGGTGGTTCAGCTTCATCGTCATCCGAAGGAGGTTGCTGAGATCGTGTACTGAACTGTGAACCAAATGCGTCATCCGGAATATCATCTCTATATCGCGTCCACTTTATCAGAGTTTCTGGTGATCGGTACAAAAATATAAGTTTAGCATATAAATCTTCTTCTAGCCGATATTCTTGAGTCTCGCGAACCAAATATATATCATTACAAAGTTTTAAAATTCGGTCAACATACGGTAGGTCCTCAAACATTATTCGCCTATGATTGTTTGCGATAAGGAAGCGAATTATGCGTGAAACCAGAAATACAAATGTTGTATAGAGGCCAATAATACTACTTAGAAAAGACAAATTAATAATTTCAAGCCTTATACAGTTAAAAATGTACAATACCCAGTTTTCTCTATATAGCTCATTGTTGTCGGAAATGATTTATCGCAGAAAACCTATATTACAACGCCGCTTTCACAATCCCTCTCAGGCAATTTTGAAAGAATATCCTAATAGAATTTATCCTCACAATAGTCATGCATTTCCCACCAAGATTATCCATCGGCTTGCTTCTTCTCTAATATCATTGGCCGCGTATATTTGCCTATCAGTATAACAATTTAAATAATTAAGTAATGCATCTCGCCATCTTTGCAATAATACTCATTGCAATCTATAACATAGGGTAACAAACCCGCATTTTTTTTTGCGGCAATGTGTGAATATTCTTTTATTAGAGTTATTTGAGGTGGCTGATTCCGAATATGATTGCAGAAAACACGATTTAAGTTTCTGAATTATCAAAATACTTTCTATAAAAAAACATCCGAATTCGGAATTAGCGATCTTAAATTTCTAGAAAAAATCAAACAAGCTAATTTCGGCTGTGACGAAATTTACATAGAAAATTCTTTTTCTGTATCCCAATTCATCAATGCACAGACAAAACCTTCCAAATATCATTTCCACTTATTAAAACCATTACAAGCATACCGCTATTGGTAGGCATATACACTCCTATACACATACTAGGACAGCCTGTACGGTCATTGTATTTTTTGCGAAGAACTCAAAAGCGATATGATAAAATAACGGTTTTCTTGCAAGTTGTCTTTTATTATTCACGTCTATCAGAACGCAACAGAAACCTCTGCAAAAGAGCCGTTATATTTTTTTTTTTTTGCTTTGTGTTGGAATTCGTATGAAATTGAGTAAATTTTTTCTGTCACTTGAATAGGACATGCATTTAGTTTGATTGTTTATTTTGGCGAGTGATCATACAAATTTTGTTCAAGGAGGTTTTTTGCTATTTTCGAGTATTGGCTTTAATATAAAAACAAAATGGGTCAGGAAAGTCCTTAATTGATGAGGAAAGAGGACAAGTAAAGGCGTACAGGACTAGGGACTATCAATTGCAAAATTAGCCAAAAAAATCAATAGACGTCGACATGTCATTTCAAAATTTTTAAGTAATGTGACTGGCTATGGAAATAATATGAAAGGCCGCACTCGTAGTGTGATTACCAATGCTGAGAGACGACTAATATTAAGAAAAGCGTCCAATTCTCATGACTCTGTGGCTAAAATTCGTGAAAAATGTGACGTTAATGCTAGTATATCCACTGTCCATCATGTGATTTAGAAGGCTAAACATCTAAATTAAGAAGAAGCCTCCTCTCAACATGGCAAGAAAAGCGCAACGACTCAGTTTTTGAGCATGTGGCCTGGACCGAACAGTGGCGCAACGTGGTGTTCTGTAATCGAAAATGTGTGGAGATGGCTGACACGGGAGATTTATAGTTCAGGAAAACAATATTCAAGTGTTTCAGAATTAATAAAAGCAATTGAAATGGCTTGGGATTCCATTTCTTTGAATTATTAGGCCAGTTTGTATGAATCTCTTCCGAACAGGATGATTGAAGTCTTGGAACAGAAAGGTGGCTCGACACATTATTAAATCTTTTGTTTTTACTTTCTTATTTTCTATTTTTGTATGTAAACGAAGTTATGCATATGTTAAAACATTAAAACGGCTTTAAAATGTATTTTTGTTGAGGTGTCCCCCCATGGAAAACATACGTTGGAGGTGTCCTATTCAAATGATGAGGAGTGTACCTATGTAGCGCTGCTTTGTTTCGTGTGTGTGCGTGTGCTCTGCTTTTTTGTAGACTGCTGGCAGCGCTGCCAAAAGCGTTTGAGCACAGCAGATTTATATTGACTGTAACTGATCAAGAATATATTTTTTTAATGTGGTCGAAAATCTTTCCTCTAGCAAACATCAGACCAATTTTATAATACCTTCTGCAAGCGTATAAAAATATGCGGTCCTTGTCTGTTGCTAAAAGACTGTTGCCCTATGTATTTCCTGGGTTAGTAATTATATTCATTACTATAAAGAATACCTAGTGAAAATAACAGTTCTGAACAAGGATAACACATTTATAAAAATTTGTTTATTTCAAATTTTGATATTAATGTGATCGTTATATTTTAAATATTCCTTGGAATTTATACATAAGTATGTCTTTTTAAAAATCAAGTTTTAAAAAAATTGGCAGTGTTAAAGAGTAAGCAATATTTAAAATGCAGTATCAAATCAAATCATTGTGCGACCAAATATATAGTCAATTGTGTCTCCATAATTAATCATTTAGAAATAAAACCAAATTAGTCTGCAGTGCCAAATTAAACCACCAGTAGCACATTAACACTTAAATAATTAAAAGTAAATATTTGGTGCTTTACACCCTATTTTACAGAAGCCACTGCAAATACTTACTTGTTTTTTTAATCAGTTCCCAATTTAATTTTTTATACTTACCATCGTAGTCTCTTATAAATTTTACATTGATTTTCTGTTTTTGAACTGTTACAAATTTTGGTAAAATATCCGGTACCAAAATCTTTTCCCTGCTGTTATTATTTGAAAGAACCTTGATTAGCATTTCTCGCGTCATTTCTTTATTTTTTGTTAAGATATATGTAGTTTCATGCTTTGTAAGCTCCATAGTATTACTGCTTGTTAAAGTGAGACTAATGCGAATATCTACTTCCTTACCTACATAAATAAGTAAATTAGGCTGAAAAAAAAAGTAATGCACACTTACCCGTTTTCAAGTCATTTAAAAGACGATTTTTGTCGGGTGGGGACATATTCCAGACTATTACTGAATTTGCATCAAATTTTATTGCTGTAATATCGACGGCATCATAAATAAGAATGTGGTCAGATGCGTAATTATCTAATAAGAAGCCATTCAGTAATTTTTGATAATTATCCTCTGAAAATTGATGTATTCCTGAATAGCTTTGCGATACATAAATTGGTTCATATTGTCCGATTTTTACTTCAATATCAGCTTTATGTGGTACATTGGGCTTGCCAACAGTTCCGACAAGTGCAAACAGAAATAGAGGACTCCAAATGAGAGCTACTAAAATTAATATAATAGTTCCACCGATTAAAAGTTTCATGTACAATGGTTTTGGCTCTCCTCTAAGAACTGGAAAATCGGTTTCCAATTGTCTATAACAACGGACAATAAATACTGATTGGAATATATCCTCCATTTTTATCCACTCCATTACAGTAAGGGTTGTTCCCAAACATACCCAGTCTAATAATGTTCTTAGTATATAAAGAAAAGGGATTTCCATATAGCTATAAAAAACGAATTTCAAGAGCTGAACTTTAAAATATTACTTAAAAAATCATACATTTTAAAGGCAATGTAGTTCACCAAGGAATATCCTCTTATAAATACGTTGCCCAAGATACGTTTCGGGTAGCCGCAGCGAATTTGATATGCAGATAATACCATGTGACAACATTTAATTAGGTAAAAGATCACTGGTGCAGTTGCTCCGAAACTATGAGCTGTTACGTAGGGCACTAAAAAAACATCCATATGTGTATCCCAACAACCGTAACGAAATGAAAGACTATTTTGTAAACCAAAGCTTTACGTAAATAAATGGCCCGTTCCGTTACAATAGTTAAAAAATTGAACAATCAGCATAAGTAGAAAACTAAATGGAACTTTGTTTCCCTGAATATATGTTTCCAAAACACTAGTACTATATTTGTATCGGTACTGTAAAAGAAATATATTATTTGTAAATATTAATGTTTACTGACTTTTTCTGTAAAAGGGTTTCATAATCTTTATACAATAAAAATTTATAAGAGACCACAAGGTTATAAACCAGACCGCGTTAAAATTTGTATAGCATTGTATACTTTTGTTTTCTCTTTTGGTCGCGGTCGCAGCCGTTAACTTCGCGCTTGTGACAAGTTTTTGTTGTTGTGTATTTTAATACAAACCAGAGAGCCGGGGCTAACTTCGAGCGCGCCAAAGTTTGTATACCCTTGAAACTTTTTTGGTAACTCTTTCCTTACCTATTAGCCCTTAATGTGAAAGAACGTTTTATCTAAAAAGGCTTATGTTTGCGAAAGAATGGCCTACAATCATATGAAATAACGAAGATTTTGACCAAAGTCACTGTTTGTCACTTATTTATCCGATCAGATTCAAATTGTGGGATCTGGGGTTTTATACCCAATATTATCACATATGTAAATGCAATATTCCAAAAATGAAAAGTTTTCTTATAGAGCTACATGATGTAGTAGTCCGATCCTGATCATTTTCATACTTGATCTGCTCCAGATAATAAAAAACAGGTAAATTTCAGCCAGGAGATTGAATTTGTTTTTGTTAAAATACACTTCACTTTTTGTAATGTGTCTTATAATTGTGATACGCTTGCAACCAAGCAAATATCATACATATTTCTGGAAAAGTAACGGTACATTGCAGGCAGATGCTGGGAATAAAAACCAACGGTACTTTTCCAAAGCTGTTGCTTTGATCTTTTATTTGGTATATTGTTTTTCGCTAAATTCTTAAAAATAACTGTTTAGCAAGAATAACAAAACAATTTTTTAGTGTGTCTTATCATTTAGAATTATAGGAATTCATACTGACCATTCCACAACCATTCTTTAATCAACTGCTTGACTTCACTAGCGATTTTCTTATTGATATGTGATAATTCTCTTTGTATTTCCACTTTGTTCCGTTCTGCACTGGGCATACACATATGTACTTCTACCTATGTCTGTAAGGCACTTCGAATATCCTCTTATTGACATAATTCCAAGTTTAACAAACACGCATTTACGTATGAGTCTAAAATTTGCTCCATTAAAACATTTGCGCTCTCCTTTTGTTATCGAACTTTTCTGTGTATTATCTCTACCTTGCTTGTGAAAGGATGACCCAAAAGTTGCTTTCTTTGACGAGTTACTAGAATCATAGGATGTTAAATAGGTCTCTATTTGAACTTTGGCCTGTTACAATAATGCCTTATTTGCTCTCATGTCTGGTGTACCTTCTACGAAATAGAAAAAAATTAAACTTTCGTCATCCAAATCAAATTGGCTTTGCAGTATTCACTAGCGAATACAAAAATTCATAGAAATTCTCGCCTCTTTTTATCTGACGATTGGCTAGTCTTTTATGAACTTTTGATGATTTAATCTTTACTCTGAATTAGTTGTTCAAAGCTACCTTCAAAGCTACCTCAGAGTTAGTTGTTCAAAGCTACCTTCAGGGACTCCCAACTACAAATATCTCTCTTACTAGGTGTAAACGACAATGCAGTTCCTGTTAACAGTTTTTAATTTTAATATAGTTTAAACCATGACCTTTGCCCATCTGTGTTCGGGACTTCTCGAATTGTTTTAGCCAAGGCGAAATCTCCCTCTTGCCCACCTTTGTCAGTTTCTATTAGGTCGGAATTAGCGTTTGCAGCTCAGCTTTAAGGCCTATAGCCTCCAGTCCTAACTCCCTGAATTTAGTGCACAGCTCTTCATTACGCAAGTTTAGAATCTCACCTTGATCCATTTCGCACAATATATGTTGCTTAACGATATCGGTTGATTTGGTCTAGCAGTGGACTGTACCTTTAAATTAATTGAATAATTTTGCCTTGTGATTCTTTGCTACTGAATCAGTTGAGTGCCAATTTATTACTGAACGAAAAGAGAAAAAGCGCCGACGCAGCAGCGCACAGATATGTGTGTGTGTACAATGCTTCTATATGTGTCGATTCTTATAAATACATGTGACCTATCGATAAACGCAATCCGTTCATGAACATCCCGGCCCGCCCTGAAACACAGTTTCTGAACGGGGCAAACCGCAACCTGGGTGATTGGCCGAGTTAATTCTCATGAAGAGGTCTTGAGTCTGACCGCTCGAACCAATTGATCCAGCTTGGGTAGGCTTCGAGAACCAGCGCCAGATGCCAGTGAGCTGGTGGGCTGTTAGATTCCTTTACAAGTACCACATCTCCGACTGATATATTTGGTGCTGTGGTGGTCCAATTTGGACGCTGTTGCAATGTGGTAACATTGCTTCCAGAAGCCTTGCATCATAGATTGGAAACTTTGCCAGTACCCAAGTCGGCCCACGGGAATGTGGCCTAAGTCTGCCTCTGGTATGGTTGTGAGAGGCCTGCCGATCAAGAAATGAGCTGGTGACAAATAATTGACATCTGTGTCCGAGTTGTAGCACAAGAGTCGTGAGTTGACCACTGCACTGACTTGTGCAAGTAGAGTTCGCATCTGCTCGTAGGTGAGAATAGATTTCCCAATGACTCGGCGAATATGCAGCTTTACGCATCTGACTGCAGATTCCCATTGTCCTGCCCAATGAGAAGCATGTGGCGGAATTAATACCAATTGAATGCCATCATTCGCCAGAGTGTTCGTACCATGAAGATACTCGTTGAACAAGATGATCGAGTGGATGATCAGGAGCTGCATTTACTAATGCAGTCAGACAATTGATTTTGACTTCCTTTTCTATGTTCCTTTCTGCAATATCCAAACAGACTTGTGAGTTGTTTAACCTTACCATAAACTGATCCGCGTCACGTATCCATGACGGGCCATTCCACCATAACTGAAAGTCCTTTAGGTCTGCAGCCATGAGACCTCTGGATGCACAATCAGCTGGATTTGATTTGGAGTCCACATGACGACAATTATGCCTTGGAATGGTGTCCAGAATTTCCGAAGTTCTGTTCCCAACAAATGTTTTTAGTCGAGAGGGTGCGTATGATAGCCAATAGAGTACGATTGTGGAATCGCACCATGCAAAAACCGTGACCTTTTGATGACGAAGTGCCGCCTTTATCGAACGTATGAGTTGACTTAGGAGCAGTGCCGCGCAAAGCTCTAGGCGAGGCAGAGATTGCTGCTTTAGCGGAGACACCCTAGATGTCGCAGCCATAATCGATGTAGAGATCGATCCATCCTTGTTGATTACTCTGCTGTACACTACAGCAGCGTATGCCTTCGTAGATGCATCGGAGATTCCATGCAATTCAATGTTGTCGGTGTCGTTGACAACTAACCGGGGTATTTGAATGTGTTGTAGAATATCCAAATCTGCTCGCCATTTGAGCCAATTGTCCGCTAGTTGCTTAGGGAGTTTGTCATCCCATCCCAAATCGAGAAGCCATAATTGTTGAAAGAGTATTTTGAATTGGACCACAATTGGTGCCAAAAGCCCAATTGGATCAAAGATCCGTGAGACATCCGATAAAATTTGTCGTTTTGTACAATCGACATTTCCTTTTAGACCAACATTATAAGACAATGTATCAAGACCAGGTTGCCAGTAAAGTCCAAGAACCTTCAGTGGAGATGATTTTGTAGAATCAGTTCCTTCTGTTGGTATGCGAGGTGTGTTCGATACCCATTTCCCAAGCTCCAAATTAGCACATGACATAAGTTGAATAAGTTCCTTTTGATTTTGTATCAGTTCCTCCTCACTGTTTGACCCAGTGAGCACATCGTCGACATAAAAATCCTCTTGTAAGATTTATGCAGCATTCGGGAATTCCTGCTGATGATCAGTAGCCAGTTGCTCTAATACCCTAACAGCCAGGAATGGTGCACATGAGGTGCCATAAGTGACGGTGCATAGTTGATAGTGTTTGATTGGATCCGATGGTCTTTCTCTCCAGACAATTCTCTGGAAGTCTCGGTGTTTGTTCTTCACCCAAATCTGCCGGAACATCTTGACTATGTCAGCTGAGAATACAAATTTATACATCCGAAAGCGCAAGCAGACAGCAAATACATCGCGTTGAATGCTAGGCCCTGTAAAGAGATAATTGTTTAGTGATTTGCCTTTGGTGTCGCAAAATGATCCGTCGAAAACTACTCTCAGTTTCCGACCCAAAACCGGGTGATGTGGTAGATAAAACCGTTGTCCATTATTGACTTCATCAGGTGGGAGTTCGCGCATATGCCCCAAATCGAAGTATTCCCTCATAAAGTTGACATATTTTGCTCTTAGATTTGCATCTTGATGTAAACGTCGTTCCACTGATTGGAAACGATTAAGAGCTCCTTGTAGAGTATCCCCAAATTCAGGATTAGTGACCTTGAATGCAAGTTCCACGATGTACTTCCCCTTTTCATCTCGAGTGTGCGTAGCGAGAAAGTGTTTCTCCACTTGTTCATCATCAGGTTCCAATTTGCTTGTGGAACTGATGTCCTCTAGCTCCCAAAACCTCTGGAGCGAAGCGTTAACATCAATGGATGATGTCAAAGCGAAAGCGTTGTTAGCTTGGGGCATCGTTATAGAGCTGATGACCCATCCGAAAATCGATGATATTGCAATGAGTTTGCCCGTATTGTCATACAACTTTTTCCCTGTAACTGCAGACGAAACGTGTTCACCACCCAAAAGAACGTCAATTGGAGCGTTTGTGGTGAATTCCGAGTCGGCGAGTTGAAGATCGCTAAAGACATCAAGTGCCGATGCGTCAATTTTCTGCCTTTCTAGTGTTGATGTGATTTAGCCAAGAACATAAGCCTGTACAGTTAAGTGATTGTTTGAATACTTTGTCTTGATCTGAAGCGTGCTGCTTCCCCTTGTGGTGTCAGCCTGAACCGAAGAGATTCCTGTGACCAAAATGGATGATGCCGACCGTGGCAATCCAAGTGCTTGTATGCATCGTTCTGATACATATGAAAGTTCCGAACCAGTATCTAGTAAGATACGACATGTGATGTAGTCTCCATTTACCTTTTGAACATAAACCGTTGCAGTAGGCAATATGCTTCGATTTAAACCTTGTCCTGTTTTCGATTTTGCAGTGCTTTGTGAACAAACCGTTGCTGGTGCACTCCCATTATGAGCCACTAGACTTGTTGTAGACAAATCGTGATGAGAAGCGTTTGGACTCCGCTGATTCTCCCTTTTACCTTGTTGCAAGTTCCTTAAAGCCATTGAGTTACCTGGATCATGGACCAGCGATGCGCCGTGTATCAGCGTCAAGCTTTTCCAATACCAGATATTGTGTCCAGCAGTCCCGTCCTGTTTGATTGATCGCATCCAGACCGCGAACAATCTCATTTCTACCATCTGATATCTTGCGTAAGATGGATACATCAATTTTGTTGTACAATATGGCGTGGCTTATTGTACCTTTCCTTTAAGCGTTCCCAAGCTGTGTTGTAAGCCGTGTCAGTTATCGCCAGGTGCCGCACCAAGTTGGCAGCATCATCGACAAGCAGTGTTTTCAAGTGATGAAACTTTTGAGTGTTGGTTAACTCCTTTTTGATGTGTGTCGTTCTCTCATAGATATCTTGAAAAGCTGGCCACTCGGTGTAGAGTCCAGCGAACCGTTTTATTTGAATCTTCGTCAATTCGCTGCCATGTAAGAATGCCGTCGTGTTGTTTCCCGAAGTTGAACCCGAAGCAGCCACCTCATTGCGAGCGGGCATCGACAAGTTTGAACTGCTCTGGCTTGTAGCTAACTGTTCAAAGAGTTGTTGTTGTTGCAGCAAATGAACGATGTCGTCATTATATGCGTGCAGACTCATGGCGCCATTGCTGTCGCCAGACAATGGTGCTTGTTGCTGTACTAGTCCTAGAAGTAAAGAATATGCCTTCAAGTACTTCTCTTCGTAGGTCACGTGATCGACCTCTGGATCCACATAGCCGTTCACATCTTCCAGTAGGGCTATCGAATCCCCTATTCCATTAAATTCCTTCCACACGGACTGGAGTTGATCCATCCGAGCGGCTACCTCAGTAGTTGATGTAGTTTGGGTTTTTTCCGACCAATCCAGAATTCTTGTGATGCTGGCCTTGAGTCGGCTCCGTCGACCCACCAATGCCTTTAGTTCTTCCATTGCAAAGAACTATTCCAGAGTAATAACCCACCAAACTTTCCAATAGATCCAAAGAAATTCGAGCGAAATGCACCTTATTCGAACGAAAGCCTTATCCGGCTCGAATGACCAAATTATGATTTGGTCTAGCAGTGGACTGTACCTTTAAATTAATTGGATAATTTTGCCTTGTGATTCTTTGCTACTGAATCAGTTGAGTGCCAATTTATTACTGAACAAACAGAGAAAAAGCGCCGACGCAGCAGTGCACAGATGTGTGTGTGTACAATGCTTCTATATGTGTCGATTCTTATAAATACATGTGACCTATCGATAAACGCAATCCGTTCATGAGCATCGGTATATTAACGTATAGTTAGTATAAAACAAATTTATTACGACTTAGCAATATTTACAAACTATGTTAATGTAGGTCAAATTGTGGTAGGTTAATTCAAACGATTCTTAGAAATAAGCTCTTTGTAGCTCCCATTAATTTCGTCAATATTTCTGCCAACTTTGTGGTTTCTAGTGCCAGCATAGTAACTCACACTCAAGACAATAACTAAAGAGCTCACCCAACTAAAGTCGTCCTGTTCTATATAGCGACTCACTCTATTGTCGCAACTCACTCGGCTGTTTTCCGGTTGTTTTTTCTGACCCTCTTTGTCTGGTCTCGTGATGGGGTCGCCTTCTGTGCAGTCACACCTACTTCCACTGTTTTTTGAACTTGTAGTCGTTGTTTCGCCATCAACCTGGATTTTGTATAAGTATTACACGTTAATGCATTCTGATTATGCCCAAAGGGCAACACAACGGTTAAGGGCTCTCCCGAACATAGTTAAAGCTGAATAAACCAACAAGTGAAATTAACTTTGTTCGTGCCGACTTTGTCTTTGGGAAATAAAAGGAGGTAAAAAATTTATTTAGCTTCACAAACCAATAAGCAAACTTTTCTGCCCCCCTAGGAGACATTTCGTCCACCGAGCCGAACACCAAGTGCCTCTTGCCCATTAGCGTCGGTGGAGGTTCATAATTTTCAAGCTAAGTAAATATACGCTTGCAAAAAGGGTATATTCATTTTGGTCAGAAGTGTGCAACGCATAGAACGAAGCATCTCCGACCATACAAAGTATATATATTCTTGATCAGCACGACGAGACGAGTTCAAATAGCCATGTCCGTCCGTCCGTCCGTATATCTCGGATTCAGCCGGATCGGACCACTATATCATATAGCTCCCATACAAACCCCAAAGTCACGAACAGTGACTTTTCTTAATAACTTTGTTATTTTTTGTGCTATTATCGTTAATATTAGATAGTTTATTACGCCTATAAACAACTGTGCCAAATTTGATCAATATCGGATGACTATATCATATAGCTCCCATAGGAACGATCGGTCGAAAACAGTGACTTTTGTAAAAACCTTCGTTATTTTTTAACGCGATTGCTTTCAAATTAAACATTTGTTAGTTTAATGTATCTGTTAATGACTGTGTGAATTTGATAAAGATCGGGTGACTGTATCATATAGCTCCCATAGGAACGATCGGTGGAAAACAGTGACTATGATCAATATCTTCGTTATTTCCTATGATTGTAGGCCATTCTTTCGCAAACATAAGCCTTTTTAGATAAAACGTTCCTCCACATTGATGGCTAACAGGTAAGGAAAGAGTTACCAAAAAAAGTTGCAAGGGTATACAAACTTTGACGCGGTCGAAGTCGGCGTAGCACTTTTTGGCATAGTCCAAAGAACCGATTCGGTTCTGGTAGCGGTCTAGGTGGTTTTTACTGGTGTCGAAGTAGCCTGAGGTTTATCTGCTTGTGTGGTATTTCGCATGCAACAAAGCTGTTCTCAGATTTCTCATCTATTGCTCCAACGCAGTCGAAATGATACCACAGCATCGATTGCATTCACTATTTTTACTATATTCTACTTGATAAGTCTTTTATTGCCATGGTCTACCAATGAGTTTAGACTCTTTTAGCTTGGCCGTTGAGGTTATGTATCACAATTTATTGGTGGTTATGCAATCATCGACGTTTACAACTATAAATTTGGTGTGTAGAACCGTGGGTTGACCCGTCAAGTTTATGTAAAGATGTAACTTTTCGGTTCATTTAGTGGTTTACCACTATTACAGTAATTTATAGAATTACTCGATTAATTCCTAAGATCCTAATTAGCAGGCTGACAAGAAAACACTTCTACTTTAACGTAAGCTTAAGGCTGAGAGATTCGAGGTAGCTCTGAAAATTTAAACATCCAAGGTAAATATGACAATGAGCTTATCCATGAAGCGTCTGCGCCTACTTCTATAAACCGTCATTGGTCGACCTCTGCACCAGCAGAACGAGGCTGACTGGAGATTACCTCAAATGGGCTACATTTCGTGAATTGTACAAAAGCGATTACCGAATACAGAATGAACAGCCAATTCAGATCACTTCTTGGCAGGTGCCTCAAATATCCCATAAGTCTGGAAGGCCTTAGTCCCAAGTCATTTTGCGAGGTCAATTTTCAGAAGACCACAAGGAGAGATGTTATGGGGAGGTATATGATCTCACTTCCGTTTGGAAAAATATTCCCGGAAAAACAGATTGCGACGCCGTCAGCCAGTCAAAATTTCTGACTTAGGCTAGATGCGTTATTTAGTTAGGTCCAGTTCATACGCCATTTCAGAGAATCCTGTTTCGAAACAAAGAGGGTCAACTTGGTGAGTAATACCGAGCTTAATACCGTCACGTTTGGCATTAACGTAGTATCAAGTCCCATATGTACATATGTATGATGTCCTGGCAGGGGCTCACACTGAAGAAACTGCAATCGCAATGGACAATGAACTTCAAGACGATCTTGGTTCAGCTGACTTTACTTAGTAATGACCAAAGCATAGCATGCTGCCTTGAAAACGGTTTTATTGCCCCGCCTTGAGTTATGCTGAGCCTAGCTGAACTGGCAGCTGTATTTCTTCCACAACTTCCAGTTGATAATGCTGATATCAGTGTCTACAGCAGAAGGAATCATTGCCCATGTCTAGTGCTATACTAAATTTGAATCCGTTCACTGACGCATCGATGTCTGAGTTCAATATGTAGTCCGATTTTAATGGTTTCTAAAAAATCGCTACCTGGCAGCAATAAAAAAAGGTGGAGATTGGTAGTTGATTACAGAAAAATTAATAAACAACTAGTAGCGGTTACATTCCCACTACCTAGGATATCCCCTTAGCAAAGCAACGCACGCATACACATACTCTTTATGTAGCATGTGCTTGATGACGTAAGACGTAGTAGATCGGGATATACTTAATAAAGATGGTTTTTGCTCCTCTTGAACAGAGATCAAACCATGGAAATCTCACATTAAGTTAACGGCTCTTTCCGGCGTGTCATTGACTTCTTTCAGTTCTAGCAGTTTCTTTTTAGCCTGTAGAAACGAATCGTCATTTGACCACGACGAAGGACACTTGTTCAAAAAACTGTCGTCAATTTGGAGTCGATTAAACAAGAACTATCTTTTGACAGAGACGAAGTAATCAATGCTTTTCTCAAAAATTAAAAAAGATTAATCAGTTATTATTATACCTATAAGCAAACTTTGTAAAAGAACAAATTCAAAGATTAATTAACGTACCAAAAAGTGGGAGACGAAGTAATCAATGCTTTTCTCAAAAATTAAAAAAAGATTGATCAGTTATTATTATACCTATTAGCAAACTTTGTAAAAGAACAAATTTAAAGATTAATTAACGTACCAAAAAGTGGGGTACAGAGTTCTTCGTTGGATATAAATGTAACGTTTATTGTGGGCAGTGGGGTTTTCTCTAGTTAAAATAGAAATCTATCTTACTTTAGTTTCTAGATTGACATCATCATCAAATAAAACCAGCATACATACTTCATCTGTCAAATACCACAAATGCTGGCAAAATTTTAAATGCTTTTGTCTATTGTTTCGTAATTTTTCATGGCCTTCAAAAAACACAAATCCTGATATTTTTACTGCTTAAATACATTGAAGCCAGGGTTTAAGGAGGATGTCACGACAGACATACGTACAACAGAGCTGCCTTATCCTTGTTTGGAAGGAAATATAATTGAAAGCTCAATTAATGTAGGAAATAAAGTATCAGGCGGGAATCACTGCAATCGTTTAGTACCTGGTGGACGAGACAGAACGACACGCAGCGACTGTACCTATCTGGTCGACTCACTCATTGAAAAATAAAGCAGAAGCGTTGATCCAAAGCACGCGCAATCGT